>NC_000086.7:22218806-22543389 GCF_000001635.26 Mus musculus
TTCCAAATGAGCTCATTGGATTTTTCAGTATTAATACATGTAGATCTTTGCAAAAGTAAAATATAAAATAAAAAACTGCATCTTGCTGGTCAAAAGACAACTTATCACAATGAAACACTGGACCAGGAAAGAATCATCCTTAGATATTATGTGTCCATGAATTTTTAAAAAATGTATATTGTTGGAGAAGGAAGTATGTGCAGTGTCTTAGATTCATCTGGGACCAAGTGATCAAGTCAACTTCTCAGAATACATTTCTTTTAAAAGTAACTCAATCCATAAGAACCTTGGTGGCATATATGAAAAATTGCTGGATACCCAAAATAAATGAAGCTTTCCACGAGTAACTGTTGCTGAAAGTCTATCTCTCTTATGACCTGAATTCACACAGCCTTTCTCTGAGTTCACATGCACATAAGCCATGTTCTTTTAAAATTAACTTTTCACACTTTAAAATTCCATATGTGCTCTGGATAATTTTATGTCCGTTTTCTTAATTAGCAATTAATGTGGTACTGCTCGGCCCATTGTGGGTTGTCATTCCTAGGCTATAAGAAAGCAGGCTGTGTAACCCATGCAGATGCAACCCTTTGCATCAGTTTCTGCTTCCAGATTCCTGCCTTGCTTTAATTCCTGTCTTGACTTTCTTCAGTGATGTGCAAGTACAAACCTAGTAAACCCTTCCCTCCCCAAGTCGCTTTAGTCATGGTGTTTCTTTACAGCAATAGTAACCCGAAGACTATATGTTCATGCACTATATTGTGGTTATATTTATTCCATTACACTATTTTATCTCCTCCTATTCCTGCTGACAGATTTCTTCTTTTCAATTAGACCCTGTCGTGTGTGTATGTGTGTGTGTGTGTGTGTGTGTGCATGTATTTGTGTTTAGGTCTTATGGAGTTAACCAAAAATATTGTATGTTCAGGAATGCAATGGCCATGTCCTATCCAAGAAACAGTATACTTCATATGCATCTTAGGAGCAGTTTGACATCATGTAATACCATAGTGAGTTGTCTGTATATAGAATAGGAATATATCTGTAGGCATATAGGCAAATCACCTGTATACATCAGAGTTGTCACTCCTAAAGTATATCAGGTAAATAAAAATCTTTTCTAGTATGTCAAAAACAAAATATGTATATGTAAAATTAATTTAATATTCTAAGATTATCAACAATTTGTCTGTTAAGCATTATATAATTTGTGTTTTTAAAAAAATCTCACCATTTTGGGCTGAAGAGATGGCTCAGTGTTAAAGTCCACTTGCTGCTCTTTACAAGGACCTAGATTATGTTCCCAGCAGCCATGGCAGAGGAGTTAGAACCACATGTAACTGAAGTTTTGGGGATTTAACAACCTCTTCTGGCTGTAGGCACACATATGTCATACAAACTGCACGCACACACATTTGGAAACACACACACATACACACACATGGAGTAAAATACAAAATAAAATAATACCTTTAGAAGAGTCAGCATTTAAAATATTCATACCAGAATATACTCATTAGACAAGTACTATACATATTAAATTTCTATACTTAGAATATTTTAACTCTTAGGTTTTTTTTTAACATAGTTATTGATATAGCATCTGTCTATTGCTATGAAGAGACACAATGACCAAGGCACCTTTTATAAATGAAAGCTTTTAATTGGTGGCTTGTTTACTGTTTTGGAGGTTTAGTCTATTATCAACATGATGGAAAACATAGCAACTCACATAGACCTGGGTTAGTAGATAAGAGCTACATTTGCTCTACAGGGATAGAGAGCTGGGGGAGGAAAAAAAGAAAGGAGGAGGGGCATGGCATGGGCATTTTGAAACCTCACTGGCTACTAAGCATTCAAATAAACAAACCTATGGGAGTCATTCTTATTCAAACCACCACATGGAGTACAGAAAAGATGATGATTTTAGTTATGAAAGCGACAGAAATACTTTATAGACAATGGCAATATGATGAGCAAAGACATGAGTGTGCAGAAAGTAAGGGAGTCTCCACATGGCTGTTCAATACTTGCTTTAAGGATGAGAAGTAGAGTAGGAAAAATAGCATACAGGAATAAAATGGATTTGGGAAAAAAACATGACAAATATGCATCTTGATCTTGGCTATGAGAGTTGGCTAATTTTTTCCTTCTAGTCAAAGATATTCTGGCATCTGAATTATTATAAAATTAAATTTATATTTTCTTATCTTTATAAATCTAATAATCTCAAATATCGTGGAATGCTTTATTAAGGGAAACTGAAAAATCTGTGAGGGTCTCAATACACAAGAACCTATAAGGGGAAAACAGGAAGATTTTTTATTTTTGCATGAACACATATCACGGACTCTATTCAAGTTATGACCAGATTTATGCTACAGGAAGACAATACTTAGCAATGTGGTGATTCATTAGAAGATGTAATGTCAGCGTGGAAGAGGTGGCTAGCATAGGTCACTTAAATGATGAGAATGCTCTGGATTATAACAAGCTGTAATGAAGATTAAGGACAATGAGCAAGAAGAGGAGATTCAGGTTACTTTAGTAAATGAAAAAGAATTCGAGTGCTATAGAGTACTAGTAAAGAGTTGGCTAGCATGTATTGAGGATATAGAATTCACCACAGAAATCTCACAAAAAATCACATGAACAATGACACAAAAGGGAAACAATAAAGGACTCTAAAACAAACCTAAGTTTAAAAATAGCTAGTGTACAGGAAAGGCAGCTATCTAGTTTGGGAGAATAATTTCTATCATTCTGTAGAGCAGTAAGTCAGGAGAAGGAACTTATAGAATCCTGAATGGTGAATCAGATCCTTGGTAAGTGTCACTTATATATAAACTATCCATGTTTCATTTAATTTTATTTATTTTTGATTAGAAATGAATTGTTTTATTTTATGTGTGTGGGTGGTTTGCTTTTTGTATAACTGTGTTCCACGTGCATGTTTTGTGCCTGTGGAGACCAGAGGAGTGTGTCAGATCCCTAGGTCTGCAGCTACATATGCTTGTGAGTTCTCATGTAGATGATAGGACTTGAATGTAGCTGCTCTTTGCTACTCAGGATTTTTCTTTATTCCACCCATTATCCCTCCATTTTTGGCCCCATCACTAGATAGGAGACAAAGAAAGATACAGCTGAGGGAGACAGGTAAAGATCATTGAATCTAATTTCTTTGTGTTTCTTCTTTGCTTGTAGCTATTTTGCTACTTTGTGGGTTCTTCTCAACATTTATTCCCCTGGTTTCACCCCTATCACTAAATAGGTGACAAAAAAGAACAGGGTGGGGGGAATAGACAGATAAAGATCTCAGAATCTACTTTCTTCTTGTTTCATTTTTCAGCATGACTACTAACAAACCACAACCCACCCAGCTGAATGACTGACAACCATCCACCCTACCTCTTGGGGCCCCAACATTTATATACTCTCTGGAAAGTTTCCAGAATTCCAAATGTCACACAATCACAGAAACTAGCTGCAGCTGGCAAAACCACGCCTCTAATGGAGCACAGGGAAAATCATATTCAGGGGCTGTAGACAGTCCTAAGCAGCCTTCATATTCCCACATCTGGAATAAAAATAAAAATATATTCTTATAATGTATCTATGGTTTAAAAAAAAAGCAAAACAAACAAACAAAATTCCAGAATTCTCACTATACTTGATCCCAGGATCTCTGAATCAGCAGACATTGTTGTTAACCTCTGACATTGTTCTTAATCTCTGAGCAATCTCTTTAGCTCTCTTTCTGTTTCTAAATAGCATTCTTGTAAACAGTCTAACTTACCATACATATATGCATTGTAAATATCTTATTGTTTAGAAAATAAACATCCCAACGGAAGGGATTATGTGTCTCCCACTATAATATTGTCATCAATATATTCCGTAAACAATATCATGCCGGGCAGTGGTGGTGCATGCCTTTAATCCCAACACTTGGGGGCAGAGGCAGGCAGATTTCTGAGTTCAAGTCCAGCCTGGTCTACAGAGTGAGTTCCAGGACAGTCAGGGTTACACAGAGAAACCCTGTCTTGAAAAAGCAAAAACAAAAACAAAAACAAAAACAAAAAAAAACAATACCATAATATTTAGTTAAATAGATGAATAACAAAGTAAATTAATGAAGGTTTTATCCAATATTCCTTGGATTTTCCATGTCATTTGTGGGTATATGAGCAAACATGTGTGGAAATAAGAGGATAACTTTTGTGGAGTCAGTTCTCTGCTTCCTGCTTTATGTAGGTTTCAGAGATTAAGAAGAAATTCAGCAACACTTATGTGGCAAGCATGTTTGCATTCTCAGCCTTGTTTCTGGACATAGCTGCCAAGTTCTAAGCTATTATTACATCTGTCACATGAAATAAGTTATGTCTCAGAGTACCTTTCAGTTACCACTCCCACAAAAACACACTAAGTATTATAGTTAAGGGAAAGGATTTCAAATTAACACCTTTTGAGGCCAGATAATAATAAAGTTCTTCCACCAAAGGTTTAATCACTGATATCATATGCATTCATCACTTTAAAAATAGTCATCTTCTCCATATCACTCAATAAATGTCCAATTTAAAATCCTTGACTGTCTTCGTTTCTCCTCCTAAATATTTGCACGCTCCACTCTTTTAGGGGTAACCAATTTCGGCAGTATTTATGTAACATTATTATTACCTTTTCTCAAAATCAAACATACATTCACAGTACATGAGTCTCAAATGAAGTGAATCTCGTTGAGAACCAGACTGGAACTTCAGGCCAGCTCTGTAGAAATGCTATGGCCAGCTATAATTCTCCAATCTGATCATCGTCATCTCTATCCAAGCAGAAAATATTAGGAGCTATTTTATATCAAAGTTGGAGAGTATAACAGTTTTATAAAAAAAAAAGTGTAGTTAAGTACCAGTTTATAAACTGTCTGTGGTCTCATTTCAAATTTACTTGCAAACAACTATATGAACAGATGTGGCAGTGGGTGTACAGCTGTCAGAAAATAACTTTGATGAGACTCAAAGCCTATCGTGACTTGTTATTGAAATACATTATGTAGATATTTGGACTTTATAGAGATTACTGGCTGGGTTACCTGGGGCAGATGTGCTTAAAGGATACAAGATAATAATTTACTTTCTCTGAAATCTAAGACATCCTTTCTATAGCAGAAAATTCATGACTTAACAAGTGACTATATACTAGTGTTAGAATTTTGAATTTTGGTAGCATTATTAAGAATATATCACCCCTTAGACTCATATACCATTGCCAAAAATAAGAGATAGCAACACCTTCTAATGTAGATTAATCCATTCATCTATATAGACAATGCCAAGTGTTGTGTAATGTTTTAGTTATAGAACATAGATTAACAATCTTGGAGGTTTCCTTATTGGAATACACAAACGTTTAAAAATGTTATTTTATCCACCCTTGTTAAAATACATTTACAGGTATAATTTATGTATTTAAGATACTCACATAAAATGTTAGTGAGAAAAAATTATCAAGATAAACAGTGAAAATATCCACCATCTAACATAGTTGTATTTATTGAATGAGATTACAGGTATGTTGTCTTTCTAAGCACAGAATACAACACAAAACACAGAGGTATGATGTATATTAGCTTCTCATAATTCATCACATAACTACGAATTTACATCCTTTGATCACTCCTCCTTTTTGAAGTGATAGCCTGCTATACTTACTATTTGTATTTCCATGGTGACAGGTGGTCTAGAACATTACCTTTGACTACATATTTATGTTATATATGGGAGACATTTACTCAGGCCCTTTGCTCACTTTAAACGACTTATTTTGTTGCTACAAGATGTGTGAGTTAATTACATATTTTTGACACTAATTGTTTAACTTATGTTTGATTTGCCAATATTTCTCCTATTCTACAGTTGTAGTTTCATTTTACTCATGAATGTGTAAAAGCTTTTCAGCTCAGTATAAATATGCTTATTTTTACTATTGTCACTTATGCTGTTAAGATAAAAAAATATCTAGTTCTGTATCACAAAATTTTCCTATACATTTAGTTATAACAGTTTCATTGGGTATATGTCTTAAATTTAAGCTTTAATCCATTTGGGCTATATTTTTACATGTGTTAATTTGTACAAAGTCACACAATAGTAGACAATAAATCCTAGATTCTGAACCAAGGGTGTTTGATTTTTGAATCTATAACCAGATTCAGTGGAAGTAACAAGAGAATTAGGAGTGTAGTACAGCCTAGAGCGGGGACAGATCTGCTGAAAATCTTGACATAAAAATTTAACCATGAGGACTTGCTTCTTATGGATGAACCACTAAAAATGATTTTTTGTTTGTTTTTCATTTTTTATTTTTTGTTTGTTTGTTTTTTGTTATAAGCTCTCATCTAGTAAACATGAAACCATTCTCAGCACATGGCATCGTACATGGGCATCTATGGAAACCGATTCATTTTAACAGGATGTAGTTTTAAAAAGTCATAGATACTGTGAATTCTATATAAACTGGTGGGTGGCAAGTTAATTAGTTCCTTTTGATTTATAAGCCCTAATGTCACCATAGAATAAAGAACGTAGCCAAAGAAAGCATTATTGGTCACTCCTAGAGGACAGTGTTGTTTCAATAATGTGAAGCTTTCTGAATGGACAGGTTCAGGTCTGATAGAACTGTAAAAAGATTACTCAGTGAATAGACTATATGGAAACTGTACAAAGTTTCATTAACTTCATCATAGTAGCTTACCCAGCACTATACCACTATTGCTAGTTAAAATAACCTGCTTCTGAGTCCCCATGGAGGCAGCCTGTGCACGCAGCCTTGATGCCCTGGCCATCTCATGTCCAGGGTGTGCCACTACAGTCCAATAGAAACTTTGCCTTTAGGAAGGAATCACAGACATTGAAAAGAAGGGCTTTAATTGTCATTAAGTGCGCAGTGGGAGGGAGTGTGCTTCAGACAGCCTGGACAGTGTGGGTAGCCAGTCACTCCTGCTACTACAGCTGCAGACACTACATAACAAGACCATGAAGGAAAGCAGTCCCTTTCAAAAAACTTGAAAAAAAATTTGTTCACAGTGCTTTGTATCAACAGAATGCATTTATGACAATTGCTATACAGACTCACACATCCTAGGGCTTGCTTTATATCAGAAAGAAAACAAAATGATCATTTATAGTATTTATGATTTATACCAAATTAAAGAAAACATCAATTATATGCTTTCCCCTCAGACAGGATAAACTGCCAAGGAATACAGCTTAGCACCTTTGTCCACAAAGGGAATGATGGTTAAAAACAAAAACACTTTCTTGAGAATGAAGTGCCTTTTTTCTCTAGTTGTTATAACCAGCATGTGCCAGCAGTAATCAAAATGGAGGAGGGCCTGAAAGGTCTACCTGGGCAGGCTGACGAGCACATATCACAGTTTAAAAAGGAAAGTTATGTACGCTATGATACAAGTCCCAAATACGCAGTGTCAAATGACATCTATTTCTTTGCTTGCTTAGTGATCATACCCCTTGGTCATGTGTGACAGATCTCATGGCATTGGACTTATTTTTCTCTACAGGCTTTAAAATATAGAAGGAACACATGACGACTTCATTCATACTCATCATGGCTTCTGTGCTGTCAAACTCATCACCACGGTTAAGTGCAGAAAGCAGAGTGATTTCCTCTTTGGAAAAAAATAGAGAGTACCCAAGATACAGTCCACAGAACTCAAAAAGGTCAACAAGCTGAAGGGCCCAAGTGACCCTGTCTCAGTCCCACTTGGGAGGAAGAAGAAAGCAATCACAAGTGGGGATGGAGGGAGGGACCTGGGAGGGAAAATGGACAGGGTGGGGGAGGGAGTAGGGGGGAGAGAGAAACCTGATCAGGTATTGGGTGAGGGAAAAGGACTGAAGTCCTGAGGGCCAGCAGAAAGAATGTAAACAGACAACCTCAGGAAATAGGAGGTTAGGGGAACCACCCAGAATGCACCAGAGACCTGGGAGGTGAGAGACTCTCAGGACTCAAAGGGAGAGACCTTAGATGAAATGCCACACAGTAGGGAGAGGGAACTTATAGAGCCCACCTCCAGCAGGAAGATAGGACATCAAGTGCGGGATGGGGTTGGCACCCCACACTCACATATCTGACCTATAATTGTTACTGTTTGAAAGAATTACAGGGATGGAAATGGAGAGGAGCCTAAGGAAAAGAAGGTCCAGTGACAGGCCCAAAGTGCGATTCAGCTCAAGGGGAGGTTCCAAGGCCTGACACTATTACTGAGGCGATGGAGGAAACACTCACAAAAAGGGACCCATGACTGCCCTCTGAAAGACCCAACAAGCAGCTGAAAGTATTCGATGCAGATATTTGCACAAAACCAATGGACAGAAGTAGCTAACCTCTGTTGTTGAATAAGGGAAAGCTGAAAGAAGCTGAGAAGAAGGTCAACCCTGTAGGAGGACCAGCAGTTTCAATTAATCTGGACTCTGAGATCTATAAAACACTGGACCACCAAACAGACAGCATACACCAGCTGATATGAGGCCCCAACACATAGAGAGCAGAAGACTGCAGGGTTTGTGTTCATTCAGAGATGATGCACATAACCCTCAAGAGACTGGATGGAGGCCCAAGGGAGTTTAGAGGTCAGGTGTGGTAGGGGTGGGGACATCCACGTGGAGATGGGGGGAGGGAGAAAGTGTGGGATGTGGAGCAGACAGAGGGTAGATTGTAGGCAGGGAATGGAATATGGAGTGTAAAAAAATAAATTAAAAATAAAATAATTCTTTAAAAAAAACAAAAAAATAGCCCTCAACCACCTGATGAGCTCTACATATGATATCTAAATCATGCTTATGGAGAAACTTTGCAAGTCTGCACCAAATGTGAAGAAAACTCCTCTGTCATTTTCACCCCAGCCTGAGACATCTTTATTGGGGTCAGACCACAAAGATCACAAAGATCTTGATCTGATATGCCAGTTGATCTCATAATTCTCCATAGATGGAAGTTCTGCTGATAAACCTCCATGACAGCAGATTATTTTCTGGTCAACAATGGCTGCTCTTAGTAAGCAGTTGAAACAATCTGTGAATGTTTTCCAAGGCTTAATGGTGTATCCTTTTTTACACTCATCATAAAGTCCATAGATTCATTTGATGCTGGTACACTCATGCTTCCCTCTGGGAAGAAGAAAGTTCTTCAGATACTTAGTGTTGTAGGCCAGCAAGAGGAAGATCGTCTCCAGGGCCTGCTTGACCCCTGTCCACATAGTCCCTGAAAAACAAATGGTTGCTTTCTAGAGGGAAGATACTATATTCAAACAGCAGGAGCAAGTCTGCCCTTAGATGTCACCACATATCTTGAGTGGTGCTTCAAGTTCTAATAGGCTTACTGAGAAAGTTCTCCTGAGACATGAGGCAGATTCCTTGGATTGCATTCTGGTGGAGCTGGTATTTCTTGCCTGACTGGGACGCTCTCACTTTCAGCAGCCATTTTATAATGCTGTCAATGTTGATTTTATTGATACCCACCACTGCCATGCCCCCACTGGCTTGTGCCTCCCTCAAGCCGGGAGCCCCACTACCAGTGGTGGTAGCAGCAGTGGCAGCAGCCACAGTGGGCTGTGACAGTGGCCAACCCCCCTACTCTCACCCCCACCCCACTGCAGATCCTGTCTTCTGGCTTCCACTGGAACCAGGAGTAAAAATGGTTTCACAAATTGAAATCTATCCGCTGTTGAAATCACAATTTATATAAACAGGTCATTGTGAAAGAACTAATTTCAATTTTGAAGGAAGGTATGCTATGTGTAAAATAATATCAGACCACATTACGTGCTTCAAAGAACTCTTTCATGAATGGAGAAATTAATGTATAAGGAATATTTTTGTTATTGCCTTGCATGAATTGGTGGGTTTTTTGATCTGAAACCATCCTGCATGAAAACCTATCCTTTACATTGTGTTCTAGTCATGCTGCCTGTATTTACTTACTTTTGTGTGTGTAAGTGTCAGCATGAATTCATGTGCCATGGCACGTGTATTTAGAGGTCAGAAGACAACTTGCAGAAGTTAACTCTTCTTCTACTATGTGGTGTTGGAAATGGAATGGAACCATGTGGTCAGGTTTGGTGGCTGATTATGGGATGGATCCCTGGGTGGGGTAGTCTCTGGATGGACCCTGATATAGCTGTCTCGAGTGAAGCTAGGCCAGTGCCTGACACATATATTTAAGCATCACTTCGTTATTAATATACTAATAAGTCTAATAATGTTTATCTCTTACTCTGTGTTGCACATCATACTAGATCAGTTAGAAAAAAAGGAGTTGAGAGCATGAACTATCAGCTTTTGAGATAATTTTATATTCCAGGAAATAAAACTGATGAATTTTTTTAATAAAATAAAAATTGTATAAATTAATTCATTCATTTATTTTACACCCCGACTGTGACCCTCATCTCTTCCCAGTCCCACCCTTAGAATAGGGAACAAAATACCCATGAAAGGAGCTACAGAGACAAGGTTTGGAGCTAAGACGAAAGGATGGACCATCCAGCAAGATGCTTGCACATGCCAGCAAGATTTTGCTGAAGGGACCTTGATATAGCTGTCTCATATGAGGCTATGCCAGTGCCTGGCAAATACAGAAGTGGATGCTCATAGTCATCTATATGATGGAACACAGGGCCCCCAATGGAGGAGCTAGAGAAAGTATCCAAGTTGCTGAAGGGGTCCACTATAGGTGGAACAACAATATGAACTAACCAGTATCCCCAGAGCTCATGTCTCTAGCTGCATATGTAGCAGAAGATGGCCTGGTAGTCCATCATTGGGAAGAAAGGCCCCTTGGTATTGCAAACTTTATATGCCCTCATACAGGGGAACACCAGGGCCAAGAAGTAGGAGTGGGTAGTTAGGGGAGCAGGACGCGGGGAGGGTATAGAGAACTTTCAGGATAGCATTTGAAATGTAAATAAAGAAAATATCTAAGAAGAAAAAAGAAAAGAAATAATGCTGAGTCCCGAGAAGCACTTAGCTTCATGTGCTGGATCAGGTTTACCTGGGACAGACAGGCTTATAAGCACAGGCACTTACTTGGGGACAGCATAAGGTACTTTCAGTGTGTACTTGGAAGACCCTTTGGTTTTATCAGAACACAGTTCACCCTTGACCTTCTCTAGCCGTGCTGCCTGTCACAGAGCTTGCTAGACTCCTTCCAACAGTAAATGGACGTGGTAATAAAGAACATTTTTACGTTGGACTTTTTAGACAGCTAGATAAGAAATTTTTCATACTGTTCAATGGCAAAGACAAGGTTAGGGATTGGTTAGGTTTCACGAAGAACTTTGGCCTAAGAATAAAAGGAAGACATAAGATAAGAAAAGAAAGAAAGAAAGAAAGAAAGAAAGAAAGAAAGGAAGGAAGGAAGGAAGGAAGGAAGGAAGGAAGGAAGGAAGAAAGAAAGACGAAAGACTGAGCTTCTAATGCAGTGACATAACACCATATGCAAAGGCATGAGTTTGATTTACAGCACCACAAAAAAAAACAAAAAAACAAAAAAAACAAAAACAAACCCACAAACAAACAAAACAACCACCAGTACCATAGTTATTTAAGTATTTAATTTGAAAACAGAAAAAGGTTGCTGGACTTGTCAACACACGTTTTTAAATCTCAACCATCTCAACCATTGGAGAATAAGGCAGGACGATCACAAGTTTCAGGCCACAGTATGCTACATAGTGAGTTCAAGGCCAGGCTGAACTACATAGTAAGATCTTAACTAAGAAATTTTAGCAAGTCAGTATTAAGATTATCTCTTCAGGCAGAGCTGGAGAGGTAGCTCCTTGGCTAAAAGCACTTGCTGCTCTGACAAAGAACCTAAGTTATTAGGGCCTCTGCTGGAACTTATGTCACACAGATACAGTTTCCATAAAGATTTTAACATTTTCAAAATTCATTAGACCCAATAATAAGTTTTGTAGGTTGTTAGACTGACTTAGCAAACAAACATTAAATATGGTTGCCACCCACCAAATCTCAACAAACAATACTGTAAATAACTGTTAATTTAGAGTATTTACAAAAGATTACACATTTTTATGCAAAGCTAAAAGGTTGTGCACAGTCTTTAAATATATAATTATCTATATTATCAAATAGTACAAAAGAAGAATGGAATTGAAATATGCATTATAGTTATGACAGTAAAATCCAGGATTGCAACAAAAGCATGACAGTGCCATTCAAAATAATTTACAGATAAAAGATAACTCTGATAAAATTAACAATGAAATTTTAATGGATCTAGACTAATTTTAAAATTCATTGAGACCAATTAATATCAGAATAGACAAGAAAATGCTGTACAAATAGAGCAAAATGGAAGGCATCATTAATTAAAAATAAACATATATACATCAATAAATAACAAAATAAAATTTAAAAATGTTTAAGGCAAAAAAAACCATAAAATTCAATATAAAATACTTATAAATGTGTAATTTAATAAATTAAATCAAGAAGACATATTCATATATACCTACTAAAATTAAAATTGTGTCCCTTGTATTAGTGAGGTTCAAACTTAAGATCTTTCATATGCTAGGCAAGTGTTCCACCGCTGAGCTGTATTTCAGACTATCAGTTCTTGGTTCAGATACAAGACAACTGCAAGGATTCTTTGTGATGTCTTCACTGTGACTAAAATACTAGTCAAAGCAACATTAGTCACTTAGGTAAAGATGTTGCAGATGAAGGCTTAGAGAGAGAAGTCAAAATTATATGAGAGATAAAAAGATATAAAAAATCTAGACAACTGTGACATGATGTGAAGTACAGAATTAGAACACAGAGAAGTGTCATATGTTATACTAGAATAACTTTATATTCCCTCTATGCGGAAAAGATCACTTAAGGATTAAAGTAAGACACTTACATAGTAGAAAGTACCTTTTAAGTACATGTCTGACTGCTGTGTGATAAATGTGTTTGAAGGAAGAAGAAGTGAGAGCAAGAGGAGTTAGAAAGACAGGAACATAAATCTAAGAAAGATAATATGACATTTTTGTTCTAAGGTGATAGCAGATGGTAGAGGTCATGAAGAAAAAGCAGATAGATCAAAGCTATGCACTTTAAAGTTAAAGTCAGCTGCCTTGGGTGATTGATATGTGAGAGATAAATGAAAGAGAAAAGTTACAGATACTGATGCCATTCATTAACTATGGGATAATGGAGTAAGCGGATCATGAGAACTAGAGTCAAAGGAGAAAACAAATGGAAAACTGGGTTTGGCCTAAGTGGGTAGTCCCATACTTAGGATCAGAGCCATTTAATTCTACCTTTCTTGTGTTAAGCAGGATTCCCAGTGAAGAAATAAAGATACCAACTTACCCACAAATTCTTTGACCCCAAATTTTTCCTGCCTACAAGCAGTACAAGGTCAAAGATGGGACAGAGACTGAGGGAATGGCCAACCAATGACTGACCCTAATTGAGACCCATCCTTTGGGCAAGAACCAGTTCCTGACACTATTAGCAGTAGTCTGTTATGCTTGCAGATAGGAGCCTAGCATAACTGTCCTCTGAAAGGCTCTACCCAGCAGCTGACAGAAAGAGAGTAGAGACTCCCATCCAAATATTGGAAGGAGCTTGGAGAGTCTTGTGGAAAGATTAAGGGACCCAGAGGTGATAGGAACTCCACAAGAAGAGAAACAGGGTCAATTATCTTGGAACTTTGAGGAGCCAGAGACTGAATCACTAGCCAAACATGGACTGGCCCAGGCTTCCCTTCACATATATAAGATGTGCAGCTTGGTCTTCATGCAGGTCCCTCAACAACTGGAGTGGGGGCTGTCCCTAACTCTATTGTCTACCTGTAGATCCTGTTCCCTCAACTTGGCTACCTTGTCTGACCTCAGTTGTGCCTAGTCCTTCAGTGACTTGAGGTCCCATGGTGGGTTGGTACCCAGGGGAGACCTCTCCCGTCTCAGAGGAGAAGGGATGGATAGGTGGAGGGTTTGTGTGAGGGGAGACTGGGAGGAGGGTGGCCTGCGACTGACATGTAAAGTGAAAACATAAATTAATTAATGAAAAGAAGTGAAAAATAAAACAAAACATTGAGCTCTCTATATGAAAAGAATCAGTACTGGACCAGCAAAGCTCCTGAATTTTTTCTTCAGAGACAAATGGATGGCATGATCCATTTCAGGACAAATCTAACCTCTTTTTGGTTCAGAAAGTAAAGTAATGAAGTCACAATATTGTTAAAGTCTACATTCAGTTGATGAGGTGTATGTAACAAAAATTGCTAACCTTGTAGACAGTGAGAAGACTTAGAAACAATTATGCCATTAGATAAATCCTTCAACATGCTCTTGTCTCAGAGCAACATATTTTTTTTATCTCATCCTAGCTTTCAACCTTCATGTCAGCAACATAGGTAATGGGAGAAAGAATGATTTTTTTTTCTAAAAGGTTACTAAAGTGTTAAGATAGAAGTTACAAATATAAGAGCAATACAATCAAAGAGTAGTGAGGAAAATAATGAACCCAGACTACAGACAAAAAGCATCTAGTCCATAGGAGGACCTGGAGTCAGATAATCTCCAATCATGTTTTGGATTTAGTACATTGCTTCATATAAAATACTGGATGAAGTGGTGAGCTTTGTTGGATCTCAGTTTCACCATCTCTGGAATAGTCAGTGTCAGGCTCTCGTAGTCAACTGGAATTTCATATATGATATTAAACATATCTATTACATTACCCTATACCCTTAAATAATGTGAAAGTTTTAATGTTGGAGACTGAATCAAGGCCTTACATGTGCTAGCCATATATTCAACATCAAGCTGCATCCCAGCTCAACATGAGCTTTTTAATTGTCTAATGAAAGTTTGGTGCCAAAAAAAAATCTTTTATAAAAGAAACTTGGGGTTGAGGAAATGGCTACATGGATAAAGATTTTACTGAGCAAGTGTGAGGTTCCAAGTTTGTGTGTCCAAGATCAGTGCCAGGAAAATGTGGGATCCTGGCTGGAATCCCAGTGTTTAGAAGATTAAAAACAGGGAATCTTATTTGGCAAGCTGGCTAGCTAGCTTAGGTGTATCACTAAGCTCTGGGTTCATTTGAGAGACCTTTCCTTAACATGGAGAGTAACTAAGAGAGACTCCTGCCATCAGCCTCGGGCCTAAACACACACATACAAACACACACACACACACACACACACACACACACACACACACACACACCACATGTAATGTACTCATATGCCAGCAAATATGAATGCATATTACATGCACATAGTAAAAAAAAATGTGTATCCAATTAAGTTTCATATAAATGAAAAAAATCAGTTTCCCAGGAACTAAAACTGGAAAGCTAGAAACTTATTATTTTCTCTCTACTTTATTTTCACATCTGTGCTCTTCTCTCTGATAGTTGGCTTTTCTTGGTCAGATAACATATTTAAAAGGTTGCTAAGTTTCAACATAGAGCTTGCATAAGCTTTTATCTCATCTCAGTAACTCACAATTTCAGATTGGTTATGGCTTTTCTACTGTCAAATATGATAGAGAATCTGATTGGCCGAGAAATAAGGAATTAAACTTTTATTTACCCAGACCTTAATGCAAGAAGGTATAAATCCTTTTTAGTCTAGAAGGGATCATGTGTTGAGAATAAAGTCCATAGTAACTGGAATATGAGCTCCACACTTTGATATGAAAGTAAACCCATCAGGAATTGATACAATCCACTGTTTGAGTAAGGAAAGCCAAGCATCATGACTTGTACATTCAGTGTACAATTGCTGAGCAATGTCATGTTATACCACTCCTCATTTCCGGTTTTAGTCATGAATAAAATATTTTTCTCAAGCCTCCAAAAGTACCTGCTCAATTTATCTAGTGTTTATTTATTTATTTACTTATTTATTTATTTATTTATTTATTTGGGTTTTCTCGAGACAGGGTTTCTCTTTGTAGTCCTGGCTGTCCTGGAACTCATTCTGTAGACCAACCTGGCCTTGAACTCAGAAATCCACCTTCCTCTGCCTCCCAAGTGCTGGGATTAAAGGAGGTGCTACCACTGCCCAACTAGTTTTTATTCTTATAAATTTTATCTAACAAGTAGTCTGGAGAGTGGTAACAAGTACAGAGAGGCAGTAGAAAGCACTGACAATTATTTTACCCTACTTCTCTGCTGGCTAGATTTACGTCAATTTGATACATAGGACTCTTAATTGAGAAAATGCCTCAAGAAGATGGGCCTGATGCAAATCTTTGGTGCATTGTCTTGGTTAATGGTGGATGGGTAGAGTCCTGCCTACTAGAGATGATGTTACCCCTGGCCAGGTGGTCCTGGATTGTGGGTTAACTGCCAAAATTGGCTCGGGGTCCCCGGGCCTGCAAGGAGGCACTGTAGACACTGCTGAATGCCAAGGAAGAACTGAGAATGGAGTGGGGGCACGTGGGTAGGCTCTGGCCTGGGGCTGAAGGGTAAAGGGGCAGGAGGAGAGTGCTCCAGTTGTTTTCCAAGGGGAGGAGTCTTTGGCTTGCTCAGGCAGGTGACTTGGTTTCGTGGTAGCCATGTCTGGTAATTCAGGGAGGCCTACCGCTGTAGATTAGATGTGTGGCTCTTTAGATGAGGACCTGCTCCATTGCTCTAGCAGGGCAGGTCCGATGAGAAGAGACAGTCTGTAGTTTCAAGGCATTTATTGTCATGGAGTAGAGGCAGAGAAAGGCAGAGTGGGGGTGAGAGTAGTTCCCTGGCCATGGCCATGTGGAGAGACAGGGGAAGGGAATGCAGAGAGAGGAGGAGCTAGAGAGCAAAAGAGAAGCAAGCAGGAAGCAGGAGCAAGAGCAAGAGAGGGAGGAGGGGTCAAACAGCCATTTTCATAGTGGGCCAGGCCTACCTGGCTGTTGCCAGGTAACTGTGGGGGTGGAGTCCAGAGAGAATACCAGTAGCTTGAGGTGTTGCTCTATGTGACTAATGGCCACAGAATTATGAAACTGGGGCCTGGTGTTAGGAGCCTAGTGCCTGGGAACATGGCAAACAGGCTTTCTGTCTCTTGCAGAGTTATCTGCTGGGTCTCTGGGGTTTAAACCTAGCTCAACCAGAAAACAGGCTGCTTTTCATGGTCCCACACTGGGTAGTATAAGAAAGTGGGCCAAGGAAGCCATGGTGAGCAGGTCAGCAAGCAGCATTCCTCCACAGCCTCTGTAGGAGCTCCTGCCTCCAGGTTCCTTGCCATGCTTGAGTTCCTGTCCTCACTTCCCTTTGTGGTGAACAGAAATGTGGAAGTATAAGCTGAATAAACCCTTTCCTCTCCAACTTGCTTTTGGTCATGTTGTCTATCACTGCAAGAGAAACGCTAAAAATCAAGCAAACAAATGACAAAACAAAACAAAACAAAACAAAAACTTCTGAAAGGGGGGGTGTAAACCTTCCGAGAATTCCAATGTTTTGTTCCTTTATGCAAAGCTCAGGCTACACTTAGAATTGCCAGACTGAAGAAGGTGGCACTCACACACATAAAAAAAGAGAAGATATGTTCAAAGTAAACAAATAATATAGGTTTTAAACAAATCCTCTTGCTGCTCGCCTTATAATAAGGTATAATGTTTACACCTCTTGAAATGTTTGTGAAATAATGAGTGTACAAATGAATTAAGTTTTTTCAACAAAGAAATGTTCTCTCAATTTCAGCAATATCTATCCCTTGCAAATGATGTTTATTTCTTGTATGTTGCTTTTATATATCGAATACCACAGAAATAATCTGCATTTGATTTAATACACTCAGTAACTGGGGCAATATAGAAGGAGAAATCCCACCTTCTAACACTTATCAAGACATTGTTACTTTCTGAAACTTAAGCACAACTTTTTTGCTAATTTATAATCTCATAGCATTATATACTCCTAAATTGATGATAGGAGAAATGCCACTTTCAAACACTCGCAAAGACATTGTTACCTTCTGAAAAATCAAGTACAAATATTTGAATAATGTTATAGTCTCACTCCATTATATATGCCTAATCTGATACATTTTGACCTAAGGTAGTATAGCACCATTCTTTCCAATTCTTATTATTTCCCAAATCAGAGCCATGTCCCACCCCAGGGTATAGTAAATTAGTAAACTATCAAACCCAATGTTTTATCACGTTTTTTATTGATCACCCTCTCATTTTCTATGGTAAATACAATAAAAGACCTCCAGAGATGGCCTAATATCTGAGATCTGTGAACCTTTTATGCTTTATGAAAAACATGGATTGGGGAGATATCATCAAGGTGTAGAATTTAAAATGTAGGAATTATCTTACATAACCTCAGTGGGCCTAATTCAGTAACACAAGTCCTTTGAAAAACTGGACTCTGTGTGAGAGAGGAAAGTGATACAGGAATAATCAGAGTGAGGAGGTGGGTGCAAAGAGTAGAAAACTATATGCAAAGATTGTGTGCTACAGACATGTGCTTTTTCTTCACCTAAAAACTTCTAAAGTAAAAGAGATCTCCATTTCACAATAACCATAAGTGATAATTATTAAAAGCATGACTCTGGAGGAAAGGGGGAGTACCCTCTCAGAGACAAAAGGGAGGGTGAATAGGGTGAGGAACTGTGTGAGGGACTATGAGAGGAATGCAAATACATAAAATTAATTTTAAAAAGATCAACTTCAGAAATCTCATGAATGAAAATCAAATTGCAAAACAATAATACTAAGAATTTTTAAAACAAAGAAAAAGCATAACCCTTTCTCTGCAATGAAATTGTATAAATTCCAATCAACAAAAAACATGCTGGAAACAAATGCTTACAGTTGGGTTAAATAGCTGGAAGTTGGAAGAACAGCTATAGAAAAACAGAAGTTCTCACCGAAAAAAAAAAAATTCACATTCTATTTTGAAAGGGAAATATCTGTGCTTAGGTTAGGAGAAGACAATTCTGTATGTGGACAGAGTTGACAGCAAGTATATGTTTGAGATAAATCTTACAAAATGAGTAGAAAATACATGAGTAAGAATATTTTAGAAAAAAGTGGCAGGAACACTCAAAGATGTCAAAATGGGTGACGTTTCTATAAACCTTTTACTAGTTCCTCAGCTGGGGTGATGATCTGAGGGAGGATAACTGTGGGTGGTAGTAGAGACTAGAAATTTGTACTCTTCTGGGGTAGCTATTTTTCTATGTCTAGCTAAGGATTATTTTAAAGTCTCCAAATTGGGGTATAAGCAGGAGAAACAAGCAAGGGAGTTTGTAAGATATATATGATCAAGACTTCGAAATTTATTAAATACAAAATCTGAAACAGCTTGCTCAATCCTATCCTCAACTCTTCCAGAAGACTCCATGAGCTCCACCTCAGGTTTGGCTGTGGGTCTCCATATCTGTTTCCATAAGATGCTGGATGAAGTCTCCCAGGAGACAGTTATGATAGGCTCTTGTTTACAACCATAACAAAGTAACAGTAACAATGTTGGGGGTTGGTTCTGTCACATGGGATGTGTCTCAAGTTCAGCCAGTAATTAGTTGGCTGTTCCCTCAATCTCTGCTCCATCTCTATCCCTCCACATGTTATAGGCAGAACAAATTTTGGGTTGAAAGTTTTGTGGTGGTTGATGTCCCCATCCCTCTACTGGAAGTACCACCTGGCTGCAGGAAGTGACCACTTCAGTTTCCATATCCCCAGCTGCTAAGAGTCTCAGCTAAGGTCACAAGAAGACCTACAGAGTCAACTAATCTAGACCCTTGGAGGCTCCATAGACTGACCCCACCAACCAAAGAGCATGCAGGGGCTAGACCTAGGACCCCTACATTTTTGTAGCATATATGTGGCTTGATCTTCATGTGGGTCCCCTAACAATTGAAACATAGGTTGTCTCTGACTCTGTCTACCATTGGATCCCTTTCTCCTAACTGGATTGCCTTGCATAGCTTCAGTGAGAGAGGATGCCCTTAGATGTGCTTTGACTTGATGTCCCAGGGTGGGCTGGTACCCAAAGAGACCTTACTTTTCTCCAAGGAGAAAGGGAGGAGGTAATAGGGAGGGGTTTGTGAGCACAGAACTGGGAGGAGAGGAGGAAGGGGGCTTTGATCAGAATGTAAATTAATTAATTACTGAAAATGTCAGAAAATGATACATAAATGACTTTGAAATTTCAATTAAACAAAAATCTAAAGAAGATTGGCTGGATTTCTGGATTTATTGTGTGGTATATTTTTATATATCAAACCTGATACATGAAACTGGAGGTACGTCTGACTTTGAACATTTAAGACAAATGGAGGGAGGATGAAAACATAGTTCAGTGATTAAGAGCTCTTGCTGCTCTTGTAGAGAACCTGGGGTTGATTCCCAGCATGTCTCATAGCTCAAAATCTTTTGTAACTTCAGTTCCAGTGAATTTGATGCCTTCTTCTGATCTCCAGGGGCAGCAAATACACACATGGTACACAGACATACATACAGGAAGAATCCACATAAAGTAATGTACTTAAATCCTTGTTCATGTCTTGTTTAGGTGACCATGTTGTTAAGGCTTCATTGGTATAGATTCTCTGAGAGTGGGAGAAAATAGTCCTCCAGAAGAAACTGGCCTCTAACTGTTTATCCAATATAAAGATGTCAGAACTAAAATCATATACACACAAGTAAAAATATATGGATTGTGAATATCATATTATATATTTAGGAATATGTATCATATTATATATTTAGGAATATGTAGGTAACAATAATTAAAGAGACAAAAGCTGGAGTACATGGGAAAGGCTGGAAAGAACAGAGGGAAAGGGGAAATGATATAATTATATTTTAATTTTAAAGAGTAAAAATATACAATAACAACTAAATTAAATAAATCAATTTGATATTTAGGAGAAAAGTCAAATGGGGGAAGAAAGGTAAAATCATTTCCAAAGATAACAGTAAGAAAAAGCTGAAAATTCTTTAAAATTCTGGAGGATGTAAGGGGCCAGATGTAAGCAGAAGAGGAACCAGGAAGAGACTGAGGTTCAGCTGGCAAGAGTGGATCCAGAACCTGGGAAAGAAAGGATTCTAAGAGTGAAGAATGAGAAATGGTGACTCCTTGTCTTAGTTTGGTTTTTACTGCTGTGAACAGACACCATGACCAAGGCAATTTTTATAAAAACAACATTTAATTGGGGCTGGCTTATAGGTTCAGTTCATTATCATCAAGGCAGGAACATGGCAGTGTGCATGCAGGCATGGTACAGCAGGAGCTGAGAGTTCTACATCTTCATCCAAAGGCAAGCAGGAAAAGACTAGCTTCCAGGCAGCTAGGAAGAGGGTCTTAAAGGCCATGCCCACAGTGACACACCTACTCCAAAGCTACAACTCCAAATAGTGCTACTCCCTGAGCCAAACATATCCAAACCACTACACTCCTCTTAATCAGACCTCATGTCACAGTAAAAAGATCCACAGCTTAAATATCAGAATCAGTAATGATGTGTACACGTGGATACATCAGCCAAGTGCATGTTCTTTGGTACCAATTAGTCTGAAAGGTCAATTCCATTTTATTTTCCATCTCTAACTGTGCTGAGTTAAATTATTCAATCTAGCCCACCAAAGTGTTAAGAAAATGTTGAAAAGCTAAAATCACAAGCTACTGCAAAAACCACAAAATGCACTAGCACTTAGCTCCCTAGGAAATGGAGCACTACAGAGTCTAATGGATTTCCATTTTTTCCCCGAAGAAATATATGACACTTAAGATAAGGCACATACTTATCTTATTGCTTCCACCATGTTAGAAGAATGTCTTGCTTTATGTAAAAGCAATCTCTCCCATCTTATTTTTTAAAATGTTCTCATTCAGCTCAGACCCAGGAGGAAACATATCTGGTTAGAATCTGTGGGCCTCAGCTCTTCAGCATGGCCATGACAGCTGCAGTAAAGCTGCAATCTAGACTTCCATTTAGAACTCTGATAGAACACTGACACCACTTTCCAGGCTGTGGGAAAAATAAGTCCTCTTATACTGCACCATTTTGGAAAATGCAAATGGATACCATGCCTTGTTGTGAATTTAATAGCAACTACCAAAATTATGAATGGTTTGACCTTTTGACCCAAGAGTCCAATTTCAGGGAATGTATCCTAAAGATGCACTTATACATATAAGAAATGTATTATGTATAGGGTTATGTGATGGGATAATCAAATTCTGGGAACATTTTTTATACCAAAGGTAATGATTAAATATTGTGCAGGGTAATGATAATGAGTGTATTTGCAGGGAGAGCAATAGAAGAATTTACAAACTACAAATAACTATAGGTCTTCCAGGTTGCAGTGGGGGAAGGAATAGTCAGAGACAGGGTGAGGATGAGACTTCTTTGAAAAATAACATTGTAATAATTCTTGGAGGATTTCTCAAAATCTATTTTGATTATAGTCACCCCTCCTCCCCCAAATCCTCCCACATACATTCCCACCTCCATACCCATCAAGGTGGCTTTTTTTCTTTCATTTTAATACCCATAGAGTCTGTTGTGTTGTCCAAATATTCCTTTGGAACACAGTGGACCTACTATGTGCTGCACTATTAAAAAACAAAAAAAACCAAACAAACAAAAAATAAAGCCCATTTCCAGAAGCTACTAGGTGCCAATAGCATCTTATAGGGGTGGCACTCCATGCCCCCTCCCCTCTCTACGCTGGGATTTTGCCTTACTTGAGCTAGGGCAGGTATTTGCATGGTATAACAACCACTGTTACTTCATATGTGCAGGTTCCCTGTTACATCCAGAAAACAGATTTATTGCAGTCACTTACCACTTCTGTCTTTTACATTCTTTCCTCCTACTCTTCAATGATGATTCCTGAGCCTTAGGAGGATGGGGGTATGATGTAGATGTTTAATGTAAGACTGAGCATCCCAGTCCCTTAAGTCTGTGCACCTGGGACAGCTCTGGGCCTGTCATATCTATTATAAAAGGAACATTTTCTGATGTGAGTAAAGGCATTTGCTGTCAAGCCTAAAAACCGAAGTTTCAGTCCCACAACCCAAAGTAGAATAAGAAAATTGAGCCCTATCAATGGGAGGAGAGGCCCTTGCCCCAGTGTAGGGGAATGCCAGGACAGGGAGGCAGGAGTGGGGAGGTTGTTGGGGGAACACCCTCATAGAAGCAGGAGGAGGAGAGATGGGATAAGGGTGTCTGGGGAGGGGGAATTAGGAAAGGGGATAATATTTGAAAAGTAAATAAAGAAAATATCCAACAATAAAAGAAAATTGAGCCCCGAAAGTTCTGAGTTCCATAGCTTATGCACATCCCCACACCCCACACCATACCACACCTCCCCCTCCCTCAGTAAAATTTTTAAAAATTGAAAAAGTTGAATATTCTGTTGCTGCAATTCTTGGGGGGAAGGGCTGTCTATCCCTCCTTCCAGGATTCCAAAAACAAACTCAGGTAAAATTCCACCAACGTTCACTCTGGGGAACCAATTAGTCTATCTGGCTTCCTGGCAGAGCATAGGTGAGGGGTTATATACAGGAATCTGTGTGCTCTCCCCCCAAAAGCCACACTGGAAAGTCTTTACCCAGCAGGGATGATGGCTTCTCTAAGTCAAATAGATGAAGTACCTCCATCTAGTCCTTTCCCACTACATCCTCTAGCCCCATGCACAAACCACAAAGTCATGTGTAATTGTAGAAGAATTGCATAAGGCTAGTTGGGAAGGGTAACTGGATACTCAGGGAATGGTCCCATGACTCAGCATGCCCTCCTTCTATGAAGAAAACTGAAGAGTCAACAGGACCAACTATGATCCTCTGTGTGCAGGCCCAGCAGGACTCCTAAAGATGGTTGCAGTTGGCTCAGAGGATAGTCATAGACAACATATTACAACCAAATTGGATTGTCTGTCTTATTTATTCATTCCTTTACTTATCTGCCATCTATTTTTTTGTTTGTTTGTTTGTCTGAGACAGATATTACTATGCAGCCATTTCTGTCCTAGAACTCACTATGTAGACCAGGATGGGTTCAAACTAACAGAGATCTACCTACCACTGCCCCAGAGTGCTGGGAATAAAACAATGAACCACCATGTCCAGGCCATCTAATGTTTTAATAACTAGGAAACTAACTATCTTAACACTAGACCTATAGGTTCAAAACTAGTTTTATTTCACAGGATTAAAAAGGCCTTTCAATAAATCTATAATCTGAGTCAGTCTGCAGTTACCCAGTATAAAGTTATTTCTGATTTAAATTTTATGATAGAGACACTTGGTATTATTTTCCACCACATACTAAATCTCAATCAGGCAGTATTTTTTGAAGCAGAGAAAATTATTTTCTGAGTGTTTTAGCATTTAAGAGAAATAATGTAGAAATATGTCGATCCCTATCTTGCTCTCTCTTAACCTGTCTTTCCACACAGCAATAGCAAATATGATCCATGACACAGTGTAGCTTTACAACTGGTTTATTTATGCTAGCTTTGATCACCCCTGTTACATGAACATCACAAAAGAACAGTAGTATTCACTTGAGCATTGCATGTTCAATATACAGACTTGATGGAAACAATGCCTTCTTTGTTGTATTTTTATACATTTTATGACTGTAAAATTCTGTTAGATCCAAAAATTTGTAACATGTTTCTCTCTGTGGCACAACAGAAAATACATTTGAAAGCCATTACAAGCACTCTAATCCAACACCACCTCAAATTTCAAGTCATTACATTTTTTCCCCTAGAGCATTTCTCTCACAGGTTGCAGTATGTCTTTCTCTATTCAACATCATACAAAAACATCACCCACACCTTCCCTTCCATTTTTTATCTCTTCTACTTTAACCTAAATTCTTCTTTTATGTTGGTCAATCATGAAGTCCCTATATCTATTTGTGTCAACTTCATTGATGGCAGAAAATTTGAGTATAGAAGCAACATAAATTGAGTCAGACAATATATAGCATTTTAGTAAACAACATTGAAAATTCTAGTGTACATTACATGCACTCTGTAGCATCCTTTGTATCATCACAGGCACAGTTTAGTATATTTCAATACTGGCAATTGGTCACAATCATTGCTCCTTATTATGCCCACTTTCCACTCTTTGCCCAGTGAGTGTTAGCCTCATTGCTTAAACACTCAGTCCATTGCTTTTGCTCTAAGACAGTCTTCTTAAAGCCCATTTGTCCTTTGTAGCACCAGTCGGCACTCTCACTTTCTGTATGCAGCAAGGTGTTCCAGGCTCATCTTGCCTTTTCCAGCCCCAAGACTTGGCACCAGCTACCCTCCAAGGAGCCCTGGTTCCTATTCATAGGAGAATAGTTTAAGGAGCCAATATCTGGGCACCAGGTAGAACATACAGATTTTTCAGAATGCAACTGCTTTTGGGTCAAGTGACTGTAGAGACCACTTAGGCTATTGCAGCAACACAGCAAAAAACTTCCAGGGCAAAAACTCACCTTTTCCAAATTTTATTTTACCAACAAAAATATTCTATACTATGCTATACTATATATTGTCAATACCCAATTTAGGCATTCAGATTTCACTGCTGATATTTGCTTAGAAGTTTCTGTTTTGTTCTTCATTTTGCTTCCTCATCCATGAATCCTAAATCTTATTCTAAACTGTAGAAGTTCAAAATGTGCCAGGCCCAGAAATACTGTGTATTCACATTTATATGTGTAACCTGAAATAGCCAATTATACACATATAGAGTATTGTGGTGCTTACTAGGGTGAGAGAAACGGAGAAATATTGGTGAGAGCAAACAGCAATTTCCTTAGACAACAGCCAAAGAGCTTTGAGATTCATTTCAAAGTACTACAGTTAAAATTTTTGTGATGGTAGATCCCTTTAATCTCAGTACTCAGGAGGCAGAGGAGGGGATCTCTATGAATTTGAAGCCAGTGAGTTTCAAGACATCCAGGGGACACACAGAGACCCTGTCTCAAAACAACAACAACAACAACAACAAAAACTGGGTATTATACATTTCAAAACTGTAAATGATAGTAATAACAGAATCAAAATCAATTGTAAATATTCACAAATATGGAAACAGTCACATCAGACAAATAAACAGGGGCTTGAGAGACGGCTCAGAAGTTAAGTGTACATGCTTCGCTTCCACAGAACAGAGTTGCAAATACCCAATTCCCGAGGCTCATGAATGCATGTAACTCTAGCTTCATGGGATGTGGCATCATCTTCTGGCTTCTGTAGGCACTGCAGCCACATGCACAAACCCATACATAAACACACACATACACATATAATTAAACGTTGTAATTTAAGAAACAAGATTCAAATGCTTTTGGTTACAAAATTATCTACCCTTATTTGGATTTTGATGGGAAGTCAGTATTATTACTTCTTTAAACAGAGTTTTCCAATATAGAAAATTAAAATAATATAAAATTTAGAATCTATTCATAACACATGGGGGCATGGGGAAGTCCACTGTTTATTTCAAAGTTCAAATTTAAATGATATCCTTGTATATCAGGAAACTTTATCTCTAAAAACTGGTCATAGAATACCACACATAGACCATCAATTAATAGATATGAATTGAAAGCAAAACATGAAAACACTGATTTCTAAGGGTTTTTCAAATGGTCTTAATTAGCATTTTCATAGGTCTAAATAGAGTCTTATATTACTTTATTTGAGCCCTTGCATGCAGGTATTTTTCTACCATAACTCTTTTACTGCTGTTATTGATTTACTTTGCCCCTGGGTGGTACAGAGCAGTGAACATTAATTTTTCAGTGATTCTTAGATACATACAGACCAGCTCTGCTGCCAGACTGCACTATTATTTCAAAAATCTTTCAAGGCAGCACAAAATATCAGAAAACATAATCCAAATCTGTATCAAAAATGAATAGGAAAATTTTACCAACATAAATTTTAAACTTTCTATGCAATAAATTCTTGTGGGTTAACTGCTATAAATTCTCCTAAGTTTTCACCCTCTGCACTGGCTAGTTTTGTGTCAACTTGACAGAGGCTGGAGTTATCGCAGAGAAAGGAGCTTCAGTTGGGGAAATGCCTCCATGAGATCCAGCTATAAGGCCTTTTCTCAATTAGTGATCAAGGGGGGAGGTCTTCTTGTGGGTGGTGCCATCTCTGGGCTGGTAGTCTTGGGTTCTTTCTATAAGAGAGCAGGCTGAGCAAGCCAGTGGAAGCAAACAAGCCAGTAAAGAACATTCCTCCATGGCCTCTGCATCAGCTTCTGCTTCCTGACCTGCTTGAGTTCCAGTCCTGACTTCCTTGGTGATGAACAGCAATGTGGAATTGTTAGCTAAATAAACCCTTTCCTCCCCAACTTGCTTCTTGGTCATGATGTTTCTGCAGGAATAGAAACCCTGACTAAGACACCAGCTGTCCTTTGTGCTGGAGATGAAACACAGGATAGCATGTGCGCTGCCACATAGACACCTTCCCAGCTTCATACCTTAAAATTGTTGGTATGTTAGAAACATAAAATAGATGATCATAAATTCTACTGTTTATTCCTTTGCTTTATATTATATGCTCCACAAAATTATTTTTATATCACAAAAATATTTCCCTGCTAAAATAAACACAAAATATGCAGATATGTATTAACAAAAAATTTTCATGCATATGCCCAAATCTTTGCATGGATATAAAATATACCATGCCTGATCCCCAAAGTTTACATTCTCTGTTTACTGCACAGCTACCACAATCACAGCATAGTCCAGTTTAAAAAAGGTAAATGTAACTCAAAGCATAGTTTATAAGGTTTTTACCAGGTAAGCCCTTCCCAAATTAGTAGCATTTTAGTTTAGAATGCCAAATAAAAGTCCAAGTGTGGAGAAAAAGTGAACACACTAACACATACCCATAAACACACATTTTTTTTTATTTTTGTTTTGTTTTGTTTTTTGTTCTTTTTGTTTTGTTTTGTTGGGTTTCTTTTTATTTGTTTTTTTTTTTTTCACACTTGGACTGGAGAGGTGGTTCATTCAGTCACTAAAGGCTAGGCTCACAACCAAAAGAAAAAAGCACACTTGACAGCAAATCCTCACCTTTAAGCACCACACACAGACACACACAGTGTGAATTCCATGTAAAATTAAGAACTTAGAACATAATAAAAATAACAATAATAAAGTAAAACCCCAGAAAAGGACACAGGATGGGAGACAAATGGGTGAATTTAAAACTGTATGAGTAATAGCAATGGCAAATTAATAGCAATGGCAAATAGAAGCAGGAGTTTGGGAAAACAATAAAACCAAAATAAACCCTCTAAAACAAAGAAACAACTTTTCAAAAAACAGCCTCAGGACAAAGTAATACAGTTCAATAGTAGAATACTTATCATGTACAGGGCCTTCAGCTCAATGGCCTGAATCACAAAAGGAAATAAGTAAATTAAATAACAGAAAAATAACCAAAACATTATAAGATATCAAAGAAAGATTGTAAATAACATAGGTCTATATTTTAAGTATACATTTCATAAAAGTATGGATGTGGACTAATATAGTTTTTAAGTAAACTACACATGGAATTTTCTCCTCTGCTTCTTTGCTATTACTTGCCTTCCAATTTTTTACTATAGAAATAAGAATATTAAGAATTTTAATAACACATCAACACATATTAACAGGAAATATATACATTAAAATACTGAAACGGCTTTGGAGTGATTGAATTGCCATTTCTTATGAATGAATGCATCTCTAGGAATTTTCCAAAAATAACTTTAAAACCAGATTCCTAGGATATATAGACAATTTAATTCCACTCTAGAAGTGACAGTGGCATATTTCTGTATCCATGTATGTGTATGTCTAGGTCCACCAAGCACAGAGTCTAGCAAAATAGATATCTAAAACCTGTTGCAGATTGGTGACATTTTTGTGAATTTTAGTCTCTTTGCATTTTTCCCCTGTATTCTCTGGATGTTCTTGAACCAGTGAATGAACATTTTAAATTTAAATGACTTAAAACAATTTTGTTTTCACTAGAATACTATTTATCCGAATTTCTATATGTAACCATAGTTATGGTTAGAAGTAAACAGAAATTAAGCTAAACTTTCTCAATGGCAAGGTTAAAGGTGGCCTTTACTCATATTTTATTCCATTTTGCTTTGTTCTCTTTATGCAGTGTCTAATGGGCAAGAAAATGTTCTTATTCCCTTTAGCAGCAGAAAGGAAACTGGGTGTAAATTCATTAAATCACAGATATGTCCAATTGTGTAAAATGCCTCCAATTACCTTTTTTTCCTGGAATTGCTTACATCGGAAACACACATTTCGCCAAGAGAAGTTTATCACATTACACGCATCACAGTACCAGTCCCCAGGTCTTTGAATGACAGGATACTTACTATACTCAGAGGGGTCAGCTCTTGGTCTGAACTTATGAGGAAGGAGCTTCCTGCGGTGGAATTGGTTACCTCTCCAGCTAGCTCTAGAACAGCTCAGGGCAGGAACTGTAGAAACCTGTTCTACCTCTGCTGCTGCCACTTGGGAAACAAGCAGAGGCTGGACTGAGCTAGAGGACAAATTAAGAGATGCCAGTGGGAGTGTCTGAGACCAAGTCCCCTGGATTTCAGAGGAAGAATTCTCATTTCGATTTGTTCTTACAGAAAACCTAGTTTCCTCATCAAAAGGAACTGGAGGAGCAGCAGTGGAAGCACTTTGGCCTGGAAGCCTCAGGGGCTCTCTCACTGTCCAGTCATATCCCCCATCTCCAAGGGGCACAACACTGCCTAATGGATATGACCTGGTTCCCTGGGCCTCGTCTTTCCTTCCTTCCTGACTTTGAAACTGAGTTCTTACCAAACTAAAAGGCATAGTTGTGAGAACAGATTGCTCCCCTTGTGCTCTATTAAGGTCTGTGAGTCCTTGTTGGAGTCGGAACTCCTCCACGGCCTTTTCACCTTGATTTTTATCCCTTTGTTTTTGTACCATCCCTAACAAGGCGTTAATGAACAGCCTCTGCTCCTCTAGCTGATCCTGCATTATCTTTACCTTCTCTCTGTACTCCTGGCACCGCTTCTTAGCTAAGCTCCGGCCCAGAGCCAGGGCACTCCAGGCACAAGATTTCTTCAGACTTCTGGGTATCGCTGAGTCAGTCACGATGGTCAGCAGCTCCCGTTCCACAGCGTTCCAGGACTTACACAGGTGAATCCTATCGAAGAATCTACTAGGCCCACCTTTAACTATTTGTTCATTTACAAAAGCTACAACTTCCTGGTGGTAAAAACCACAGGTTGGGTCATTAAAATTGATAGCCATTCTAAGAATCCCTCGCCCAGCTTTTCCGCCTTAGAGAACTAACAATAGAGTGTGATTGTTGAACTTGTGGGGTCTTCTCTATACCCTTACAATAGTCGTACGCCACCTAGTGGCCTGGGGGTCTATCTGCCAATCCCAAAGTAGCTACTTAACAGCTATTATTTAACCACAGAGTTTACGGTTCATGAATGTAGCAGGTATAAGGTACATAAAACAGAGTTAAAACACAAAACAGGGTTGGGGGTGGAGGTTAGGAAAGGAGGTTGTGGGGAGGGACTAGGAGGAGTGGAGTTAGGGGAAACTGTGACGGGATATAACATATATAATAAATAAAACTAAAAAAATATTAAAAATAATATTTTTATGTAAGAAAAAGTTACCAACAGAGAAAACAAAACAAATAAACAAACAAAAAAGACCCAGGCAACAGTAATCAAATGAGAGATGTTTATTAGGTGAAAGTTGGATGAGGGAAGTTTATTTTAGGAAGCCCAGATTTATTCCATCTGAACAAAAGTGATCAATATCCACATCACTAAAAGAGAAACATGGACACAAAATTCCTCATCGTATGATGTAATAAGAAATGCACAACCTTATTGAAATCGCGATAATAAAATCTAGGGTTTAGCTCTAATAAACAGTTTAGAAGAATCTGATAAGTGCCACACTTAAATGCTAAGCTAACTAGACAGTCCACCACCAGCGGAGTAAGGTGATTCTATAAATAAATAAGTTTTTCCAACAAGACAGCTATGTAAGAATATAGCAAGAAGAAATTGAAAACTATCAAACAAATGGCCAACCTTAGCCTCCTTTATCTGTTTCCTAGTCAGTAAATGAAAAGAAAATATATTATGACAATCTGGAATGTGATTGTCTAGACAAAGAGCTAACGTGTATATTTTATTATATTCTTTTTTCAAGGTTAAAAACTATAGCCAAACATAAAATAATTTTAATAGGTATAGATGATTAAATTTTTTTTGAAGGAAAGAATTGAATCCTGAGGTGGGTAAAAACAACCTCAACTTTATATTTCATCATTCAATATGAAACCACAATATTTTGCCAATGAGCATATGGGCATTTTGGTTCTTTGTAGATTTTCTAAAATGTATTGTTAAAAGAAACTTCTATATGTGAACAGATTTTTGTTTATTTATTTATTTATTTATTTATATTAGATATTTCCTTTATTTACATTTCAAATGTTATCCCCTTTCCTAGTTTCCCTTCTGAAAATTACCTATCCCCTCCTGCCTCCCCGTGTTCACTAGCCCACCCACTCCCACTTCCTGACCCTAGCATTCCCCTATACTGGGGCATAGAACCTTCACAGAACCAAGGGCTTCTCCTCCCATTGATGACTGACTAGGCCATCCTCTGCTACATATGCAGCTAGAGCCATGAGTCCCATGATGTCTTTTCTTTGGTTGGTGGTTTAGTCCCAGGCAGTTCTGGAGATACTGGTTAGTTCATATTGTTGTTCCTCCTATGGGGCTGCAAACCCCTTCAGCTCCTTGGGTACTTTCTCTAGCTCCTTCATTGGGGACCCTGTGTTCAGTCCAATGGATGGCTGTGAGCACCCACTTCTGTATTTGTAATGCACTAGCTGAGCCTCTCAGGAGACAGCTAATCAGGTTCCTGCCAACAAGTGAATAGATTTTTGAAGAGGCTTTGGTGGGGTCCTGATGTCAGTAGGCCAGTCCTTTGCCATGTTGGCAGGGGGCAGTAGGTGACAACACAGCAGTGGACACAAGAGGCAGTCTAGGCATTAAGTCCTCAGTGGCTGGTTGGAATCTTCTGGCACATGGCTGAGAAAGAGCTGGAAGGGATAGGTGGAGGAAAAGTGAAAGCAAAAGTATGCTTGCTCCCATAGTTTGCTGAAGCCTGGGGGCCCAAATGCCTGAAGGCTTCCTTGGAGGTGTGAGAGGACGAAAGTCTTGCTGCTACCTAAAGGACAATAATAACTGAGTATCTTCCCATTAAGATGCCAGAGCTATCTGTCAGTAATGCTGAGTATTGCTTCCTAGTTTTTCCCAGTAAATCCCAGTAAATGAATGATAATTCAGCAACTGTAGTGATATAGAATTGAGTTTTCATATAAATTGCAGTGGAATGAGGCTTACACGCACAAAATGTCTGATATATATATTATTACATAAAAATTTGTATTATATATCTATATTTATATAACAGACACTACCTATTATATAAATTAATATAAAATATAGGTGCATAACAACAATTAAAGGAACCACGAATTTGAGAAACAGCGAGACAGGGAACATGGGAGGTGTTGGAGAGTGGAAAAGGAAAGGGGAATTGATGTAATTATAATTTTTAAATATGGTCAGAAATAAAAACAAATAAATCTAGGTTTTACTGGGTTTGTTCCTTAACTCCACTGTGTGTAGTCTGTGAAAGAAGAGGAGGAAAAGAAGGAAACAGCAGAAAACCTCTTAGTTGGTTGTTTTAGGCAGCCCTCTTACCTTATTACCTGTCATTGAACTGTAACTGAGGCTATTCTCTCTCTCTCTGTGTCTCTCTGTCTCTCTGTCTCTCTGTCTCTCTCTCTCTCTCTCTCTCTGTCTCTCTCTGTCTCTCTCTCTCTCTGTGTGTGTGTGTGTGTGTGTGTGTGTGTGTGTGTTTGTGAGGAGTCCCACAGTGGGATTTTTATAAACATTTTTGCCCTACTTTTTTATTTTGTAATGTAGAATATTTATAAAGTCAAATTTGGAGGGAGGAAAAGGAAGGGGAAATGATATAATTATATTAGAATCTTCAAAAATCTAAATAAATAAATTTTAAAAGTCCAATGAAAAAGTATAGTTACGAAAGTAAACATCATAAAAGAAATGTGAACTATTTTGCCATAAAATTTGATAGATAATACCTTTTCATATGTCAGTGGGTGTTTAATGATTTTCTAGGTTTATCTCAATGTGTCTTTATTAAAATTCCATTTTAATAAAGAATTTTTATAAGAGATTTTTATTTAATAAAAGACTTCTTTAATAAAAGATTTTTTAATAAAATAATTTTAATAAAAAATTTAATAAAATTCAGTTTTATACAAAATTAATTTTTCTCTCTTCTGTTTGTTATGAATTATAGCTATTTTGCTTAGACACTGAAAAATTTTAAGTCTCATATTATTCAGAATAATCACATCTATCTATCTATCTATCTTTGTCTCTGCTTCCCAAGTGTTATGATTAAAGACAAGGATGCAACACTAGGCCAGATTTGACCTTATTTTTAAGTGTGATTGTTGTTATATCGTTCTAAAAATAAATCTTTACTAAAAAGAAAAAGCAAGCATGTATGGAATTCTTGTGGTAATCATACTGATTATATTGATTTCTGAGATTAAAGGTGTCTACCACTATGCCCAACTAGAATTATAACTTCATAAAAAGTTATATTACTACATTGACTCTTAGGTGCTATGATTTTGTAGTGATGTACCTTTATTTTACCATACATTGGTAAGCAAAATAAAACAGCAATGAATAATATTCGCTAGAAATACATTTTCATGTCAAAGATGTTAAAATACCAACAAATGTGCATTTACTTTTTTTCCTACATGACAGGTCTGTGATAATTGTTTTACTTATCAACACATTTTTGCCCCCACTTAAAAATTGTTTTATAGTTTTAAAGAAATTTATGTGTATGAATATTTTGCCTGCCTATATGTCTGTGCACTATGTATGTACCTGGTGCCCAGAGAAGACATAAGAAGGCATTAGGTCCCCTGGGATTTGCTATAAGCTACCATGTGGGTGCCAGGGACCAAACCCAGGTCCACTGTAATAACAGTGCTGCAAACTGCTGAGACATCTCTCTAGCCCTTTATCCTCACTATATAGAAGCAGTATCTGAGGATTACACAAAAACTTAAGTGCTTTGCAAACAGAGTGACACTAATAGACTACACACAGTGGAGTTAAGGAACAAACCCAGATCCTCCTGAATCCTGACCCTAATCAGAATTGCTGTTTGCTTTCTTGTTTTGGGTATAAGATTCTTATTTGGCCTTTTTATTGTTAGAATCCCATGTAACAATTTATACATGGTTTTTCCTTGTCCTTTTCTAAATAGTTCATAATGTTTAAATTAATATCCTAGTTAATAATCCATCTGAAGAATTTATTTATTCTCTTCTTAGAAGTCTTTATGGAATAAGGAGGTAGAGGCAAGTGGATCTCTGTGACTGTGAAGCCAGCCTGGTCTACAGAGAAAATTTCAGGATAGCCAAGGCTACACAAAGAAACCCTATCTCAAAAAAACAAAAACACACAAAAAAGTTAAAAAGACAAACAAGGAGTAATTTACTTCGGAAATTCTTAATACAGACTATAGTTGGAGGATATTTGATCTTTCTGTGAACCCTGAAATTGTGTTTTCTGCTGAAAAAAAAAAAACACTGTTTCTAGTTGTGGTATGGCTCAACCTTAGTACACAGCTTTTTTAATCTTTCTGGCTGGAATACAGATATGCCCCTAGTGCACTCCTTTAGTCTCAAACAATGAAGGTAAGTTTATTTTGTAGAAGGAAGCACTCATGCTTGAAAGTGATGTCTAATTGTGTAGCAGACAAAGTGACAAATCAGAAAAAGATTTAATATAATAGGATATGCCTAACTCTCAGGAGAAGAGGGGGGTCACTTAAGAGGGAGCAATACAGAGGGAGAGAGTAAAAGTAGGCAGTTTTACTGGCAGAGTTCTACAGAAACAGGTTTAAGAGAGTACAAGCTAGAAACAGGTAAAGATAGAACAAACCAGAGAATGATAATGAGTGAGAACATTGAAACAGATTGCTAGAATTAGTATGAAGCCAAGCAGAACAATTCAGAAGCCAAGAGAGAGAAGCCATATTGAATCAGTCAGTTTGAGCCTGAACAGCTGAATCAATCCAGCCACCCACAGATCAGAAAGAACGAGAAAGGATGAACTTATTCATCAGTAAGTCTCAGAGGCTGAAAACATTCTAGGTCTAGAATGTACAGAGGCTAGAAGCTTCTAAAACTAGGCCTAGGTTATTAGTCAGAGCTACTAAGCCTCCAAGATGACAATTACATCAGACAACAAAAAGATACTTTTGTAGAGTATTTGTATACTAATATAATAGTATAGCTACATATTATTCACCTTTCACACCTTCAATAACTGTCTTATGAATTAATACTTTACCCATGTATCCATATACCCCCACCAGTGCATATATTTGAGTTATTCCTGGCATAATCACAATTGTTTATATAATTCAAATATATAATTAAATTTCTTAATAGGCAGGATAATTTTACAATACAAAGTCTGGTACTTTTGTCTTTTTCATAAATGCATTTGTTTTATTTTAAATGTATGAGTACCTAGCCTGCTTGTGTATATGTGCACCATGCATGTGCCTGATACCCATAGAAGTGCTAGATCCCCTAGAGTTGTAATTATGAGAGGTTGTGAGCCATATCTCTGGCTTGACACTACTGTCCTCTAAGTCAGGTGGAAGGTTTCTTTGTGTCAAATGCCTCCTGGCATTCACATTTTCTATGAATTTTCTCCAAAGTTTTTATAATTTTTTTTTTTATTTCATGGGTCTTTTAAGTTCTGTTTTAATCTTTGAGTCTCTCTTCTGTATTGATCATGTAATTTACATTTTGAATGTAGAAAGTTTTTTGTTCCTCCTGATTGTTGGTCATTATGGTTCTGGCTGCATGAGCCAGTGGTGATTTTTAAAAGAATTCCCATCACTAACACTACCACAACAAATTTGAATGCACAGTCCCAAGGGGTGGCACTATTTAAAAGGATTAAAAGAATTAGGAAGTGTGGACCTGTTGGAGGAAGTATATCTCCAGGGTGGGCCTTGAGGTTTTAAAAGTCCATGCCATGACTGTGGACTCATAATCTCTCTCTTGCCTAAGGATCAGACTGTATCTCTTAGCTATTTCTCCAACAGCACAAAGGCCTACTATCAGCCTCGTTTGCCTGCCACCATGCTTGCTGCAACGTTGATAATGGATTAAACCTCTGAAACTGCAAAAATGTCCCAATTAAATGTTTTCTTTTTTAAGACTTGCCATGATCGTGGTGTCACATCAATAGAACAGTGACTAAGACAGAAGTTGGTACCAGAGACTGGGGTATATCTGTGATAATTTATGTTTCTGTTTGGAGGAATGTGGAATATATTGTAACTTTGGGCTAGAAAATTGGTTGGGCACTTTATGTGAAGCTTAATGAGGAGCATAAAAGACAGTGGTGCTGCGAGTTATGTAGATTCAGAGAGGAGTATTAGTAAGTGACCTAAAAACTGTTCTTGGTATATTCTGGCAAAGAACGTGGCAGATTTTGCCCTTGTGCTAAATATCTACCTGAGGCTTAATTGAAGAGTGTGGGATTAATGGTGTTGACAAAGGAGATTTTTAAGACAGTCTAGTATGGACTGTGCCATTAGTTTATTAGTGGCCACTCCTATAGAGTTCTAGAATGAATGAAAAGGAGCAAGGCAGTAAGCAGCACCCCTCCATGGCCTCGGCATAAACTCCTATATCCATGTTCCTGCCTTGCTTGAGTTCTTGCCCTCTAATCTCCTAATGATGAACTATAACCTTTCCTCCAAATTTTGCTTATTGATCACGGTGTTTCATCACAGTAATGATAATCCTAGCTAAGACAAAGCATAAAGGTTCTATGAATTTGATAAGCTGTAAGTGGGCTTGAGAAGCTCTTTGTGCTGTTAAGATTGATGGGGAGAGGTGGTATCTCTTGGAGGGATACCACATGCAGTCAATTAATAAATATTATTGAACTCTGAGCTATGATTTTCACACAGAGGGTACAGGATGTGGCTCACGTGCCTAGTACATTAGTTCATACCACTAATCATAGCATTCAGGATATTAAAGAGGATTGCAAGATTGAAACTAGTATAGACTTCATTGTAAGATCATTAAATTGTCTGTAAATTTTCTCTTAGTGGTGGCCTGTTACTCGTTCTATATCTGCTAGAGCAAGCTGGAGAAAGAACTTTCAAATATCAATTTACAAGGCAGGTTAAATATAAATTTCAATTTTTAATACTCTGTGAATACATTTTGAAGTTTCTTTTTTGAGAGTCAGGTTAACAATTTTGTGAGGCTTTATTTTTTTATTTTAAATTATTTACTTACATTGCAGTTGTTGCCTCTCCCTCAGTCTGCTCTCCCACAGTTCCTCATCCTACTCCTTCTCCCCCTTGCCTCTGAGAGGGTGCTCCCCTCCCACCAGGCATCCCCCTTCTCTGGGGTCTCAAGTGTCTCAAGGATTAAGCACATCTCCCACTGAAACCAGACCAAGTAGACTTCTGCTACATATATATCAAGGGCCTTGGATCAGACCATGTATACTCCTGGTGGGTGGCTTAGTCTCTGGGAGCTACCTGAGGTCTACTCCATTGTTGGTAGGATTGCAAACTGGTACAACCACTCTGGAAATCAATCTGGCGGTTCCTCAGAAAATTGGAAATAGTTCTACCTCAAGACCCAGCTATACCACTCTTGGACATATACCCAAAAGACCCATGATACCACACAATGAAATGTGCTCCACCATGATTATAGCAGCCTTATTTATAATAGCCAGAAGCTGGGAACAACCCAGATATCCCTCAACCAAAGAATGGATACAGAAAATGTGGTTCATTTACACAATGGAATACTATTCAGTCATTAAGAATGAGAACATCCTGAGTTTTGCAGGAAAATGGATGGAACTATAAAATATCATCCTGAGTGAGGTAACTCAGACCCAAAAGAACATACATGGTATGAACTCACTAATAAGTGCATTATAGAATACCTAGTAAACAAGCTATAGACTGCAAGAAGTTTAACAAGCAGAAAAGCCAAGTGAGAAGGCTTCAATCCCACTTAGAAAGGGGAAAGAAACAAGGTAGAGGGAGGGAGAGAGGCACCTGGATAGGAGAGAGGAGGGGGAGGGGAAAAGGACAACAGGATCAGATGTGGGGGGCAGGAAAGAAGCCCAGAGGGCCAAGAGAATGAATGGAAATAAGCACCTTCAGGGAGTGGGAGATGGGGGAGACCCTCTAGAGAGTACCAGAGACCCAGGAGTTGACACACTCTCAGGACTTAATGAAGGTGACCTTAGCCAAAATGTTCAACACTGGGGAAAGAGAAAGTAAAGAATCCTCCTCTGGGAGATAGTGAAGTTTTATTTTTTTTAACAATAAAAGGCAAACTGATCACAGATTTTTTTCTTTGGCTTAATCACTTTTATGAGAACATTTTCTAATTTTAAAAATATTTTTAATATAGCATATTTTGATCATATTATTTCTCCTTCCCCAACTCCTCCTGGATTTTTCCCACCCCCTTGCATACCAAAATTCATGAGCCCACCTCAAAACCCCAAACAAAATAAAAATAATAAGACCAAAACATAACAAAACAAAATTAAACAAAAATCACACAAAAAAATATTGTGTCTGTTTTGTGTTATCCATCTATTCCTGGACCTGGCACCTGCCGTGGGTTGTGGTCGATATACCAAGTGGCACTCCATTGGAGAAAACTGTTTTTTCTTCTTCCCAGCACAGAAACAATTTTTAGCTAGAATTTTCTTTTCTTTTTATTATTTGTTTTTAATATCATTTTGTTTTGGCCATACAGTCATTTGATATTGTACTGTGTCCCAAGGGGTGTGCTGTTTGTTGGTTGGTTTGTTTGTTTCATGCTTGAAGTACTGGGCATGAACCTTAAAGCTTCATGCATTACAAGCAAGTACTCTAGTACCGAGCTGCATCCCTGGCACTTAAAAAGAAAACATTCTTTTAAATTCTGAGACTAGTCTTAGACAGTTCCTCTGGCTGCCATTCAGCTAGATCTGTAGTCTAGGCAGGCCTTGAACTTGACATCCTGTCTCCCATCTCTATCCTTTCGTGGTGCTAAAGAGTTTACCCAAGCTTCATCCATTCTAGGCAACTCTGACTCCACTAAGGTGCATCTCTACTCCATTCTACATCCCTATTACATTTTCTATTAGAAATCAGAACAAACTACTGGGTCAGGTAATGCAGCCCTACCATCTCAGCTTATCAGAAAGCTGAGGTGAGAGGAAGGAATTCTCATGATTATTTGAATGCATAAGGGATTTCATTTGTATTTGGCCCTTAACAGTGTTTAGCTTCCAGGTAGCTATAGGATCAGGATAATTCACCATCCTACAAAATTTTTTGTATGGGAACCTCTATCTTGTTTGATATTCACAGCACTCAAATGTAAGGGAAGAATATATATCACCGTCGTCCCTGCTTTGGACTCTTTGTATACTAAGTAATCTTTGTAAACTTTGTAAACCCTCAAGGCAGGAAAGTGGCCAGGGCCCCCCTCTTAAGGAGCTCCAGCAGCCAGAACCTTCCCCCAGACCTCCCTAACTGTCATAACTGTAACAAAGGTCATCTCCAACTCCTCAGAAGTACCCTCCCCAGATTATGTTAATTTTAGATGAAAAGTCTCCCTGGGGAGAGAAAACTAGTGGGAAATCAAAGAGAGTTATTGCAAAAGTTGCAAGTACAAGGAGCCTTTTTTTTTTTTTTTTTTTTTGAGGCTGCTGAATGTCAGTAATTGAGTGTGGTAATTATTTCAGCATGTAAACATATGCTATATGTTTTGACTAAATAAATATTGCTTAGCAATGTATATTGGCAATCACACTGCAAAAATAAGCAATGAAATTAACTCTGCAAAAATTGTAAGAGGGCTGGTGATATGGCTCAGTGAGTAAAAGGCACCTATTGCCAAAGCCAGGTAAGCCAAGTTCAATCTATTGGACCCAAATGGATGGTGGACACAGACAGATAATTATCATGTATTTCCACACCATGGAGAGTACAGACATATAAACACATTCTCTCTCTCTCTCTCTCTCTCTCTCTCTCTCTCTCTCTCTCTCTCACACACACACACACACACACGCACGCATGCACAGGCACATGTACACAAATATAGAAATCAGAAGATTTTCTAATGTGGGAAAGGTGGTAGAGTGAGTGATCAGGGCAAGCAGAGGGCTTGTAGGTGCCAAAAATATTTCATTTATTGATATGAGTGAATATTTTCCTGGTAGCAACTCTGCAGTTACACATTAAAGTATTTCCTAAATTTTATTTTACAATAAGGGAAGATAATAATAAACACTAACAAATAAAAACATGAATCTAATAATCCAAATAATTATCAAAAATATAAAATCAGTCTGTGTAGGTTTAAAAACAAAGTAAGATAAGCATATCAAGGGTGAGATATAGTGATCTCTAATCCTACCTCTCAGTAGAAACAGAGGCAGGCAGATCTCACTGAGTTCAAGGTGAACTAGGGCTACAAGTGAGGCCTTATCTGGAAAAAAAGTAATGCTCCAATTTTTTTTCTATGTTTATAATCAAATTCCACTCAAATCTCAACAAATGCCATGTTCTAAATGCATTTACATACTTATACCTCATGTATCAAAGTGTTCATTCACATTCTTATGTGAAAAGCAGAGAAATCTAAAAATAATGTCCTGACATCCCATATGCAGAATTTTATAAGCATTCCTATTAACCCATGCAATAGTTTGAATATGTTTGGCCCATGAGAAGTAGCACTTTTATGTGTGGTCTTGTTGGAGGATGCTCATCACTGTGGGGGGTGGTCTTGAGACCCCTCTCCTGGCTGCCTGGAAGATAGTCTTCTCCTGGTTGCTTTCAGAACAAAATATAGAACTCTCAGCTTCTCCAGTGCCATGTGTGCCTGGATGCTGCCATGGTTCCTGTCTTGATGATAATGGATTGAAGCTCTGAACCTGTAAGCCAATCCCAGTTAACTGTTTTTCTTATTTGAGTTGACTTGATCATGGCGTCTCTTCTCAACAATGGAAACCCTAACTAAGATAACCCTCAGGTGGAAAAACATTATCTATTTCAAAGATCTTACCGAGCTCTCAGTGATCTAATGGAGATGGACACATAGAGATGTGGGGGGAGACAGAGAGAAAGACAGAGAAATGAGGAGCAGAAGGAGGAGGAGGATATGAGCTAGAGCAAAAGGAGACAGAAGAGAAAATTTGAAGTTATATTGGAGTGATAAAGTTTCCATAAAGAATTTTAAAATTTCAAAATTGATTAGACCCAATAATAAGCTTTGTAGGTTGTTAGGCTGACTTAGCAAACATTTAATATGGTTGCATCCCACCAAATCTCATCAGTGTAATACTGCCAATAACTGTTAATTTAGAGTAGTTACAAAAGATTACACATTTTAATTGAAAGCTAAAAGGTTGTGCATAGTCTTTGAAGATATATATATATATATATATATGTATATATATGTATATAATTAAATAGTACAAAAGGAGAGTGGAATTGAAATATGCATTATAGTTATGAAAGTAAAATTCAAGGTTGTAAAAAAGCATGACAGTGCCATTCAAAATAATTTACAGATAAAAGATAATTCTGCTAAAAATCACAATGAAATTTTTATGGATCTAGACTAATTTTAAAATTCTTTGAGAATAATTAATATCAGAATACTTAAGAAAATACTCTAAAAATAGAGCAAAATGGAAGGCCTCACTAATTACATTTAAAGGATATAATAAACTGTAATAATTTCTGCAGAAATAGATGAATTAAATAGAAAAAATCTAGAAGGATTTGCTATATTATATAGCAACTGCTCTGTGAAATGCAGTCCTATAAAACACATTTCAAAGAATCAACTGTTAAATAAAATTTATTTTAAATACATTTGCTCTCTGTATGGAATACTTTAAAATTGTTCCATATACCATCTGTAAATATTAATGCAATATAACCTTAATAAGAATATAAACATAAATACTTCAGTAACTATAGTACAAAGTATAAGAGCATATTTTTATGACCTAAAATAATTATTCCTTCAAATCATAGTAAAACTCATGATGTGAGATACTAATAATCTGGCTGAAAGATTAATTTCTACAATACATAAGTCTCGATGAATGTATATAAAGACAAATATAGACATGATATATTCAGTGATAACTTTTCACAATCATAAGTATACTAGGAGAGATAAAAATCCTTATAAATGGAATCTGAGACTCAATAACACCTTAAAATGCTTTAAATGACAGTGAAATATAAGCTTTAGCGCTCATATAAAAATACTAAAAAGATACTTGTGGGAAAACCATAACTTTCTTATATTGTTGGTAGGAATGTAAATTAGTGTGAATCTACAAAAAATCAAACATAAATATCCAGTCAACCAGAAAATGTAAAAATCTAGTACTTAATAATTCTAGTTCTTCCTGTATGCTTTTAAAACATTCATAAATAATTGAACAAGAAGTTATCAAGAAAGAGCACCCAGTTTCACTCTATTGTGTATAAAGGAAATACATAATCCATTGCAGACTAGACCTGTGATACACTATCTCATTGAAGGTGAAAAGAATGACTCTGATACTTTTGTATTTATATGGAAAGAACCTTAACATTTAATACAACAAAAAGCAAACTCCTCAGTTGTATATATCATAACCATTTGGTATACAATTTTGAAATGTACAAAACAGTTTTATACACATATATGTAATAATGCTATAAGAATATGAATTAGGAAGTCGTATTCAAATATATATATATGTATATATATATATATTTGAATATATATATATATATATTTGAATATATATATATATATATTTGAATATATATATATATATATATATATATATATATATATATATCCAAGAATGAATCCAACGTCAGAGGAAATAAAGGATACTCAGATGATGTTGTTACAATTAGTTACTAAGTACTGGACAACCAATTGATCTGTTCTCTCCCGATGAAGACTATTTCTCCTGTGTGGGGGCTGTATGTGTGTGTGTATATATTATTATATTATTATTATTATCCTTAAAAATAAAAAAGTTATTTATTGAATTTGTTTCAAATACTATAATAAAATGGCTTGGGTAAGAAGTAATAAAAGAAGGATTTTTACAGCTTCACAGACTGGACATACCAGTATCAAGGCTATACTATTTTCAGTCTCTGAAGAAAGCCTATTGTGTTGTCATTAGGGGGTAAGGGTTTGAAATTTCTGCTTATTTCCTTTTCCATTTGTAGTACTTTGGATTGAACCCAGGGCTTCTAAACATTTTTGGCAAATGTTCTTCCACTGAACTATATCCCTAGTCCTTTGTAATTTTTTTTTTAATTTATTCTTGGGCATATACCCAAAGATGCTTTTTCCTACCACAGAGACTCTTACTCAACCATGTTCATTGCTACTCTATTCATAATAGGCAGACACTGGCCAAGGCCTAGATATCCCTTAGTGAATGACTAGTTAAAGAATATGTGTTACATTGCTAGAATGGAATATTACTCAGAAGTATGGAAAACAAAATCATGAAATTTATAAGTAATGGATGGAGCTATAAACAAAATTATCCTGAGTGAAATAGCACAGTCCCTGAAAGACAAATATGCTTGGCTATATGTGGACATAACATGTTACATGATTGATAACCTGTCTACAATTATTATAACAACAGAGTTTAGATATAGATCAAGGGACTCATGGTGAGGGAAGGCTTTCCTTAGGAAAAGGAAATTGAATAGTTATGGGAAGCAGAGACTGACTGGAACTGGAAGAGTGTGAGGGGAAGATAGTGTGGGAATATTGGAAGGGACATTTGTGGGGTCATATGGAAACAATGCTCAGTGATGCAGTACTTTTGGAGGTATTTTGTCTTAAAATTCCTTTTGCTTATAAATTATAGTTTCTGATTTTATTTTTATGGGATTTCTGTGTGTGTAAATGTGTCTCAAGATCTATATGTGTATTTGTGTGCTTTTTGTTTGACTTTTGTTTCCCATGTTTGTTTTGTCCTATTCTGCTTTATTTATTTATTTATTTATTTATTTATTTATTTATTTACCACTGAGACATCTCTCCAGCCCCTATGAGAAAAAGACAGGGTGTGGAATTCAGTGGGTCGGGTAGTAGGAAGGATCTGAGAGGAGGTGCAGGAGGGGACACAATTAGAACATACTATATGAATATCAACTAAACACTAAAATGAAGAGACATCACAGCAAATGTCATTGGAAATGGAATCGACAACTTCATGTTTTCCACACTCTTCGAAGAGTGAATGTATTAGTTTCTGTTGCTATAATATAATACCATTACCAAAGGCAATGTGAGGAAGAGAAAATTTATTTTGGCTTATGGTTCCAGACTGATAAGAGTCCATCATTATGGAAGGGAGGTATGACAGCAGATGACTGGAACATAACTTTCAGTAATCACAGCGTCAATTACAAGCACAAAGCACAGAGAGCATCCTGGAAGTGGAGCAAAGCTATAGACTCTCAAAACCCCACTGATGCACTTTAGTCACCAAGGCTGTACCTCCCTCAAACGTCCCCAGATAGTGCCAACAACTGGAAACAAATGATTTAACTACAAGACCCTATGGGGGACATTGCTCATTCACACCACCATAGTACATAATTGAATTAAGTCATCAAGTAAACTTCTAGTTGAGGAGCATTCTAAAAATACTTTGGCAGTAGTTGGACATGAAAGACAATACTAAGGAAATATATTATTTGTTTCATTCTCACTGAATGAAATTATGGGTTACTGTATCAGCAGCAGCACCATTATTATTATAGTGTTGAGGGGGCTTTACAGGAACAGTATAATATAATGTAAATATTAGGGGAAACACCCTTAGAACCATTATTTTTTTCTGAGTAATTCAGAAAACAGAATGACTTCCAGAAGTTCATAGTTGCAGCTTGATCAATAGCTGCCAGGATTTATAATATTTCTAAGAGTTTTAGATACTGTGACAGTAAAGTGGATGGTTCTGTTCAGGTAGTGCCAGACATTTTTTTCCACAGTATTTTTTTTATTATTCTATTTGCCCTTAGTAAATTTTCTCTGGAATATTTACATAATTTTCCATTACACAAATATGCTATTTTGCACATACTGTTGTCAACAGTGTTAGTTTCCTTCTGCAGATGTTGTCAGCAGCAACTATTCTAAGGGCGACATTTTAATATTCTTTTTCCTTACATTTCAGATTACTGTTTGTCATCAAAGGAAGTCAGGACAAGAACTCAAACAGGGTCTAGATGTGGAGGCAAGAGCTACTGCAGAGGACATGGATTGCTGCTTACTCTTTGCATCTAAATTTATTAATAGTTTCCAGTAAAAAAAAAGTGGTCTTTTAAAAAATATTTATTATTATATGTAAGTACTCTGTAGCTGTCTTCAGACACACCAGAAGAGGACATCAGATCTCATTACAGATGGTTGTGAGCCACCATGTGCTTACTGGGATTTAAACTCAGGACCTTTGGAAGAGCAGTCAGTGCTCTTACTCACTGAGTCATCTTACCAGCTCAGCAGTGGTCTTTTAAAGTATACTATTTTATTTATTTATTTTTTGAGAATTAGACATATATTTTGTTGTTATTGTGGGGATTCTTATTTGGAGACAAAAGAGTCTCACTCTGTATCCCTGGATGGCATACAATGTCCTATGTAGATCACATTGGCCTGTTGCCTCTGCCTAAGTTCTGGGATCAGAGGCATGGTCTACCACATCCAGATAGGGCAGAACTATTCTATTGAATTATTTATTTATAACAACATTAATTCAGGGTTAGTGATTTTTATTCTGTTAATTATAATTGCACTGATTATTTTATTATTGAAATTATTTTATTTATGATATCCATTTTGAATACTACTATGTCTGCTTTGACATCTTATGAAATTAGGAAGTCCTCAAGTTTCCTACCTAAGTTCCCTTAGATAATCTTCCTTATCATGGGACCCATATGCCTAGTAGGAGGTTTCAATTAATTTCTAGTTCAGGGTAGGAACTGGAGACCACCATATTTTTTCTAGAGTACAAAACCTGCCTTCCACTGTCCTGGAATTTACTGTTCACAAGAATAACAACCCTGTTGTGTTGCATGACATGCAGTGAACTCACCCCAGAGCTGTGAGTACATGTGAATAATAATGTGTTGTCCATCCCATTTGTCTAATGTGTTATGAGTTCAGACAACAAGAAGAACTATTCAAAGAATCAACCAAACAAGGAGCTGGTTCTTTGAGAAAATCAACAAGATATATCAACCCTTAGCCAGACTCTTTAGAGGGCACAGGGACAGCATTCTAATTAACAAAATCAGAAATGAAAGGGTGACATAACAGCAGATATTGAAGAAATCCAAACACCATCAGATCCCTCTACAAAAGGCTATACTCAACAAATTGGAAAACCTGGATGTAATGGACAAATTTCTAGACTGATACCAGGTACCAAAGTTAAAACGAGAACAGGTTAATGATTTAAACAGTCCTATATCCCCTAAAGAAATAGAAGCAGTCATTAATAGTCTCCCAACCAAAAACAGCCCAGGACCCGATGGGTTTAGTGCAGAGTTCTATCAGACCTTCATAGAAGATCTAATTCCAGTTCTTCTCAAACTATTCCACGAAATAAACCAGAAGGTACTCTACCAAATTCATTCTATGAAGCCACCATTACTCTGATACCTAGACCACAGAAAGACCCAATAAAGATAGAGAACTTCAGACCAATTTCCCTTATGAATATCGATGCAAAAATACTCAATAAAGTTCTCGCTAACTGAATCTAAGAACACATCAAAACAATCATCCATCCTGACCAAGTAGGTTTCATTCCAGGGATGCAGGGATGGTTTAATATACGGAAATCCATCAACGTAATCCACTATATAAACAAACTCAAAGACAAAAACCACATGATCATCTCGTTAGATGCTGAGAAAGCATTTGACAAAATCGAACACCCATTCATGATAAAAGTCTTGGAAAGATCAGGATTTCGAGGCCCATACCTAAGCCATCTACAGCAAACCAGTAGACAACATCAAAGTAAATGGTGAGAAGCTGGAAGCAATCCCACTAAAATCAGGGACTAGAAAAGGCTGCCCACTTTGTCCCTACCTATTCAATATAGCATTTGAAGTCCTAGCCAGAGCAATTCGACAACAAAAGGAGATCAAGGGGATACAAATTGGAAAGGAAGAAGTCAAAAATCACTTTTTGCAGATGATATGATAATATATATAAATAATCCTAAAAATTCCACCAGAGATCTCCTAAACCTAATAAACCGTTTCAATGAAGTAACTGGATATATAATTAACTCAAACACGCCAATGGCCTTTCTCTACACGAATGATAAACAGTCTGAGAAAGAAATTAGGGAAACAACACCCTTCAAAATAGTCACAAATAATATAAATTTCCATGGTGTGAGTCTAACTAAGGAAGTGAAAGATCTGTATGATAAGAACTTCAAGTCTCTGAAGAGAGAAATTAAAGAAGATCTCAGAAGATGGAAAGATCTCCTATGATCATGGATTGGCAGGATCAATATAGTAAAAATGGTTATCTTGACAAAAGCAATCTACAGATTCAATGCAATCCCCATCAAAATTCCAAATCAATTCTTCAACGAATTAGAAGGAGCAATTTGCAAATTCATCTGGAATAACAAAAAACCTAGGACAGCAAAAAAATCTTCTGTATGATAAAAGAACTTCTGGTGGAATCACCATGCCTGACCTAAAGCTTTACTACAGAGCAATTGTGATAAAAACTGCATGGTACTGGTATAGCAACAGACACTTAGAACAATGGAATCACATTGAAGACCCAGAAATGAACCCACACAACTATGGTCACTTGATCTTTGACAAGGGAGCTAAAAACATCCAGTGGAAAAAAGACAACATTTTCAACAAATGGTATAGGCACAACTGTAGGTTATTGTGTAGAAGAATGTGAATTGATCCATTCCTATCTCCTTGTACTAAGGTCAAATGTAAGTGGATTAAGGAACTCCACATAAAACCAGAGACACTGAAACTTATAGAGGAGGAAGTGGGGGAAAAAGCCTCAAAGATATGGGCACAGGGGAAAAATTCCTGAATAGAACAGCAATGGCTTGTGCTGTAAGATTGAGAATCAACAAATGGGACCTCATAAAATTGCAAAGCTTTTGTACGGCAAAAGACACCGTCAATAAGACAAAAATACCACCAACAGATTGGGAATGGATCTTTACCTATCCTATATCAGACAGGGGAGTAATATCCAATATATATAAAGAAATCAAGAAGGTGGACTCCAGAAAATCAAATAACCCCATAAAAAATGGGGCTCAGATCTAAACAAATAATTCTCATCTGAGGAATACCGAATGGCGGAGAAGCACATGAAAAAATGTTCAGCATCCTTAATCATCAGGGAAATGCAAGTCAAAGCAACCCTGGGATTCCACCTCACACCAGTCAGAATGGCTAAGATCAAAAATTCAGGTGACAGCAGATACTGAAGAGGACGTGGAGAAAGCGGAACACTCCTCCATTGTTGGTAAGATTGCAAGCTTGTACAACCAGTCTGGAAATCAGTCTGGTGGTTCCTCAGAAAATTGGACATAGTACTACCGGAGGATCCTGCAATACCTCTCCTGGGTGTATATCCAGGAGTTCTTCCAACTTGTAATAAGGACACATGCTTCACTATGTTCATAGCAGCCTTATTTATAATAGCCAGAAGCTGGAAAGAACTCAGATGCCCCCCAACAGAGCAATGGATACAGAAAATGTGGTACATTTACATAATGGAGTACTACTCAGCTATTAAAAAGAATGAATTTATGAAATTCCTAGGCAAATGGATGAACCTGGGGGGCATCATCCTGAGTGAGGTAACCTAATCACAAAAGAACTCACATGGTATGCACTCACTGATACGTGGATATTAGCCCAGAAACTTAGCATACCCAAGGTACAAGATACAATTTGCAAAAAAATGAAACTCAAGAACGAAGACCAAAGTGCATTCACTTTGTCCCTTTTTAGAATTGGGAACAAAACACCCATGGAAGGACTTACAGAGACAACGTTTGGAGCTGAGACGAAAGGATGGACTATCTAGAGACTGCCATACCCGGGGATCCATCCCATAATCAGCTTCCAAACACTGACATCATTGCATACACTAGCAAGATTTTGCTGAAAGGACCCTGATTTAGCTGTCTCTTGTGAGACTATGCTGGGGCCTAGCAAACACAGAAGTAGTTGCTCACAGCCAGCTATTGGATGGAATACAGGGCCCCTAACGGAGGAGCTAGAGAAAGTACTCAAGGAGCTAAAGGGATCTGCAACCCTATAGGTGGAACAACAATATGAACTAACCAGTATCCCCCTACCCTAGCTCATGTCTCTAGCTGTATATGTATCAGAAGATGGCCTCGTCGGCCATCATTGGAAAGAGAGGCCCATTGGTCGTGCAAACTTTATATGCCTCAGTACAGGGGAACACCATGCCAAGAAGTGCGAGTTGGTGGGTAGGAGAGTGGGGGGAAGGGTACGTGGGACTTTTGGGATAGCATTGGAAATGTAAAGGAAGATAATACCTAATAAAAAAAGAAATAAAAAAAAGTTTAGAAATGTTTATTTGTGTTTTGCAAAGGAAACACATAATCAAAGTTATCTCCTACAACCCACACAGACTATTACACATTTCCAAAGTTTAATACTTATTAATTATGGCCGCGTAATTATCTTTGTACTCTTTATTGATAATTCTCAAGGACTTAATAGTAATACTCTGTTGTAGAGCCAAAGAAATCCACCAGACTTTCTTATTGCATGGAGTATACTAACTTCATGTTATCTGAAGTTTTATGTCCATCTGAAATTTATATTGTAACTTAATTTCCAATGCCAGGGTACTATAGTCAGATATGCAAATAATATGTACCATGTTTTTATGCAACATTAGGAATTTCCTGTGTCTTCCAGTATCTTGCCATGTATTGTAAATGTGTTGATCCCTAGAGAGTGGTCAGATATGCTCTTTAGTAAATTGTGGGTACATTAATTGTCATTTGACCTGCTGTAAGTTTCCTCAAGCAGCATCTTACAATACAAAACAGAAGTACAAGCATTTCTACTGCAACAATTTATTAAAAAATTTCTAATAAAATCAACTACAAAAAAACCCACAGGCTTAAGCACATACCATAAGCTAATAGATTCTGAAAGGAAATCATATCATGGATAGTGTTATGACAGAATTAAAGAAACTGGACTGGGCTTTTGGGTTTGTTTTGGTTTTCTCTATATTTTATCTGGAGCTTCAGGTAACTGAGAAAGTGACCTCAAAATGACATTCCATCTACAGGACAGAAGCTGTAAAATAAATGGATAAGAATATGTTATAAGAAGTGACTATTATGCAATTAATATAACCTAAAACATTACTTTATTTTTTGGTTTGGCTGGTAGGAATATAGGCATTTTTGTGTTTGATGGGTTTTAGCAATAGGGATTATATGATATTAAATAAATAAATGTGATTTAAAAGCACTGAGAAATGTATCTATCAAATAAAAATTATCTAGTTAATCAGTCACACTTTTGCTTAACAACTATGATATTATAGTATGTTTCAAGATCTATTCCCTCTCTCTCTCTCTCTCTCTCTCTCTCTCTCTCTCTCTCTCTCTCCCCTTTCCTCTCTCTTTCTCTCTCTCATTCACTTATTTTTTCTACCTTTCTTTTTGAGATAAAGGTCTTAGAATGTCTCCTGAATTCAGATTCCTAGGTTCAAGTGATCCTTCTGATTGGGCCTCTTGAGGAGCTTGGAAATCATGGCTGCACACCAGAACACTCCATTCTTTAGCGCCTTTTAAAGTGAAAATCTCTTTAGTGTAAATTTAAAGGCCACGTATGGAAAATAGTGTCACTATTTTAACAGTCTCAGCCTACATTTTAAAATAAAAATATTTCTAATGCTCACAGTCAGCTATTGGATGGAACACAGGGCTCCCAATGGAGGAGCTAGAGAAAGTACCCAAGGAGCTAAAGGGGTCTGCAACCCTATTGGTGGAACAACAATGATTAATAAGTAGCTGAATCTTGATTTGCATCAATACAAACTACTCTTGTCATTCTAACATGTTGATTTCTTTCTACAGTTCGCTTTCCTTCTCATGCATCATGTGACTCATTGCCTAATCTAGTATACTCTAGGCTACAATCAAACCTGTTTGTAAAAAAATGAATGTCTTTATTTACTTCAATTCCCCAACACAGCAATCACTTTTCACAAAGACTACCCTTCATCAGTCAGCTCAGTTTTGTGTTGGACGTAAATACAAAATGTCAGTTAGAACATTCTATACTGTACTTGTATATGGGAAAACGAAAAAAACAAACAAACAAACAAGAAAAAACAATCTTTCAGTACAGAAACCTCTTTTTTGTCCATCCTTCTACATTTATTAATGGAAGGCACCATGGAGACATACTCAACCTGCTGCCTTTGCTCTAGCACAAGCCTTTAATCCAAGCACTCAGGAGATAAAGGCAGGTGAATCTATGAATTTAAGACCATCCAAAACAATAACAACAATAAAAACCCCAACAAAACAAAACAAAAACAACAACAAAAAGACAAAACTGAATTGTTACCCTGACCTCCTTCATAACATCAGAGTTTTACTACTCTCCTTCCTAAAGCTATCCACTTCATTGGACCTTTTTTGCTTTCTTGGTTTCTGGAGCTACTCTAGGTTCTATACTTAGATCTAAACTTTCAGAGCTAGGATCCTCAAAATAAATAAATGTGATTTAAAAGCACTGGGAAATGTATATATCTAATAAGTTATTCTAGTTAATCAGGCACACTTATTTCTAGGTCTGGGGTACTTAGTATAATGTTTTCCAGTTCTATTCATTTACCTGCAAATTTCATGATTTTTTTCTTTTTTGCAGCTGAATAGAAATTCATCACTCATTCATAAGTGCCACATTTTCATTATTCATTAATCAACTAAAACGACATTTAGGTTGTCCTTCTTCACTATTGTGAAAAAGGCAGCAATGAATGTGCCTAAGCAAGTATCTGTGAAATAGAAAACTTACCTAAACAGGGGAAAGGGAGGAAAACACACACACACACACACACACACACACACACACATACACACACACACACACACACACACACAAAGATAGAGATAAATAACACTAAGGATGTTTTTAAATGCCATGGAATTACATTATTTTGTGCTTAATTAAAATTACACACACATTCAAACACATATATACATATATTACATATATATGATATATACATATATTAAAATTAAATTATATCACTTGAGGTGATAATGCTTCTCCCAAGAGCCATAGAATATCCAACAAACAAAAACTTTGGTTCCAAGTATGGGGATACCCCTTTTAATTTGTTAGGAATGTCTACTAAAGACCCACCCAAAATGCAGGCTATTGCCATAGTCCTTAATTGCCTACCAGAAATTAAAAGTGGGAACCTATTGCAAAAAACCTGACACATCATTTTGATTTGCATTTTCCTGATGATTAAGAATGTTGAACATTTCTTTAGATGCTTCTCTGCCATTCAAGTTTCCTCAGTTGGGAATTCTTTGTTTTGCTCTGCACCCCATTTTTAATAGGGTTATTTGGTTCTCTGGAGTTTAACTTCTTGAATTTTTTGTATATATTGGATATTAGCCCTCTATTGGATGTAAGATTGGTAAAGATATTTTCCCAATTTGTTGGTTGTCATTTTGTCCTATTGACAGTGTTCTTTGCCTTACAGAAGCTTTATAATTTTGAGGTCCCATCTGTCAATTCTTGATGTTAGACCATAAGCCACTGGTGTTCAGTTCAGGAAGTTTTCCCCTATGCCAATGAGTTCAAGGTTGTTTTCCACTTTCTCTTCTATTATATTTCACATATCTGGTTTTACGTGGAGGTCCTTGATCCACTTGGACTTGAGCTTTGTATAAGGAGATAAGCATGGATCAATTTGCATTCTTCTACATTCTGATGGCCAGTTGAACCAGCTCCATTTGTTGAAAATGCTGTATTTTTTCCTCTGGATGGTTTTTGCTTAATAATATACTACTTGTTCATATATTATCAGTTTCTTTATTTGTGGATCAATAGACTGGTTTGTATGTGTATTCCTGTGAATAATTCTGTAATAAATATGACACTGAAGATACCTATTCCAGATAACTTACTTTTTTTTTTCAGATACATACCCCCAAATGGTTACCATGTCATATGGTAGTTCTGATTTCTTTATCAAAGATATTATATCCCTTTCCACAATGTATGTGCTAACATACATTTCTTTCAAGGCATCACTTCCATCTGTGTATCTCAAATCCTTTTCTGTTATAATGATGAGATCCATTGTGGACAACATTGGTCAGATATTGTTATATACTGAGTTTCTACTATCCAAAGAGGTCTTTGTCCTCAAGAAATTGTAGTGTATCATGGAAAGTATCAAGTGAGCGTTATATATTCCAATGCAATAAGTAAAGCAAAAGAAACAGATGCACATAACAGTGATAGTGAGGATTGGAAGAAATGTCAGAAATGAGGAAAAGATACAGCAGAGTCATATAGAGATAAAGTGCGAATTGTTCAGGAAGAAATGCACAGAAATTGTATTCTAAAAATGAAATCTAAAATGATATGAGCCTGTGCCATTAATGGTTAAGGAAACTACACAGATGTTTGTAGTAGCATAGAAGTACATAAGTATGCAGAGTTTTAAAGATTGCTTTACCAAGTATTTGGTGACATGTAGATGTAATGAAATGTAATGTGGGTTTTTTTTCTTATGATCTGAAGAAAGACTTTTATTCGGGGTGGGGAAAGACATATATCCAGCTGGCACACACAGTGATAGACTCTGCACAGTGCCGAGGGAGACTCAAGAAGCTCAAGTCCCCAGTAGAGAAAGATTCAGATAGAGGAGAGAAATGCTTATTTTAAGACAGAAAATGGGAATCAAGAGAGTGCTACGTTAGTGAAGGGAAAATACTGCTTAAGATTTTTCATATTATAATATCAACTATTATAATTTCTGTGCCTGGGGATTTATCTCAGTGATGACATGTTTGCCTAGTGTGTGCAACCCTCTCTCTTTACCTTTTCTTCCAAACTTGAGAAATGAGCTGAGTTTCAATCACAGTTCTCATTTCTTCTTTTGTTTCTTGTTTAAAAGAAATGCATGGATAAATTACAGCTTTCCATTTGTCATTCCCAGGAATCTACCTTGTCTTATACTCTGGAGTTTATGGCATTATATTAGCTGGGTTCATACTCACCTCTGTAGCTCTCCAAAGGAGGAATTCGGAGCAAACTATGACTCCATTTGGCTAGTGAAACTAATAACATGATGACTTTATCACAGAAGTGCTATTGTACTTCACTCACTAAGCTGGCTCTTTTACATTATCTTCATTTGGAAAAAATCTTTAAAGAGTCTTACTTTAGTTCCTGGCAGGTTTCATTGCACAGTAGCAATCTAACAATAGGGTGCTTGCTAGTGGCTTGCAGATGGAAACAGGCACAGCTAGGGTCTCCAAATGCAGCAGTTCCTTGAAGGCCTGCTGAGCCTTAACATTACTTGGGGGACCAAAATAAACTATCTGTATTAGTATCACCTGCAGGTGTCCACAGGCTACTATAACTCTCATCTTGAATTTCCCAGGTCTAAAGAGGCTTTGGTACCTAATAAGACTTGGCAACTTCCATCCACCTTTTGCATGCACCCAACTGTCAACTCATGACCAGATTCAAATGGCAACAATAATTAAGTTAATTGGCACAGACTTCACTGCTACACTCATGAGAATTAGCAAAGAGGATTGTTTAGTTTATTTTTACAAAGCATGTCTTAGCCTTGTCTTTTTCTGTGGTTGTTTGTTATTAGAACTCTTATCAGACATGCATCAGTCAGTGTGTAAATCTGTTTTTCAATCACCTTACTAAATTTCACTCCTCATCTCTTATCTCACGTTCTCTCATCTCTTCTCATTTGCCATTGTAATGTCTTCTCAGTTCTGACCATGCAACAAACTAAAAATCAATTCAATTTCCTCTCCTGTCTATAATCCAGCTGAGCCAGCACCATCAATTTCAATTTCTTTTTTTCCTATTGAAAATAGATTTAAAAAAATATAATCTATTCTGATTACGGTTTCCCTTCCCCTATCTCCCCTGAAGTGTCCTCCACTTCATCACTCATCCGAATCCAAAACTTTTCTTTTACTCTTTCAGTAGGATAAAAATGAAATAGGCATCTAAAAATACAATTATAAAATAAAATTAAATATAATAAAACCAAGCCAAGAATAAGACAAAACAAACAGACAAAAATCCAAATTAAAAACTCAAGGAACATATATAGATACAGAGATATACATGTTCACATGTATAGAAATGCCATAAAAGTATAAAACTGGAAGCCATAATATACATGCAAAGGATGTGAAAGGTTTAAAAAAAATGGGGAGAAAAAGGTCTGACAAAGCATTATCAGACCAAGAACTTCCAAAAATTCCAATGAGTTTGTTTTATGTTAGTTATCTCCTGCTGGGCATGGGGTCTGGCCTCAAGTGTGATTTGTATATCGAATGAGACTCAGGCTAATTTTTCATGTGTAAACAATTATCAGTTGAGGATAACTTCCAGGTTAGACATGTAGGTTTGGTCTGTTTAAACTTTTAGTGCTAGGACCCTATCTAGCCCAGGTCTGTTAGGCAATGTGCATGCTGCTACAGTCTCTGTGAGTTCATATGTGCACTGCTTCTGCTGTGTTTAGAAGGTCTTGTTTCTTTGGTGTCTTGCATCACCATGTCTCTTACAATCTTTCCACATCATCATCCACAGGGTTCCCTGAGCAACCAGGGTATGGATGCAACTGGTGGAAATACCCATTTAAGACTGACTATTACATGGTCTCTCATTCCCTGCACATTGTTAAGCTGTGGGTCTCTGTATTTATTCCCATTACTACAGGAAGATTCTTTGGTAATACCTGAGCACTAAGAGTCAATTTATTGCTATGTTCCTTGAGCAGAACAGTTGCATTTGGTGTTCTGCTCAATCCATGACCTATGTGGTCTCAACTTTTTGGTCACTTGAGAAGTGTCTGGGATAGGTTCCATCTCATAGAATGGGCCATAAACCCATTCAGATATCAGTAGGTTACTCCCACAAGCATTATGCCACTCTCTACAAGCACATCTTACCTGCAGGTCTTGGGAGGTTGAAGGGTTTGTAGTTGGTTTGGTGTTTACCTTTCTCATAAAAACCCTATGGAGTATATTCCATTCAATATATACTAAACCAACTAGCACGTTATTGTAGGTACACAGTAATATTTCTACTAGCTAGAAGCAAATTGATACCTGCTATTAAGGAAAGAGAGATAATTCCTGGTTCTTCTGGTGAGGAGGGCTATTTCACCCTTAGATTTAATCTGCAGAACAATTAAAACAGAACTTGGTAGCTAGGTTATGTGCAATCTCAATTTTTCTCAGATACCAAATAACATAGTATATGCAATCTTAATTTTTTGTGTCTTCTCATAGCTATTTTGATATTTGTACCCTAATCAGAATAGTATGTTTGTTTACTACTGTCTTCTTGTGCATTATAGATAGTTCTTCCTTGGGTACTTCAAAAGTATTTGCTTTCAAGCTGTTGTAAATAGGTCTCTTTTCTAGTAGTAGTTACAAAATTTCCATACAGAATGGATTTATGGGAACAAAGTGGTTTCAAAGGTTTTCTAGGTCATTAACCTAGTAGTAGCATTTACATACTTTTCATGATGTTTTATAGTTTTGATTTTAAATGTCTTCTTTTGTCATAAGAATATAAATTAATGGCTGCTGGCAAATGTAGAGTCATGGAGAGGCTTGATCCTACCATTTGGGTTTCTCATGTCTAGCAAAGAGGAAGAGAAATAAACCATTTATTGTGTTTGCATTATTTTGCAACAGATAGTATGAATAGATCCCAGAGTTTCATTCATGTTAGACAAGTGCTATATAACAAATCTAAATATCTACCCCAACTTTTAAATTTTTATTTTATGGGAGGGTCCACGTTGCTCATCTAGGTCTTAAATTTATGGTCACCTAGAGATACAGACCAGTGCCATAAGACCTAATTGCTTGTATTTTCCTTCCTTGCTTTCTGTCCCTTAAAGGTTGAGTTCAAAAATCATTTTTCTTCATTCCCATATTGTTCTCTTCCCATTTTCATATTGAATCCCCATTGCCTCCTATTTAAAATTAGCCTGATCTGCTATGAGTCAAAATTTAGATATTGACAATGAAATTTGTACTGCTAAGGGTTCTGTTTAGGGTTTTTTGGGTGGTTTTTGTTGTGCATCATGCCCAAGGGCTAGCTTTCTTCTTTAGTTTGATTTCATAAAATATGAGTGTTAGATACCATCTACTGTTCAGGAAGTTTCTACATATAAGATAAACAGTGAGCCTTTAAGATTCATAATAGTTGAATCTGTGTTGAGGCTGTCCTGTGTCTAGTGTCTAGTGCATGTTTTTAGTTTTTAAATGTCTTATTCTTTTGGGAAGCCAGGAATCCTGATGCTGGAGTTGACATTTCCCTGGTAAGATTGTCTCACATTGCTAAATATGATGCATAATGCTGACTCTGAGAGATGTTCTAGTTGGTCTTATGGCTGTCATTAATGCTATGGTCATTATATGTGTCTTACCAAATGTTGCACCAAGGAAAAAAGAAATAAAAGCCCATGTGCATTCGAATTTCATACTAGTTCAACTAACTAGAAATAATTGCATCTTCACTCTTATTTCATAAACTGGAAATGTTTTCAGACATAGACCAAAAAAAAAATTTACCAAGTGCCAACCTTCATCCCCCCAAAAAACAAACTGGCAAGTTATACAAGACAATGAAATAGGCCATCTTGAATTTGACTATAAAATCCATGTTTTTCAACTACATGATGCTGATACCACAGAGTGGGAGCATTGTTGGGAAAAAAAAAAAAAGCTAGCTTTGACATAATGGTTTGGTCCAAAAAGACCAATCAGAAGGGGGAAAGCATGGGTTATTTTTCATTGTCCTTTTTATAATGCCTTTATTTTATGAGCCTTGCATGAAGGGAAAGGCCTGGAAAGTCTTTTTGTCTGCTCATTAACTTATTAGCATCAATTACCATTGATGTCATTTCGACCATGACTAGTCAGTCTGTTTCTTCGTTCCCTCCTGAGTGAAAAGCAGCATGAAACTGGAAAGAGAGAGAAGCAGAAATGGAGACAGATTTTCTTATAGAAATGCTAGTCTTGACATTTTTCCTCACGGATCATATCATTAATTTTCCTTCTCTGTAACAGAACACACACACACACACACACACTTACACTATGTTTTATACAATTCCCTTTCTGAAAGCAGAATACTTTAGAAACCACTTAGTAGGTGACTGAGTTTGGCATGTAATAAAAAGCAGTTTTAGAACCATATTGATTCTTAATGTCAGACCTGATTGCTAATTTCCATATACATTAACAAATCATCAAATATGCTCCAAAACCCTGCTAAAAAGGTCTGATTAGGTGATGGTACACAGGTTATCGGCAATTTTATTCCCCTAAAACACTTTCAAAGTATACTTGTAATTTGAATCACTGAGTACAACATAACTTTCTGAAAATTAAATCAGATGTTTTCTCAAGCCAGTATTTTGTCTGATCACTGTGTTTAGTAATAGGCACTTAGCATTCCTCTGGAAGAAATGTGGTATGCTCTTTGTCAGAGCCTCTGTGACTATATAAAACACTATATTTTTCAGACTTGTTTGTCTTGTCTCCTTCTGCTTAATATATCAGATATTTACAAATCACATTGAAGCTAGCATTGTTATCTGAAGTCCAAAGTCACCAAATTCTGAGTTTTGTAGGTTATGGCAATCCCTAAAGGGCTGGAAGAAATTATGTTTATTTCAGCCAAATATAAAGCAACATGCAAATAGCTTTAAAAGAAGAAATAAATCTAATAGATTTGTAAAAGTGTTTTAAAACATGTTTTTATTCTAAAATGGAAAATGCTGTTAAAATGTCCTATTACTCAGTTAATATGCAACCAAAGAGTGGAGATAAAACACTATTTTGTTCTGCAAATATATCTAGAATCACACACAGACACACACACACACACACACACACACACACACAGACACACAGACACACACACACACACACACACACACAGACACACACACACACACACACACACAGACACACACACACACACACACAGACACACACACACACACAGACACACACACACACACACACACCAACAATAAGCTGTCTGTTCTGACAGTTTTGACACTCTTCAAACAAGTAATATAGTGTGTATTAACCTTCTTTTAAATCATATCAATGACTCCAAATAAAAGTACTCATTCCATTTCTCAAGGTGGATACAATCTGGTGTATTTTTAGAAACTATTTTTTTTTTCACCAGAAAGAGAATGTGCACTTCTTTATTTGCTGAATTTAATTATATATTAAAATATACAGTGTTCTCTTCTATTATGAGTAATCAGGGCATGCAAATTGCAGGCTTCATCCTTACGTTTTAATATGCTTCATTGGAAGATGAGCAATGATTTTTTTTTAATCTCACACATATCTGCCTGAGGGAAAACCGTTTGATCTTTGACAATTAAAAGCCTTGGGATTTAGCTATTATGCCATTAGATATGGATAATTTTATTAACTTATCCAAAATATCAAGGAAATTTGAGATCATACCAGTTTATTTAACAAGTCAATCTAAAACACATACTGCATTTATCTAATTTTCTAACTCTACTCCTATTAGAATTACACCCTTCAAGTATTAACTCAATACACACTTTAAATCCTAAATGCAGTTCTTTTACTCCAAACTAAATCAACCACTTATTTATTTGTATTAAAAATACTATAAGAAGTGTGTTAATCTTTTTACACATGTGCTAAGACATTTCTAATCATTGTTACTTAATGTAAAAAACAAAAATTTCCAAGCATTTATAATGCTTATTACTTAATATCATCCTGTAATGTTCTTCACTGAGCAAATATATTTATCTCAGTTTGTTTGTTCCAGATTTCATACAGCTTGCATTTATTTTTAGTCATAGCTTAAGTTTGAATCACTGAAACTCAATTTAAAAGGCCAAGCTCATCAAGAGCAACTATAGATATTGCTTAAATTAGTAAGTATCACTGGACTGGAAGCAAACAATACAGTAAGCTTGCACAGTATATCCTTAAGTAGTATAAAAGCATTTTATATTTCTCTACAAGTAAGTATTCAGGAAATAGTTTTAGACAAGGAAAGTTAAAATACAATGGATACCTAGTAGAAAGCTTTAGAAAAGGCAACTTTATAGCCTACATCCTATCAGAAAATAGCTGACAATGTTTCTAAATAGAAGAGTGAATGCAGTTGGATATCTGTGACTTGCCAGAATCAGTGAAATGTGCAAGAAGACCACGGGAATCATGATGAATTCATTATTTTAGGCTGTCTTCTAACCTCCACATGTACCTTATGGCTTACATTTGCATATGTGTATGAGCGCACATAGACAATCAAGATGAAATTCCCCAAACTGTTTCTGACCATTGCTGGTGTCTCAGATGATTAGACCAGGAAGAATGATGCCTTCCCTTGGGGATGTCTACAAGAGTTATTAAAGTGGAAATGTGACTAGTTTTTTGAGTCAGACAGAACAGGGTGTACTTCTTCCTTGCATAAAGAAAAGTTACTGACTTAACTAACTTCTCTTTCTGTTTCCTTGACTATTGAGTATTTGATTACAGCTGAATAAGAGATTGCATAGAGACTATTTGATGTCAAAGAGTGTAGATTCAGTCTTTACAACATTGCATGAAACAACACCCTTCCCTTCAGACACTCACAAACACAAGCATCTCTTTGTGGTTCATAGGCTTGTCTTATGACATGACAATATCATCATCCATTTATTGCTGAAACTTGGGTAAGTAGTTATATCTTAAAGAAGTGTGATGTTACAGAGAAAAAGAGTCATATTGATTCTTAGACACTTATCACATTTTGTACTCTCTATTTCCTCTAAAACCAAGAAATTTTCAGGCTGGCAAGGTGAATCAGAAAGCAAAGGTGCTTGTTGCCAAGCCCAAGGATCCTAATTTGATCCCTGGAACCCACATGGTAGTCGAGAAATTAACCCTAAAGTCTGTCCACTAACATTGATGTACATTGTGGCTTGCATTCATACACACACACACACACACACACACACACACACACACACACACACACACTAATCAATAATACTTAAAAATTTTTTTAAATGGAGATTAAGACAAACCTTTGAATAGTTCAGTCTTATAGAGAAAATGTATGATGCAAAGTGAATCATGTGGAAGAGTTGGAGAACATTTACTAGATAAAACTATTACAACCCACAATTATTTCCCAGAAATTAGAGCTGTATTTTATTCACATAATTAATTTTTTTCAAAAAGACTCTCCTCTCCAGTAAGTTACAAAGAAATATTCATTGTCGTGATGGTCCTTTTTTTTTCTTTTTCCAATTTTTATTAGGTATTTTCTTCATTTACATTTCAAATGCTATCCTGAAAGTCCTCTATACCCTCCCCCCCGCCCTGCTCCCCAACTCACCCACTCCCACTTCTTGGCCCTGGTGTTCCCCTGTACTGGGGTATATAAAGTTTGCAAGACCAAGGGGCCTCTCTTCCCACTGATGACAGACTAGGCCTTCTTCTGCTACATATGCAGCTAGAGACACAAGGTCTGGAAGTCTAAGTGGATCAAGGAACTCCACATAAAACCAGAGACACTGAAACTTATAGAGGAGAAAGTGGGGAAAAGCCTCGAAGATATGGGCACAGGGGAAAAATTCCTGAACAGAACAGCAATGGCTTGTGCTGTAAGATTGAGAATTGACAAATGGGACCTCATAGAATTGCAAGGCTTCTGTTAAGTCATGATGGTTCTTATGAAAGTAATTTTCAGTTCACTTTTTGCTGCATGATCTTTAGAGTCACAAGTATCATAATATATAAATATACTTACATTGCCTCAACTTAAAGATGAGTAAATTGGGATACTTAAACATTAAGGAAGATATCCAGTAACTCCCCAGGATGGACAAAATTTAAATAGAGTACAATTATTCCACGTTCCCTGCTGTTAATATTACTAATTGCCAGATTCCTGGAGAACTAATTTATTTGTGACAAGCTCAAATATGTAATGTTCTCTATCCAAAGTCTTCTCTCAAGATTTTGAGAGAAAAGGAGATATGTAGTTCAAATTCATCCCAAACAATACCACCTCAAAGAAGAGAGGACTTACATCCACTCAACATGTGCAGTACTTTACTTTCTAGTTTGGTACTTGGACAAGAAAATTGAACTTTTACAGCCATTTAGTAGCTTATCTCAAAATCCTAACACAATATTCAGATAAATGGCATTCAGATCATCTGAGTGTTGAGTTTCCAGATCATAAACTCCTAAAGGGCAGAGTCTACTCAGAGTCTACTATTATTTGGCTAACTTTCTATTGCTTGTGACTGTATAGGCTTAATAAATACTATTTCATGGTAATGTTGATGATGACAAGTTAATGCTTCTCAAAGCTCCATCCAACCAGTCAATTTAGTGAAAGTCAAACTGGTCATTGGATGTCATAAAAAAATCAGGCACTTGATTGAATGAATTATTCAAATGGCAGCTGGTTGCTTTTACGCTTGTATAGATATAACATTAAAGTTGCTTGCCATATTGAGAGGCATTAAGAGAATGGTGCAGTGTAGCTATTTATTAGTATCCAGTTTTACCACATCAGTTGGAAATGTCAAACAGTAAGCTGTAATCAATATATATAAAACAATGTTAAAGAATCTCATGGCAGATATGTTCTCTGGCTTAATTTTTAAAGTTTTTTCATATAATATTTTTTAATCATTTTCTCTTGCATTTCTCAACTCTTCCCAGATCTTCCCCACTTCTCTACCTACCCACTCAACTCTGTGATCTTTCTCCCTCAAAATATAAAAACAAGAAAAAATGAAAGTCAAAACAGACTAAAGACAAAGAAAACCAATAAGATAAAAACACCAATGTAAAAAAAAAAATTCAGACACACAGTAAAACATGCTTTCGTGGGGCAGTGAAGCACAGCTTGCTTACTTCTCCTGGACTGCGGTTGACACATTCACTGATACTCCATTGGAGAAAATGGATATTCCCCTTCCCACCAGATATTGATTGCCAATATCTCTTAGGTTGTAGTGAAAATTAATTTCTTATCCATGGCCTGCTGCAATTAGAATTGAGTATACGAGTCAAGAAGACATTAGTCATTACCTTTGTCCTACATATTCATCAGACTACATATATACTGGTCAATGCAATAAAACACATTCTGGAAATATATCAGAGATCTATATGGAACTGATTTTTGAAAAAGAAAAAGTCTAAAGTTAATTCACGTGAGAGAGATATTCTTATGAAAAAAGGTGCTAAAATTGGATAGATATGCAAAATGTAAAGAACAAACTTTCATTTCTTGTCATTTTGTTAGCAATGTGTAGTAAACGTCATTGACAAAAATATAAGAATAAAAGTTATTTTACAATTTTAGAAGTCAGACACAGTAGTGCATACCTTTAATTGCTTAACTCAGCAGAAGCTGACAGATCTCTGTGAATTTGAAGTCAGTCTGATCTACAAAGTAAGTTCTAAGGTAGCCAAGTCTATGTAGAGATACCCTGAAAGAAAGAAGAAAACAACAACAGCAACACAAATAGAAATCTCGAATTTAATAAAGATTTCTTAAATACAAGAAAAGCAATTTAATAGAGAAACCAAGAAATCAGTCATTGATCAGATTTAGTGATTTTTTTTTCTGTTATCAAATGTCTATGTGTGGTCATGGGCTTGCATGTAGGTGAAGACAGTTGTGGAAGCTAGAGGGAAACGTTGAGTGGCTTCTCAGTCTTCTTCTAACATATTTTTCCAGATAGATTATTTCAGAATTTAGAGAGTATTGACCATTCAGTGTAGCTGAATCTGTGAATATCCTATTGCACATATATGTTCATTGCTCAGCAATGTTCATTGATACTCTGTTGATGATAGCTAGGTAAGGGGAAAAAAGCTAAATGTCGCTCAACTGACAAATGGATAAGAGAAATGTAACTATACATTATAATACTGTTTAGCTATAAAGAAATATTTGGCTACACTGGATGGTCAACAAGCCCCTCTTGTCATTGCCTGTCCAGCACTGAGATTATAGGTACTTGACACCAGACCTAGTTTTTTACATGAATGCTAAGGAGCAAAACTCAGGTCTTTGTGTTTATATTGCAAGCTCATTGCTGATTGAGCTGTCTCCCTGGCCCCAAAGCTGTAGAGGTTTCATTATTGTTGTTTGGGTTTTTTATTGTTTTGTTTGTGTTTTTTGTTTGTTTTAAGACATCTCTCTCTCTCTCTCTCTATATATATATATATATATATATATATATATGTATGTATATATATATATATATATATATGAGAGAAAGTCAGCTGTGGATAGAGAGAAAATATTTGTTAAGCAGATACTATAGAGGCTAAGTACTCATATCTAAAGATTTGGAGCTAGCTTCCAATGAGAAGGACCATGTGACATTTGTTTTTCTAGGTCTAAGTTACCTCACTCAATATGATCTTTTTCTAGTTCTATTAACCTGAAAGTTTCACGATTCCATTTTTCTTTATAGATGCACAGTATTCTGTAGTTTGTAGCTACATTTTTATTGTCCATTTATCAGTTGAAGGACATTCAAGTTTTTTTCCCTTGCCTAGCTATTGTGAGCAGAGCATCAGTGAACATGGCTGAGCACTGAACATATCTATGCAGTAGGATATTGAGTCCTTTGGGCACGTGCCACAGAGTAGTAGAGCTAGGTCATGTGGTAGATTTATTTTCAGCTTTTAGCTTTTTGATCCTTCTCCACACTGATTTCTGGAGTAGCTGCATGAGTCTAAAATCTTACCTGATATTTATCTACCAAAAGAGAAAACATATACTCAGGGAGTTTATTTGATGTGTAGTGAGCTCTCATGCTTACACTACTGAGGGACTTTATTACATAAAAGGTTTTCTTTCTTCTTAGCCCCCAAGGGCAGAGATGTCATTCCATTTCATGTGGTTCTAGAACAGAAAAACAAAGACCATTTTAAATTGTCCAAATATTTTTCTCTATGGTTCTCATGCCTCATGTTGCTGACCTTGTAACTATTCTACTCTTTTCATTTTTCACTATGTATACTGGCTCTCATTATCTGTAAACATAGCAAAAGAGAAAAACTAATTGAATAACCCATTACATTTGATTACAGTACAATCCCAAATATAAAACAGCCACAAATTCTTACTAATATCCATAAGCCATTTAACATAAGTACAAATAGCCAGTCTTGCTTTGAAAAAAAATCCCAGATACCCTATGCAGATTCTGCATATTTAAGGTATTGGAACAAATTTTTCTGTCTTTACATATGGGCATATAGAATACAGTCAGAGGAAGAGACAACACATTTCCACAATAAAAATCCTTATCAGGTATTGTTAACATCATTAGTGATTAAACATATCAATGGTCTACATTATTGCTATCGTGTGATGAAAGTGGTATTTTCCCTCGGTTAACTTCCTCCAAACCTAATCTCCAAATCTAATCAAAATTCAGTGTTCCTGAATATCCATTATGGCAAAATAAATAAACTTCTCTTTATAAAGTACCTCAGCTTGGATAGTAGAAGAAAAATTATGTTAGAATTCTTACCAACAGTGAGAAGAGCAATGGATATGTTAACCATACTTGAAAAAGAAGTTCTTGCATAGAAGTTGCTTATTGGATTTTTCAAAACAAACTTAATTTAAAACACAAATTTTTCAGATGGCGTAGCTTGAAAAACATTAGGAATACGTAATTTTGCAAGGGATTGTAGCTACCACTTGTAATGGCAAACATGAGGAAGATGAAGCAGGAGGATCCAAGGTTCAAGGTTACCCTCAACAAATTTGAAACCAGCCTGGACATTATTAGACACTGTCTCAAAAATAAAATAAAATAAAATAAAATAAAATAAAATAAAATAAAATAAAATAAAATAAAATAATGCAAACTCAGCTAAGTGGTGAATTTCAGGCTATCCTGTGTTATATAATGAAATGAACTTAACACAAAAGAGGGGCAATTTTATTTTCTTACTCAAGGTGTGTAGTACTGTGCAATTTTTGTGGTGGTGCTGGGAATTAAACCCATGGCCTCATGCATGCAAGATAAGCACATTATTGACTTAACCATAACCCTAGCTGTTCTCTCATGTTTAATAGGAAGCCTGCATCAGATAAAGAAATCTAAGGGCAACATGAAGAAGTTCTTAAACTTCTAGAGCTATACCTGTAGTATTATAGAACAAAGATGCTTCGCAAAGGACTCAGTTTCTGGAGGGAAGCTGTTCTTCAGATCCATGCTTTAGTTTCACATTTAGCTTACAAAACTTACAAAACTTATTGGCAGAGGTCGTTCAATTAAGACAAGGATAAGATGTAATGGTAATGTAATGGTAATGTAATGGACATTCAGAATCAGATCAGAGACACTACCTGTCGCATTGATCAGCCTTTTGTTAGCAATAACTTAGTAATTATTAACTTACCACTAATCTCCAAGGCCTGGCTCTTACTATTATTCATAAAATAAAATAATCCTACTAGATGACAACAGAATGAAACAGAAAACCATAAGGCAAGTTTTTTTTTTTTTTTTTTTTAAGTTAGAAAATGCAAGTTCCAGAGAGAATGTTCTCTGGTACAGTTTTTAAATTAGTTTTAAGACAAGACCATACATATTTGATATATTTTATTTAAATGTTTTAAAAATGTATTTGATTCTATTCTTTCCTTTCCATCAACTCTTCTCAGAGCCTCCCCATGAACCAAAATAATTAACTCCATGCTCTCTTTCTCTCTCTCTCTCCCTTCTTGCTCTCAATGACCAGAAAACCAAAAAATAAAAGTAAAAACGAACAAACCCCATAAGACAAAAAGTAACAAGACAAATGAAAACCATACACACACACACACACAGAGAGAGAGAGAGAGAGAGAGAGAGAGAGAGAGAGGGAGAGGGAGAGGGAGAGGGAGAGGGAGAGGGAGAGAGAGAGAGTCCATTCTGTGTTGGCCAACTACTCATGTACAATGGTCCTACCCTGCAATGTGGCTGATATATCCAATGACACTGAAGTGGAGAACATTTACAACCTCCTTCCATGCAGGCATCAATTGCAAACTAGGCCCTTGGTTAGAGGGGGAGGGCTCTCTCACCTGGCCTGATATTTATTAACTGTACGAGGCTAGATGACCAGTGGGCCCCTGCAATATTCTATCTCTGTCTTTTCAGACTCATATTTTTGAAAAACTAAATTATGGATTCTAGAGCTTAAACTCATATTTTTACTTTTGTACAGCAATCATTTCACTAACTGAGCCATCTCCCAGTTCCCCTTTAGAAGATTTTTACAGGCCAAATAAATCAGTGTAGTTGAGTTGTACATGAATCAGATTACAGTGTACTGTTCTAAATTGAATTCAATGAACATCCTTATCTATATGCAAAAATTACCCCTTCAAAACTATGTGAATTCTTTGGAGGCTTATACAACTTCAATGATTTTATTAAATTAAATCCCTTTCTCTGAGAATCAATTATACTAAATATCAAATATATCAGACAAGTTTTTAATGAATTACCTCCAAAAGACCAATCCCATGAATGAAATGAGGCAATTAATTTAAAAATCAAATGTTAGAAAAAAGATCATTTGACAAGCTGTCTAGAACTTTCTATACTTAAAATAAAAAAGCAGTGGCATGCCATACCATTCATTATTCTTTGTCTGCTTCTAAAGTTTTCTCTTTTTTGTACAAGAATAAATTTTAATTTCTATACTACAAAACACTTTTAGGCTTGTCTTCATATTATCTTGTCTTAAAATCTAGAAGGTTATGTTAGTGGAGCCTCAAATTCTACTCATGGTCTATTGTTACATACTGGATGTTTTAGAGACAGGATGCTAAGAAGGAACATTGTTGAAAGGCTTAGTAGGAAGCAAATTCTGCATGAAATCATTTTAATTGAGTTAAAGATATTTTACCTTTTCTTACAAAAATTAGCTGCTTTATGAAAAGATGTTTTGATATATAGTAATATTTCTGCTGTAAAACAAATTATGTCTTTAAGCATTTGAAATTTAGTCAATGATACAGGTACACAAACATATTGATTATACAGTTATATAGATGTGGGTATATCTTATCATAAAAGAAAGCCTTCATCATTTTTCTGTACAGAAAGCATTGATGCTCAATGTAAAAGCTAAAGAAAGCCTAAAGATAGCTTAGCATTGAGGGATGTCAGTACATCTCTGAACATTACTCATATGTTGACAGTTAAAGAAGTACAAGTTACAAATTTTATAAACAACAGCTAAGTTTGGTGTAGGTATTTCCCAAATTTGCAGAGGATTTATCTATAAAAAATAATTCATTGTATACTTGATGTCAAGTTTAACTAGGAACTTATTAAGAAATGTATTTCTTTTATTTGTTAAATTACAAACTATGAAGAAATATAATTTCAAAGGATGTTAATCCAGGTAACTTGAAAGGATCATTTCAGAAGAATCTATATTTTTGCTGCATGTAATATGAATGTGTAGGGTGAACATAAGTGTCTGATTTTAAGAAAGGTATTATCAAAATTGAGTAATTGGAGGGGGTTAAGATAGAGTAGATGGCAGGAAATAATCAAACTCAGGGGTGAAATCGACCAAGTGGAAACAAGAAGAACTATTCAAAGAATTAACCAAACGAGGAGTTGGTTCTTTGAGAAAATCAACAAGATAGATAAACCCTTAGCTAGACTCACTAGAGGGCACAGGGACAAAATCCTAATTAACAAAATCAGAAATGAAAAGGGAGACATAACAACAGATCCTGAAGAAATCCAAAACACCATCAGATCCTTCTACAAAAGGCTATACTCAACAAAACTGGAAAACCTGGACGAAATGGACAAATTTCTAGACAGATACCAGGTACCAAAGTTAAGTCAGGATCAAGTTAACGATCTAAACAGTCCCATATCCCCTAAAGAAACAGAAGCAGTCATTAATAGTCTCCCAGCCAAAACAAGCACAGGACCAGATGGGTTTAGTGCAAAGTTCTACCAGACCTTCAAAGACGATCTAATTCCAGTTCTGCACAAACTATTCCACAAAATAGAAGTAGAAGGAACTCTACCCAACTCATTCTATGAAGCCACAGTTACTCTGATACCTAAACCACAGAAAGATCCAACAAAGATAGAGAACTTCAGACCAATTTCCCTTATGAATATAGATGCAAAAATCCTCAATAAAATTCTCGCTAACCGAATCCAAGAACACATTAAAACAATCATCCATCCTGACCAAGTAGGTTTCATTCCAGGGATGCAGGGATGGTTTAATATACGGAAATCCAACGGTAATCCATTATATAAACAAACTCAAACACCACATGATCATCTCGTTAGATGCGGAAAAAGCATTCGACAAGATCCAACACCCATTCATGATAAAAGTCTTGGAAAGATCAGGAATTCAAGGCCCATACCTAAACATGATAAAAGCAATCTACAGCAAACCAGTAGCCAACATCAAAGTAAATGGTGAGAAGCTTGAAGCAATCCCACTAAAACCAGGGACTAGACAAGGCTGTCCACTCTCTCCATACCTATTCAACATTGTACTTAAAGTCCTAGCCAGAGCAATTAGACAACAAAAGTAGATCAAGGTGATACAAATTGGAAAAGATGAAGTCAAAATATCACTTTTTGAAGATGATATGATAGTATATATAAGTGACCCTAAATATTCCACCAGAGAACTCCTAAACCTGATAAACAGCTTCAGTGAAGTAGCTGGATATAAAATTAACTCAAACAAGTCAATGGCCTTTCTCTACACCAAGAATAAACAGGCTGAGAAAGAAATTAGGGAAACAACACCCTTCTCAATAGTCACAAATAATATAAAATACCTTGGTGTGACTCTAACTAAGGAAGTGAAAGATCTGTATGATAAAAACTTCAAGTCTCTGAAGAAAGAAATTAAAGAAGACCTCAGAAGATGGAAAGATCTCCCACGCTCATGGATTGGCAGGATTAACATTGCAAAAATGGCTATCTTGCTAAAAGCAATCTACAGATTCAATGCAATCCCCATGAAAATTCCAACTCAATTCTTCAATGAATTAGAAAGGGCAATCGGTAGATTCATCTGGAATAACAAAAAACCTAGGATAGCAAAAACTCTTCTCAAGGATAAAAGAACCTCTGGTGGAATCACCATGCCTTTACTACAGAGCAATTGTGATAAAAAACTGTATGGTACTGGTATAGTGATAGACAAGTAGACCAATGAAACAGAATTGAAGACCCAGAAATGAACCCACACACCTATGGTCACTTGATCTTTGACAAGGGAACTAAAACCATCCAGTGGAAGAAAGACAGCATTTTCAACAAATGGTGCTGGCACAATTGGTTGTTATCATGTAGAATAATGCAAATTGATCCATTCCTATCTCCTTGTACTAAGGTCAAATCTAAGTGGATCAAGGAACTTCACATAAACCAGAGACACTGAAACTTATAGAGGAGAAAGTGGGGAAAAGCCTTGAAGATATGGGCATAGGGGAAAAATTCCTGAATAAAACAGCAATGGCTTGCGCAGTAAAATCAAGAATTGACAAATGGGACCTCATGAAACTGCAAAGCTTCTGCAAGACAAAAGACACTGTCAATAAGACTAAAAGGCCACCAACAGATTGGGAAAGGATCTTTACCTATCCTAAGTCAGATAGGGGACTAATATCCAGTATATATAAAGAACTCAAGAAGGTGGACTCCAAAAAATCAAATAACCCCATTAAAAAATGGGGCTCAGAACTGAACAAGGAATTCTCACCTGAGGAATACCGAATGGCAGAGAAGCACCTGAAAAAATGTTCAACATCTTTAATCATCAGGGAAATGCAAATCAAAACAACCCTGAGATTCCACCTCACACCAGTCAGAATGGCTAAGATCAAAAATTCAGGTAACAGCAGATGCTGGCGAGGATGTGGAGAAGGAGGAACACTCCTCCATTGTTGGTGGGATTGCAAGCTTGTACAACCACTCTGGAAATCAGTCTGGCGGTTCCTTAGAAAATTGGACATAGTACTACCGGATGATCCAGCAATACCTCTCCTGGGCATATATCCAGAAGATGTCCCAACAGGTAAGAAGGACACTTGCTCCACTATGTTCATAGCAGCCTTATTTATAATAGCCAGAAGCTGGAAAGAACCCAGATGCCCCTCAACAGAAAACGTGGTATATTTACACAATGGATTACTACTCAGCTATTAAAAAGAATGAATTTATGAAATTCCTAGGCAAATGGATGGACCTGGAGGGTATCATCCTGAGTGAGGTAACACAATCACTTAGGAACTCACACAATATGTACTCACTGAGAAGTGGATATTAGCCCAAAGCTTAGGATAACCAAGATATAAGATACAATTTGCTAAACGCATGAAACTCAAGAAGAATGAAGACCAAAGTGTGGACACTGTGCCCCTTCTTAGAATTGGGAACAAAACACCCATGGAAGGAGTTACAGAGTCAAAGTTTGGAGCTGTAACGAAAGAATGGACTATCTAGAGACTGCCATATCCAGGGATCCACCCCATAATCAGATTCCAAACGCTGACACCATTGCATACACTAGCAAGATTTTGCTGAAAGGTCCCAGATATAGCTGTCTCTTGTGAGACTAGGCCAGGGCCTAGCAAACACAGAAGTGGATGCTCACAGTCAGCTATTGGATGGACCAAAGGAACCCCAAATGGAGCAGCTAGAGAAAGTACCCCAGGAGCTAAAGGGATCTGCAACCCTATAGGTGGAACAACAATAAGAACTAACCAGTACTCCTGGAGCTCTTGACTCTAGCTGCATATGTATCAAAAGATGGCCTAGTCGGCCATCACTGGAAAGAGAGGTCCATTGGACACACAAACTTTATATGCCCCAGTACAGGGGAAAGCCAGGGCCAAAAAATGGGAATGGGTGGGTAGGGAAGTGGGGGGGGGGTTTGGGGGACTTTTCATAGAGCATTGGAAATGTAATTGAGGAAAATACGTAATAAAAATATTTAAAAAAAACAAGGCCAATGGACTGGAAAAAAAAGATAGATATATGGAATATCCTAAGGACTTCTTATTCATCAGTTCTGGAGCAAGGCCAATAAACACAAACTTTTACCTGATAATTCAGTAAATGTACACAATGATGTTGAGAGACCAAATCTTTAGGGTTCAGACTCCATGTCAGAGAACCTGGCTTAAGGTTTAACTCAAGTTAACTAACAGGCTAGTACGTAGCACCACTTTCCAGGCTACTCCTTACAAGACCTGTGTCTAGCATCATTTTCCAGGTTACCACCCCCCCCCCCAACAAAACTTGTATCTAGCAACAGTTTCCAGGTTATTCCCCAACTTGAACCTCCAGGTTACAAGCCTGCCCTTAACACTTCACTTCCTAACAGCCACCAATCAGGAGGAAAGCAGAAGTTAAATTTATGGTTTGGCTCAGAGCACCAGCCAACTATGTTAAAAGCCATAATGGTTCCCCCAATCATATATGTATCAGACAAAATACCCGCTTCTTGCCTCTAAAAATGCTTGCCTAAATCTAGTCTCAGGGTTTCACCTTCCTGCTGTGTGAGGAAGGGTTGGTGGGGAGCCTGAGCTCGAACTAGAATAAAGAGACCCTAAAGTGATTGCCTTTGAAATTGTTCCTTGGGAGTCTTTCTGGGGTCCATTAGCATTTACTGGCACAACAATGCCAAAGGTCATGCTTTAAAAGAGAGTGTGAGAGCTGGAGAGTTGGCAGAGTGCTGGTGTATGTGGGGAGCCATGAGCAATTGCCATCATGAGCCTCCGCTGTGCCTAACTGGTAAACAAGTAATGTGCGCAGGTGTAAGAGTGAATTCGTGCCAAGTCACTGCCCATCCCGGGGCGTAGTAGTGGGTGATGAGTGAGCAGCTAATCAGGAGCTGACATGTCACATGGAGGGGTATATAAGCAGCATCATTTTCCTTGTTCGTTGTTCTTCTTCTTTCGCCTATGCAATCAATGCTCTCCCAATAAACGTGTGCAGAAGAATCCTGTTGCAGCGTCGTTCTTCCTGGCCAGTTGAGCGTGTGCAAGAGGTGTAATCAGCACAAAGGGCTTGGTTCAATTACCAACCAGCACCGCATATACTGGGAACAAACTTAATCTTGCTATTTAGGAGGTAGAGGAAAAGGACTCAAGAGTCCAAGGTTATCCTTGTTAATGTGACAAATTTCTGGATAGCCTTGGCTACATGAGACACTGTCTAAATAATGTTTTAAAAAGATATTTCAAGGCTAAAGAGATGACTCAGTCTATAGGTGGAACAACATTATGAACTAACCAGTACCCCGGAGCTCTTGACTCTAGCTGCATATGTATCAAAAGATGGCCTAGTCGGCCATCACTGGAAAGAGAGGCCCATTGGACTTGCAAACTTTATATGCCCCAGTACAGGGGAACGCCAGGGCCAAAAAGTGGGAGTGGGTGGGTAGGGGAGTGGGGGGAGGGTATGGGGGACTTTTGGGATAGCATTGGAAATGTAAATGAGTGAAATACCTAATAAAAAATATTAAAAAAAAAAAAAAAAGAGCACTGACTGCTTTTCCAGAGAATCCAGGTTCAATTCCCGGCTCCCAAATGGTGGTTTACACCTGTTTGTACATCCAGTTCTGTGACCTGACACCCTCAAACAACACACATGTAGGTAAAGCACCAATACACATAAAATAAAAATAAACAAATTATGTTTTAAAAAATTATATCTCGCAAGGAGACTCGGATAGCTCACTGTGTAAAGGTGCTTGCTGCATAAGGAAGCAAGCCTACAACACTTGATGACCTGAATTTTCTCCAAAGAACACACACAAAGATGGAAGAGATTAAGATCATGAAGAAAGTTGTCTTTTGACCTTCATCCCCACACACAGACATCATGCTCATGTGCACATGTGTGTGTGTGTGTGTGCGTGTGTACACAATTATTTTTAAACACACAGTACATATGAAAATATGATGATGAAATCCATTACTCTGTATGCTAACATAAAAATAATTTTTAGAAACAAACCTGTGACAGTCTCCCTTGAATGCAAACATCATGCTCTTCCTATCATTCCTTTTTGACCATACTAAACATTTGACACTGCCAGTATAACTACATAAAAGACCCACACTGAACCTTTGTGTTAGAACTCTTTACACAACATATGTTAAACTACTCACAAAATTGATTTTAATTAGTGTTGTAAAATTGGGAGCAGCTCCCTACAATGACATTCACATTTGGAGGTTTAGAAGTTTAGAAAAAGTTAAAAACAGTTTCCCTTAATAATGGGGAAATTTTTATTGGATACTAGATATGAAAATAGCAGAGGCAACATTAGTTTAGAAAAAAATATGTGCAATGCTCTGTAAAGAGAAAGCTAATTATTATTTTTGAAAGCTAATTATCTTAATCAAAATCAACCTGCTATTAGGCTAAAGCTCTAAAATATCAAAGACTACTGTGTAAGCTCTGAACAAATGTCTCAAATGAGGATTTAAATTTCTGCAATTGTCTTTTCCCAGTGAATATTTAAATACTTCTTGTAGTGGCAATTTAAAAAGAGAAGTGTGCCTAAAAGTCACTGTTTAATCAGCACCAAAACCATAGCTATTGTTCTAAGCGCAGTAGGTGTCGTTTTAGTTTTTTCACTAACTAAAGACTAATAGTTGTATTGACATTTTTTGATGAGGGCCAGGAAGTAAGTTTTTATTGACCTGATCGCTAAGGATTTAAAAAGCAAACATTTAATGAGGACACATTGACATATTCAGAAATAACTAGTAGAGAGGAAAACTCAACTTTTCCATATAGCTGTCTCTTGTCAGAGTATGCCTGGGCCTAGCAAACATAGAAGTGGATGCTCACAGTCGGCTATTGGATGGATCACATGGCCCCCAATGAAGGAGCTAGAGAAAGTACCAAAGAAGCTAAAGGGATCTGCAACCCTATAGGTGGAACAACATTATGAACTAACCAGTACCCCGGAGCTCTTGACTCTAGCTGCATATGCATCAAAAGATGGCCTAGTCGGCCATCACTGGAAAGAGAGGCCCATTGGACACGCAAACTTTATATGCCCCAGTACAGGGGAACGCCAGGGCCATAAAAGGGGAGTGGGTGGGTAGGGGAGAGGGGGTGGGTGGCTATGGGGGACTTTTGGTATAGCATTGCAAATGTAAATGAGTGAAATACCTAATAAAAAATGGAAAAAAAAATACAACTTGAAGTTAAAAAAAAAAAAAAAAAAAAAGCAAGACATCAATGTGGGTTTGAAAGGAATTGGAGCATTCTGATACCTAGCTATAATTCTAGCCTTTAAAAATAATGGTTTTATTCATTCTTTGAGAGTTTTATTCATTTTGAGAATATTCCTTCTTTTCCAAAGCCCTTGTCTATCCACCTCCATACTCATTCACTTTTATGTACCCTTCCACATCTATCCCACTTTGTCTTGGCCAACTATAGTTAGACATGAAGACAATCATGTAGTGTGGTGTCACTTCACTGAAGAAATGTAACTTTCTCTTTCCAAACATCAATTGAATGCCAATGGTTACTCAGCTATAGTTAAGATGTTCTGCCCACCTTCCCTCTTCCATGCTGCGATTTTTTTCTGGCTTGAGCTTTCATATGTCTTCTACATGCTGTCACAATTTCTCTGAGTTCATAGGTGCATCTGCCACATTGTATCTGGAAAATAACATTTCCTTTAAGTCATATACCACCTCTGTCTCTTAAAATCTGTCTTCTCTCTGTTCCAAGTAGATCTCTGAACCATGAGGAGAGGAGTGTATCACAGATATTCCATTTACTTTCAAGGTGTTTGTATTTTAACTTTGCCAAAAAGAAGTAAGATGAATTCATTATAAAATGGTCTGGTAGACTTTCTTTGGCAAGCTATTTGTACTACATGGGAATAAAAACTGTGAATATCGCACTTATAAGTTGGACTGTAAAGCTCCAATTCTTGGGTTTAGTTCCCAAATCCACGATCTATTTGCTATGTGTATCAATAAATTATCAAAATATCTCTTATCTTTTAAGAGACTGAAACTTTTTCTGGACTTCACAGCCAAGTTAATAGAACACCTTGAGGTCAGTTAAGTATTAAGATTGGTATTCCACTGTATATTCAGCTTGTTTGTTTAACCTGCATTTACAACAACAATGTAACAAACAACCATACTCGCCTTGGATTTCTCATGTAATCAACTTTTACGACATTAGCAAAGGCATAGCTATAACCTTAAATTATGTACACTTCTAGACCACCTGACCCATGAGTAAGGCGTGTTTGGATGTGTTTGGATGTTATGATAATCATTTGCTGAAAACAGAAAATAGGATGAAAGCAGCTTTATAAAATGAATATCCATAATAAATATTAGACACAACATACAGACATTTAATCGAGTGTTCATTTTCTGTATCATCTAGGTTACCTGGAGTCAGCACTTAATTCCTGCAAAACTGTTAAGATTCCTGTAAACTACCCCACTCATTCTCTATGTGTTGCTTTCAATGCCATTCAATAAAATAGAGAGAAACCCCATTTGTTAGACATACACAGAAAAGGGCAGACAGTCAGACTGACACATACACAGGGAAAGGACAGATAATGTATGATGGAAGACACGGGCAGGGAGAAGTAGGAAATTCAAGTCTGGTGTAATTCTTTGTCAAATTACACCAAAGAGAAGTGCTTTACTGATTTATTTTTCTTATTATGACACTGACATATTATTGGTGACTATGTGTTTATTATTAGTATGTTCAAAGTGACTATATAATTCTGGAAATGTGACTAGCTCTCTACTTTTCTAAGATGGACTCATAACTTACCAACTGTTCTAAGGATGAAGTGAGATTACATGGTAATGTTATTGGGATGTTACATGGTACTTAATACTTATATAGAAGTGAGAAGCTGGTAAAAGTTGTTATTATTGCAATTCTGCTATACGACTTTTTCATATATTCTCTAGTTGGTGATAACACACTCTCAACATTTTTTCCTAGTATATCAAATAATCTCCACTGCGCATGTTGAATTCTTAAAGTGACCTGAGACTTGTTTCATGTTATATTTTCTGTAAGTTAAAGCTAACTAAATTTAAGGCAGATGATCTTAGACGATAGATGTAAGCACAGATTTGAAAGATGGGAGTATTTCCTTACATTTATGTGTGATGCTCTCTGTCTTAGTTTTCACCTTACTGGGGGAAAATATGTGACTCTAGCAACTAAAGGAAGCAGGGGCTTATTTTGGATTAGTTTGATGTCACAGTAGATCATGGTGTGGGCCTTGCAAGCTAAAGTTCAAAGAAGTCCAGCTCTTGTTTTAATTTAGGTTCCAGAGCTTTAAGTTGGAAGTTCCCTTGCTTTTCTTTTCTTCTATAGGAAGCTTCTCTCAGATGTTTTCTGAAGTTTGGTGGACACATTCATTTCCAGGCAGTTTCTCTCACTAAAGAAAGAAATTTTAGAAGCTTCCCTATTAATGATGGTCTTCTTATAATTACAAAGAGTTCCTTCCATATTTATGCTTTTCTACTGTTGTCTGACTTTGTGCTTATGAGTTGTTTTTTTCTGTTTGTTTGTTTTAATTTTAGTGAGCCAGCTCATTACCATTCAGTTCTTCCACTAATATTGTTTTGTTTAATGATTTCAGTTTTACTCTTTCCTATTGGGTGTTATGGAGAAAAATGAGCATCAAAATTCTCATTTCTAGCTATTAATATCTAATTGACATGTCCAAAACCTGATTTGTCACTGCAGGTGGTTAATATCTTGAGAAACCATAAACTGGTATGCTGGATTTTTAATTCTGGCACAAATACTGTGTTTCTGAACCTGACAATAGTTCACCATGACTCTTAAAGAAAGACAATGTAAACTTTACATGTGCCTACCACTCATAATTGAAAGCCACTCTATCAGGTTAGTACTTTATTAATAATCTCACATAATGGTAGATATACCAATGCAAAGAGCATAGAAGATAGGGTAAATTTAGGATACACTGGATGTCTCATCTAAAAAGAACCCATCTGGAATCCACAAAAATCATTGTTGTTTCCTTTTTGTTTCAAAGTTTTATCTATTCCTTTTTAAAAATGTCATGTGTTTTTGTGAGTTTATGTGTACCACACATGTACAAGTAGCCGAGAAGGTCATATGGTGTCAGATCTTGTGGAATTGGACTTACAGGCAGTTGTGAATCACCTGATGGTCCTGGAGACTGAACCTGGAGTGTCTACAATAGACTTTCTCAACCTGTGGGTCATACCCCCATCAGGGTTGAATGACCTTATAGAAACTACATATCAAATATTCTGTATATCAGATATTTACAATATGATTCATAACAGTAGGACAATTACAATTATAAAGTAGCAATGAGAATAATGTTATGGGTGAGGGTTGCCACAACTATATCAAAGGGATGCAGCATTAGGAAGGTTGAGAACTACTGTTGTAAAAGAGCAGCCAGTGCTCTTTACCACTGAGCCCTCTCTCCAGCCTCATTTTGTACTTTGGAGATGAATAAGTAAATAATGAAGATAAGTAAATCTTCTATGGAGTCAAGAAACTCATACTTCATAGTATTCAATTCAGAAGACTTGTGGAAGAGGACCTTCAGAGGACAGAGGAAGAATGTGACACAGTCCCATCTTGATTTCCCAAAACATCCCACAGTGAGCTTCTGCTAAAGATCACTTACCACAGATGTCAGGTTTTTTTGTACAAGGAGAAGGTAGATTTAACCAGATTTACTTATGCACTTAACATTTCTGTATGGGTTACCTATACTGCCAACTTTTTTTTTTCTTTCAGAAACTTGTTGGTTTTTTTTTATAATCTAAATAGTTTTGAACATCTTCTGTAACTGTGATGAAGTATTGCATTCTTTTTTTAGAAAGTGAAAATTGCTGTTCTCAAATGGAAACAAATTTTACATCAAAGCGCTCAAATTCAATGCCGAGGGGAAACAAGCCAAATATGTAAAGCATTCTAGCAGCTGGCACTGATATTGGCAAAGGCTGTGTCTAAACATGCAAAGGGAGAAGACATGGGGTGATTTTTAAATAATTCCAGAAGTTTTCATGCCTTTGTTGTAATTATCAGGGTACTTAGAGTAAGGTATACCTTAACACAAATGACATGAAGAAATAACTCAAATCTCCCTTTAACTTCACAAACACAAAGGCAGACCTTATCTATTATATGACAGACTCAGATGCTTTGGAAAATTTGGGCAATTTACTGCATTTTTTTGAATCTTCATCCAGATGCTTAGCAATATAGAGCCAAAACCAAGGCCAGAGAGACTATGGAACTTTTTCCAAAAGGCAGAGTAAATTTTTTCTCCAAATATTCTATGGCAAGGTTGTTTCAGTCGAATATAATTATAGTATTAGAGTTTTAATAGGCACAGGACTTACTGACTACATACCCAGAGCCTAGTCAAATTCTTAGGGATGCTGTTTGGATCCTTTAAATCTTATCTGTAGCCATTGATGGCTCACTTACTCATGAATTTTAGTTCAGGTAGAAAGGATGATTTAGACAAAAGATGGATAAAAAAATGAAAGAGATTACATAAATATCTCATAACATTATTTAAATTCTCACTAAATAAGCAAGGTAGAATAAAGAGATTACATAAATATCTCATAACATTATTTAAATTCTCACTAAATAAGCAAGGTAGAATAAAGTCATATTTAACAGCAGAGTGTAATTTAATAATTAGAAAGAATGAGAGGGAGAGAAGGGGAGGGGAGAGGAGAGGAGAGGAGAGGAGAGGAGAGGAGAGGAGAGGAGAGGAGAGGAGAGGAGAGGAGAGGAGAGGAGAGGAGGAGGTAGCAAAGATCACAAGGCTCACATTGCTTCACGGGGCAATGGGATTCTCAATATATTCAATTTCAACACTCCCTATGACTAACTCTAATAGTACTGTGCCTATTTGTGAGCAGAAAAGAGACAGGGAATAAAATTGGCATATAGGAGAGAAGAGAAGAAAAAACAAAATAAAGGAGGAAAGAAGGAAATAAGTATCATATAAATGTTGGTAGAATCTACTTTTATGACAGCATACTTAGCTACATTGTTTCTGTGACAAGCCAGAAAACTCTTCTGAAACAATAAAACTGAATATTAAGCTCAAAATAAATTATTTTATGTAGTTAATTCATATAACAAATGTATCTTGCTATATACCAAGAAATTTCATGGTTTAAAATTTTGAAGAAATGGCTTTACAAGGAAATTATTTTGCTGAGCAGAGGGCTTTTTTGTTTTGTTTTGTTTTGTCTTGTTTGTTTGTTTTCTTTCCTTTTTTTTTATTCGCTATCAAACAACATACAGATTAAAGAAGCACAAGCAATTGTGATGTAAACCCTTTTGTTCAAGTCTATGATCTGTGTTGTTTGTCTCTGGTTCCAGCAGTTAGTGAAAAGGTGACTTCCTGGCTTTTCCAGGACTGTTATTGTAGGAAAACATCTTAAATAAACAAATGATTTTTATATAGATCGGGGAGGAAATGGGGAAGAGAAACATGAACAAAATACATTTTATAAAATATTTTAAATAAAATACTTCCATGTTCATAGCAGCTCTATTTGTAATAACCAGACCCTGGAAACAATCCATATGGCCCTCAACCAAAAAAATAAATAAATAAATAAATAAAGACAATGTGGTACATATACCAATGGAAATGTGTAGTTCCTCAACCATTAAAAAAAATCATGAAATTTTCAGAGAAATGGATGGAACATAAAATATCATCTTGAGTGAGGTAACCCAGACCCAAAAGGACATGCATGGTATGTCCTCACTGATAAATGGATACTAATCATAAAGTACAGGATAACCACACCACAAGAAAAGTCCAAGGGAGGATGCTTGAATTTCACTCAGAAAAAGAAATTAAATAGAGATCTGAGGTGGATGAAGGTAGGGACCTGGCTGGGAAAGAGAATGGGGATGGGAAGTGGCCATCAGATGTAGTGGGAACCAGGAAGAGAAGGCCAGGAGAGTGAAGTGAAATCAGCAGGGGATGAAGGGGGATCTCTATGATCTCTAAGACATGCCAGAGACCTAGGATGACAGAGACTCTGGAGAGTCAATAAGGGTGACTCTAGTTGAGACTCCTAGCAGTGGGGGCTATGAAGCCTTAAGTGATGACATCCTGTTGCCAGGCTGGACTCCCAGTAGAGAGATAAGAACACCAACTCACTCATAAAACCTTCCAACCAAATTTTATCACACCTATAAGAACTGCAGGGACAAAAATGGAGGAAATTAACAGTGTTCATTGAGGGAAAACAATACTGTTTTGCTCAAAATCAGAGAGAGACATCTTGGGGGTGTAAAATAGCATTGAAATTGATGGGTTATATCATTAAGCATAAATACTTGGCAAATATCTTTGATTTCATAGATCATAAATCCATGTAACACTGCAAGAAGCCATTCACAAAATTTAGGTATTGATTATGCTTATCTATATAGTGATTACTTGCACCTGCAGCCTGGACAGTGTGACCAAGAATTACCAAATAGGCATATAGTAAAAAGAGTCAATTTCTTCATGCCTTAGCTTCCCACTGTCTCTGAGTTTCTTATTAAAATGCACTATTCTTATGTATAGATATTGCTTGAGTTATTACTGTTAATTCATTTATGTATTTACATTGCTGTATCAAGAACATGCAAAATGAATGTAATATGATGCTAATTTTGCAGAACTTCCATAACCATAGAAGAATACATGTTCATACACATAGAGAATCTACTTGAGGGTATTCAGTTACAAGCTTAATGAGAACATCAGGCCCAAGACTCAAATTTTAAGTGTTTTTTTATTTTATTTTTAGTTGGCTGAAGAAACCAAAACAGAAGTTAAATTGATATGACTAATGCATGTAACCTGAAGAGCACATACTCAATGTACTTATATGGGTGTAGGTGTGTGTGTGTGTGTGTGTGTCTGTGTGTGTGTGTGTATGCACACCTGTGTGTGCACACAGTATGTAATCATAAGATCAGGATAAATAGTTCTGCTTTCTCACTACAGATATTTATTGGTTGGGTTAAACTTTATCACGATTCTGCCATGATGCTAATTAAATGAAGTAAGTTACAGGCAGAATGTGTATGGCACTTTGAATCATTATAGAGAAGAGTGTGACTGGAATGTAGTGAAAAAAGATACTGGGAAGATGTAGTCAAATGGAAAACCACACATTCTGTAAGGTATTGTAAGTACTTATAATGACCATCAGAACAGAAAGAGAAGACACTAAAGAATATTGAACAAAAGGGTGACATATTTTGACTTTCTTCTTAAAATTACTCATTTTTAACACTATTGGAGCTATAACCATAAATTGTTACAGATATGACTGTATAAACATAAGCTGAATAAGGAAAACATAGTGCATAAGGACCCAAATCTACATAAAGAATTGTAGGTAGCCGAGGAATTCTGAAATGCTGAAAGGACAAATAGTCTTCCCCAGGGAAAAGCACACCAATTAGTTATCCAATACTGAATGGTCATCCCTGAAAACACATAGAAGCACACACACACACAACTATCACAATAAAGGTATATATATATATATATATATATATATATATATACATATATACATATATATATATATAAACATATATATCTTAATTGTTGTTACACACATGAATATTATATATGTATATACATATAAAATATTCATGTGTGTAACAACAATTAAGAAATACAGAGGGCCATGAATTTACAAGAGAACACGAAGAGATATATGGGAGGATTTTGAGAGGGAAAAGGGGAGAAATGATGTAATTATAATCTCAAAAACAGTCCACTTGGGGAACAGAATAAATAAAATATAAATTCAAAAAGACATTTGCAGCACTGAAATTATATGCTAGGACAAGAGAGTAAAAGTTAAGAACGCCTTTTGAACAGTTGTTCCAAAATTGACAAAGGCTTTGGTGTTTATTAGATTAGTGTATTTGAAACTTCTTGAATACACATGGGACAAGCTACTTTAGGATAAGTATAGCACCCAGACATCCTCTAAAGAGAACTAGTCTATTATGATGTTTTGTGTGATTAGGAAATTACGAACATAATATTCCACATTATTAAATTTTAGTTTCTATAATTATTGACATATTTCTAGTTATGAAGTAATATAATTTTATATCAGAAAGACTGAAAAGCTTTATACCCCTGTTCCCCAAGTGAAATATTAAACAGAAATAGAATATTGAGTAGGATATCTTAATAGCCTAGATATCAACAACAAAAACTACAGTTAAGTAAAAAAAAAAACAAAAAACAAAAAAAAACAAAAAAAAAACCAAGAGAATGTCATATTCAAAATGGCAGGAAAATTGAGGCACTTTTACTCCCTCTAATCTCATGTCTTCTAGATGATAGACACAGGAAATTTCTTTAGATTTATTTTATGAGTTTCATTACTGTATATATGTTTATATGTATTTTATGCATAGCCTGTGTATTTCTGGTCCTGTCAGACATCAGAAAAATTACCAGAATTTCTGGAACTGCATTATGGATGGTTATGAGCCATCATGTGTATGTTGGAAACAAAACTAATGTTCCATGTAAGAGCAAAACGTGCTCTTATCTGCTGATCTATCTCTCAAGACCTGTAAGACACAATTTCAAAGAAATGATGGCACAATATCCATTTGCTACCTAGGAGACAGACAAAGCATAAGTTACCAAGTTTTCACCATTTTAATTTGGGTGTGGGCTGGTAAGATTTAGATATGTGCCACCTAATTCAAAGAACTCTGGAATATCTATAATTCTCAGCTAATTAAAGCTCTAGGAAGCAACAAGTACGATTTGTGAAACTTAGAAGACAACTGACTTTAGATAACTACAAATCTATGGTGAGAGATTATTGATCCAGTGAAAACAGCAAATGCCAATATAGCCATAAGAAAATTTCTAGAGACAAAAGAGAGAAGAAAAAGTGATTTTTAAAGAAGATAATGGACCCAAATCGAATGCAACAATCTCAAGTAGAGAAATGAGATAATAGCAACATTGTTCACAAGTGCAAAACTATGGTAGCAGTCTGTGATGAGTGAAAAAAGATACACATACACAAGGGAGTATTAGTCTTAAGAGGATTGCGGGTCTGACACATTCTCTAGCATGAATTAAACTTGGAGATATTAGGCTAAATGAAATAAGACAGTAATATCAGGATAAATATTGTATGATTATATTTATATACATATATGTATTCAGATTCATATAGGTCATAAAATGGTGGTTGTCAGGCAGTGATATGGAAAAATTGAGTTATTATTTAATGGGTACAGATTTTCTGTTAGAAAAGTTGAATGTTCTTGAGATGGATGGTAATGATTACGGCACAGCATTGTGAATGTTCTCAGTCCAATGAGTTGTCTGACCTAGTAAAATATAGCCCTGGGTTAACAAAAGGGACATTATTGTTATAGGGGTAACCAACCATTTTTCTGATTGGGTTTAATCTCCTCTTCAAGGGAAGAAACTCTTTCCTGGTATTGTAAATGTCTCTCAAATCCCAGTGCTGAGGAGTCCACTGGCCCAAAATGTGAGCCTACTACTATTTTACAAAATGGACAAAACATCAAACCGTTTTTTAAATATGTACCTCAATACCCACAGAGTGAAACTCTCATTGTACAAGCTGCTATTTGCAGACAATTGCAGTTACTACAGACTCACAGATGAACAAATATCTGTGGATTTCTTATCAATAAAAGGGATATTTATATGACACCAGATGCCCTATTAGATGCAGACAAACTCTTAGAGGAGAAGTTAGAGAGTAAGGACAGAGACATTCATGCAGATATTGCCATGCTGGTAATTTTGACCGCTCATGGGTATTGTACTGGGTAGAACTGTTTAATTTCTTCCTTTGGCACTTTGTATCATACACTTTGCATTCCACATCAGGTCCAGCTAGAATAAGTCCAGTACAGTGTTCTAAGTCTGAATTGTCTTTAGCAATGGTGGCCTACCCTCAATCACTGAGAGACATCTAAATATTGTTTTGGGGGTCACTTGAACCACCCTGACTAACCATTCAAAAGTACGACTTTTTGTGCCTGGTATTGAAGTTTTGGTTTGTACACTAATATGTGTTGTGTATAATTCTAGGAAAACATAAAATGATTCCTTGAAACTTTGCCAAACAACCTTGGTGTTATTTTTTCCCATCCCTGCTTCTCCTTCTGTGTGGACATCACTCTCCCCTCCCCAAATGGAGCCACCTACATGTTACTCTGTTTTCCTACTTCATATCACCTGTATCTTGTTATTTACCTCCCAAGACTGCTGACACCAAGTCTGGTCCTTTTAAACAGAACCTGATTTCTGTAGGTACTTCATGTTGTATTCTCATGGCTGAAGAATTAGAGCTAGGAACCACAAATAGAGAAACAGGGAACATTTGTCTTTGGGGGTCTGGGCTATCTCACACAATACAATATTTTCTAACTCTGTCCATTTACCTGAAACTTTCATCTTTAAATTTTCTTTATATCAGAGTAGCATTCCATACTGTATATTTAGCACATGTTCACTGTCTATCTATTCATCAGTTGAATGACATTTAGATTGCTTCCATTTTCTAGCTATTTTCAATAGAGAAACTATGAACCTTGCTGAATAAGTATCTGTGGAGTCAGATGTTAATTCCTTTAGTAGTATAGCCAGGTCATATGGTAGATTTCTTTTAGGTTTTTTGTTTGTTTTTTTGTTTGTTTGTATTTTTGAGGACTCTCCACACATCCAGAGTGGCTGGATCAGTTTGCAAACTCACCTACTGTGAATGGGTTTAGCTTTTCCTTGCATCTTCTACGGCATTTTTTTTGGTAAATTGTTTTGTTAATCTTAGCCAATTGAGACAGGTGTGTTTCAAATCTATCTTCCTAGTAGCCAAGGTTATTGAATACCTTTTGATCTTTCTTAGCCAGTGTTATGACCCCTATTCAGAGCTCTGCTCTGATGCCTAGTCCATTTTTAATTGAGTCTTTTGCTTGTATTCCTAGTCCATTTCTAGTTGGGTCATTTGATTCTTTATTTTTTCTTATTTAGTTTTTATTCATAATCATAAACTTAACTTTGTAATCCAGCTAGACTTTAAGGGGAATGAGGAAAATTTGGAACGAAATTCTTTGGAACCCAAAGAACTTCAGTGAGAACAGAGATTACAGGGTATTTCAAGCAGATGGGGTCAGGGGAATGGTTCGATGCCCACAAGTCAAAAATAAATTAGAGTTATCCACAGTAGGAAATGGTGATCTTTCTGGTCTTGCCATTCCTGGACCCAAAATGCTCCATGGCTTCCACAATGTTCATGCCTTCTTTCAACTTCCCAAAGACCACATGCTTGCCATCCAGTCTTGGAAGTGCAGATAAAAAACTGGGAGCCATTTGTGTTTGGTCCAGCATTTGCCATGGACAAGATTTCAGGACCTGTATGCTTCAGGAGGAAGATCTCATCCTCAAATTTCTCTCCTTTGATAGATCTGTCACCAGTGCCATTATGGTATGTGAAGTCACTACCCTGGTACATGAATCCTGGAGTAATTCTGTGAAAGGGGGAACCTTTATAGCCAAATCCTTTCGTTCCCAGTGCTCAGAGTACAAACGTTTTCTGCTGTCTTTGTCTACAAACAGATTGAAGGAGCCTCGACCCAAGGGCTCACCATCAGCAGTGAGAAGTACACAGTGGGGTTGACCATGGCTGCAGCAAGCAGTGAAAAGTGACAGCAGCATATGCAGAGCAGCTGGTCATTTGATTCTTTACCTCTTTTTGTTGTTGTTTTTGGTTTTTTAGTTCTTTGTTTATTCTGACTATTAATCCTCTGTTAGAAGAACAGCTGGCTGTGACGAAAGTATGGACCATCTAGAGACTGCCATATCCAGGGATCCATCCCATAATCAGATTCCAAACGCTGACACCATTGCATACACTAGCAAGATTTTGCTGAAAGGACCCAGATGTAGCTGTCTCTTGTGAGACTATGCCGGGGCGTAGCAAATACAGAAGTGGATGCTCACAGTCAGCTATTGGATGAATCACAGGGCTCCCAATGGAGGAGCTAGAGAAAGTATCCAAGGAGCCAAAGGGATCTGCAACCCTATAGGTGGAACAACATTATGAACTAACCAGTACCCCGGAGCTCTTAACTCTAGCTGCATATGTATCAAAAGATGGCCTAGTTGGCCATCACTGGAAAGAGAGGCCCATTGGACACGCAAACTTTATATGCCCCAGTACAGGGGAACGCCAGGGCCAAAAAGTGAGAGTGGGTGGGTAGGGGAGGGGGGGGAGGGTATGGGGGACTTTGGGGATAGCATTGGAAATGTAATTGAGGAAAATACGTAATAAAAAAAGTATGATAAAAAGAAGAAGAAGAAGAAGAAGAAGAAGAAGAAGAAGAAGAAGAAGAAGAAGAAGAAGAAGAAGAAGAAGAAGAAGAAGAAGAAGAGCTGACAAAGATTCTCTCCCACATTGTGGGTTTCTCCTTCAATCAATAGGTTGCTTCCTTGGCTGTAGAGATGCTTTTTAGTTTTATGAGGTCCCAGCTTTCAAATGGAGATCTTAATTCCTGGTGAGAACTAATTAACAGGGCAAATGGAAGCCTATTCAGAAAGTCCTTTCCTGCATCTGTTATCATAGGGTACTGCCTTTGCTTTCTTCTTCTAGCAGTTTTAGTGTTTTAGCTTTCAAATTGAGTTCTTTGATCCATTTGTATCTAATTTTGTTACAGGGTAATAAATATGGCTCCAATTTCTATCTTCTGTACATGGACATCCATTTTTCCCAGCCCCATTTATTGTTTTGTGGCCTTTTTTGTCAAATATTAATTGGCTGTAGTTACAAGTACTCAGGTTTGAGTCTTCTATTTTATTCATTTGTCTACATGGATTTTTTTTTTGAGCCAGTATCATGTTTTTCTTATTATAGCTCCAAAATATATCATGAAGTTCATGAATGGCACTTTCTGCAGTATTTACTTTGAGCAGGATTGTTCTGGCTATTCATGGACTTTTCTGATTGCATGTGACTTTTAGTTTAGTTTTGCTGTTGTTGTTTTCTATTTCTGTGAAGAATGTATTGTAACAGGGTTTACATTAATTCTGTAAATGGCTTTTGGTAAAATGGTTGACATCACAATATTAATTCTACCAGTCCATAACCATGAGATGGCTTTTCTTTTCTAATGTGTTTCTTAATCACTTTCTTCAGAGGATTGAAGATTTCATTATGAAAGACTTGTGCTTCCTGTGTTATATTTATTTGAAATTTTTTTCAATTGCTTTCGATGCTATTGTAAATGGGAATGAGTTCATTGTCTCTTTCTCAGTGTAAACACACTTTAGAAAGGTTGCTGACAACTTTATATGCCCCAGTACAGGGAAACGCCAGGGCCAAAAAGGGGGAGTGGGTGGGCAGGGGAGTGGGGGTGGGTGGGTATGGGGAACTTTTGGTATAGCATTGGAAATGTAAATGAGCTAAATACCTAATAAAAAATGGAAAAAAAAGCAGAAAAAAAAGAAAGGTTGCTGACTTTTATTTATTTTGTATCTTGCTACTTCCTTGAGATTGCTGACTGTCTCATATTTTTGTGGTTGGCTCCCTTAACATCATAAGATCTGATAATAGGGATAATCTGACTTTTTATTTTCCTATTTGTATTCCTTTAGTTCCCTTGTATTGACTTACTCCTCGGGCTAATGTTTCCAGCAATATATTGAAAAGGAGTGTGGATAGTGGGCAGCTCTGTTTCATTCCTGATTTTAATGAGATTGCTTTCAGTTTTTCTCAATTTAGGATAATGCTGTCTGAGTTTGTAATATATATGTTGAAGTTTGTTCCCTCCAGTCGTACTTTTTCAATGATGATGATCATGAAGGCATGTTGGATTTTGTCAAAGGCTTTTTCTGCATCTATTGATTTAAATCATTAAGTGAATTTATATGATTTATTATATTTATTGATTTATATATGTTGAACCAATCCTGCGCTTCTGGGCTAAAGCCAACTTGATCATTGTAGATGAGCTTCATGAAATGTGCTTGTATTGTACCTGCTTGGTTTTATTTTAATTTTTGGTTTTTGAGAATTTTTATATCTATTTTCATCAGAGATATTGTTCTGTCAGTTTATTTTTATTGTATTTTTTTTCCTGCTTTGGGCATTCAAGTAAAATGGCATTATAAATAAACTTAGGAGCATCCTTCTGATGTTTAGTTTTTTCTCTTTCCTTTCCTTTCCTTTCCTTTCCTTTCCTTTCCTTTCCTTTCCTTTCCTTTCCTTTCCTTTCCTTTCCTTTCCTTTCCTTTCCTTTCCTTTCCTTTCCTTTCCTTTCCTTTCCTTTCCTTCTCTCCTCTCCTCTCCTCTCCTCTCCTCTCCTCTCCTCTCCTCTCCTCTCCTCTCCTCTCCTCTCCTTTCCTTTCTTATGAAAAGGTTAAGAGATTCATTTGTTTTGCATCCATCCCATAATCAGTCACCAAACACAGCCACCAAACACAGACACTATTGCATATGCGAGCAAGATTTTGCTGAAAGGACCCTGATATAGCTGTCTCTTGTGAGGCTATGCCAATGCCTGGCAAATACAGAAGTGGATTCTCACAGTCATCTATTGGATGGAACACAGGGCCCCCAATGGAGGAACTAGAGAAAGTACCCAAGGAGCTGAAGGGACATGCAACCCTATAGGTGGAACAACAATATGACCTAACCAGTACCCCCAGAGCTCATGTCTCTAGCTGCATATATAGCAGAAGATGGCCTAGTTGGCCATCATTGGGAAGAGAGGCCCCTTGGTCTTGCAAACTTTATATGCCCCATTACAGGGAGTGGGTGGGTAGGGGAGCAGGGTGGGGGGAGGGTATAGGGGACTTTCAGGATAGAATTTAAAATGTAAATGAAGAAAATATCTAATAAAAATTTAAAGAAAAGAGAAAAAATAAAAGGTTAAGAGAAATTGATTGTAGGTATTTTGAAAATCTGGTAGAATTTTGCTGCAAATCCATCTGGACTTGGAAGGGTTTGTTTGATTTTCTTTTTCTTTTTTTGTCAGAGGCTTTTTATTATTACAATATCCCTTCTCTGGATCTGCTTAAGTTGTTGATCTCTTCCTGGCTTGGTTTTGGTAGTTTAGATGAATCAAGAAAGTCATCTACTTATTTTAGACCTCTACCATCATAGAGTATAGTTTTTTTTAAAAATTCCCTTACAATATCCTGTATTTCTATAGTGACTATTGTAATGTTTACCAATTCATCTCTGATTCTGTTAATTTGAGTTATCTTTTTCTTTCTTTTGGTTAATAGTGTCAAATATTAGTCAATCCTGCTTATCTTCTCAATGAACTATCTCTTAGACTTATTAATTCTTTGTATTGTTTTCTTTGTTTATATTTCCTCATGTTTCATAATAATTCCTTCAAATCCCTGAATCTAGAACCCTTTAATAGACATCCTTGGGTGATTGAAATATATCTAATGACTCTACAGATTCCATAAAGTTAATCATATGCAATTAAATTCATAAAATTCAACATGCTTTAACACGACACATGATTTAGGCTATGACGGAAAGATCCAAATTGATGGCTGTCATTTTGAAGAATAAATTGTCTTGGATATGTTTTTGTTTTGCAAAGGAGGAGGTTTTTCACACACACATTCACACTCACATTCACACACAGAGTCAACTTGCTGTATAGTTGAGAAATGAAAGAGTTTGGAAGCCAGTCCCAAAAGAAAGTGAAAGTCAGACATAGTGGTTAGTGGTTCACAGCCTTAATTCCAGAACTCATTAGACTGAAGCAGGTGGATTTCTGTGAGATTGCAAAGAGCCTGATTCACATATCGAGCTCCAGAACAGCCAGCACTATGTAAAGAGAATGTGTCTAAAAACAATGAAGTGAAAAATGAAGAGTCTCTCAAAGTATCATGATAGAATTGCTAAAGAAAAACATTTGAAAGTCTAGTTTGGGATGGATTATTTCTTTTTGTAACTTACTTTTATTTCTTCTTTTTTCATTTATTTATTTATTTATTTATTTATTTATTTATTTATTTATTTATTTTATTTTACATCCAGATCACATCCCCAATGCCCCCTCTCCTCCCAGACCCACTCTTTCAAATCCCTCCCCCCACTACTTCCTCTTCTTCCCTGAGGAGAGGGGGAACACATCCTTGGGAAACATCCTGCCCTGAACAGGCAGTCCCAGCGTGACTAAGCACATCCTCTCCCACTGAGGCCCTACCAGCCATCCCAGTTTGAGGAAGGGTATCCAATGGCTTGCAACAGAGTCAGAGACAGCCCGTATTCCAATTGTTAGGAGACACAAATAAAGTCCAAGTTGCACATACACTACAAATATGCTAAGCAACTAGGGTGCCTAGGTCTAGACCCTGAATGCTCTTCAGTGGTTTAGTCTCTGTGAGACCCTATGGGCCCAGGTTTGTGGACTCTGTAGGTGTTCCTGTGGGGTCCTAGGCCCCTCCAGTTTGCTCAATTCTATCCTTACTCTTCCACCAGACTCCCTGACATTTGGCTGTGGGTCTCTGCATCTGTTTCTGTCTCCTGCTAGATGAAACCTCCCAGGAGACAGTTATGCTAGTCTCTTATCTGCAACCATAGCAGAGCATCATTAATAGTGTCAGGGGTTGTCTCTCTCCCATTGGGTGGGTCTCAAGTTGGGGCAGTCATGGGTTGTCCCTCTCCCATTGGGTGGGTCTTAAGTTGGGGCAGTCATGGGTTGTCCATTCCCTCAGTGTATGCTCCATCTTTATCCCTGTGCATCTTGTATGCAGGGCATATTTTGGGTTAAGGTCTTGTGGGTGGGTTGATGTTCCCCTCCATCCACTGGAAGTACTGCCTGGGTACAGGAGGTGGCCACACATGAGTAATGAACATCCAATTTTTGTTTTGTTAATGTATTTTGGAAGGAATTCTGGCAAAATGATACTATATAGAAATTTGTCATGTTTACATTGGATTTGAGATCAATGAAAATTAATAGTTCTTTCAGATAATTCATGGTGGACTCATAAACATTCTTTAAAAATTTTAAAGCTTTTTACTCTGCAAGCTCTTCCCCACACACCATCTGTTCAGAGTTTTGGTGCATTTTCAGGTTCCCTCTCAGTAAGAGAGGTATCAGGCGGGGTAGTTTTAGACTATTTTAAAAACTTTGTAACCTTTAAAATGTATAGTGTTATGAAATATTGTATGGAGAATTATTATCTAGAAGAGAAAACTGTCAATAAAATAAATCAGTACTGTGCAGTGATATAAGGCTTTGTTGATGCTGTTTATCTTAATGTATACACAGCATCTACTTCATCCATTCATTCATTCAACATTATAATTGAGCTTCTTGATATACCTTAAAGACAGTATTGTAGATATCACCAAAGTTGTAACCAATTGATCTCAATAAGACTATATTGTATACTTCTATCTGGGAACTATTCAATTTCTTAACTTTTACCTGCTAGTATAACTTATTAAATGGGAAGGCCTCATAGATTCAGTTTAAAATGTTTAAATGAGTCTTTAGAATTACTTTCATTTCTATTAGAGAAAAAAAGGCCATTTGTCCCTAGAGCTAAAAATTCTCTCTTGCAAAGGTCTGAAATTAATCTATATCTGAGTTTCAAAAGCCTAGAATGCTACAGAAATCCATTCTCAGAAGCTATCTTACTAAATTCAGCATTGAAAAATGCTAAAATCTCATAACATTTTGTCCATAGTATGATAACTGAAAAATAATTGAGTGACTTACCTATTAAATATACTTCATTGCTAAATATTCAGCATTTCAGAATTGACTTTTAAATCAATTTATTTATGCACTGACTCTTAAGACTATTTTAAATACAGCATCAATATTCTATCAAACATGCTTTTCCTTTCTTCTTAGGTACAGTAAAAGAAACCATAGTAAAATTCTGTGATTTAAAAGTAAAAATAAATGGTAGAAAGCTCTCTTCTCAATGCAATACAAAAGGATGTATTTGGTAACTTCATTGTTGTAGCTACTAATTGTAGACTCAATTTATGATTTAGTAAAAATAAATTATATGTCAATCCTTTTGAGTAACTGTGAATAGAAACTGTTTAGCTTTAAACACCTTCTTCCAGGAAGGTCAGAAAATTCTTAAGGGAAGGATGTCTAATATATATTGTTAAATGTACAAGGTCTGGATGTATTGCTTTTTGACATGTTCTCAAATGAAATGATTTTCACTGGTGCTTGAAGGTCAACTCAAGTACCCTTTGATAAAGCATCGCTGACAAGATCATTCTTGATGAACTGCTGAGCTCTTGGTCCGAAAATTAACACATTCTCGTCAACCTAAAATATGTCTGATGGAAAAAGAGTGGGAAAAAAATATAAGTGTTTTTAGGGAACTTGCATCAGAATTGGCTTCTATATACAGTTGCTTTTCTTGAGGACAATAAAGCACAAAATGCCTCTTTTGGACACCTAATGAGGAAGTGATAGTCTCTAGACTTCTTAATTTGCATATTCAGACATCATGCCATTAGTACAGAGCATCATGGTGCTCAAACATCTCTCTGGTAGCTGAATTCTGGTTTTCAAAGTGCCCTTGGCTCCCAAACAGCTGAAAAGACACTGGTGAGCAGATGGCCATTGTGTGATGAGAAGTCTAATTGTATTTGCCTTCTCTAATAGAGAGAGAGCTAGGACAGTCAGTCAGGTCAAGGCATGTGGGCAGGAACAACATATTGTGTCAGAAGAGGATTTTGGAAAGCTCAGTTGGATAGCTAATGAGACAACTTACAGGCCCCCAGGCTGAGTCTGTATCTGCAAACATTATGCAGGAAAGCAATGAAGCACTAAGCCAGAGAACACAGGTACACAAGCCCTCTGAATACTACCAGAAAACATATTAAATAGAATTGTGCTTTGCACTCCAGCTTCACAATATAAAAACTGTATGATGTAAGAGAAACTAAAATAACTCTCTAAGCCATAGTCTTCTTAGGTATAAAGTGATGATAATGACCATACTCATTTTTATTCTTTTTTTTATTAGTTATTTTCTTTATTTACATTTAAAATGTTATCCCCTTTCCTAGTTTCTCCTCCAAAAATCTCCTATTTCTTCACCCCTTCCCCTGCTCACCACTCCCACTTCCTGGCCCTGGCATTCCCTTATACTGTGGCATAAAACCTTCACAGGACCAAGGGTCTCTCCTCCCGTTGATGACAGACTAGGCCATCAGCAGCTAGAGTCATGAGTCTCACCATATGTTTTCTTTGGTTCTTGTTGCTTTAAGAATAACATGAAAAAATAAAGACAAACACACAACACAAAGAATAGCATTTCTTGATGATAAGAGTTCAGCTAGTATTAAATTGTTTTAGTAGTTATCTGGAGAATGCAGACAAAAATATCTAAGAGCTTGTCTTATATTGGTTTCCCCAGGAGTAGAGCTTGACATGGTGATGATTTAAAACTAAGACAAGTGGCCATTGTAGAACTACCTCCCACTATTGTTTTATGAGAATTCACAATGATCTCGAAACCTGATTATCTACACCCCTTCCCAATTTGTATTCAGTGATTCAGGGTTAGTAGGAAGTCAACCATGGCCTTTTGCCCAATAAAGGCTATAATCAACCCACTTCTCTTACCTGTTTCAAACAATTATTCAACATTTACCAGTATACCATTGCTAGTAATTAAATTAACAAAAGCTACTTAAAAAACCTAATTCCTATGTAGGATTAAATATGGGATGTAAAGGCTAAATTGTGAAAGTCCCAAGTGTTGGAAAACAGTTGAGAAATCCAAGTTCCTCAAGTACCCTTTAGAGCTTATGTTTTTAAATTTTGTGTGTGTGTGCCATTAAAGTTTGTTTTGTGTATGACGTGTGTGTGGTGTATACACAGATGTTTGTATGCATATATGCATATAGGATACATATTCAGAGTGAGAGAGAAGGTGCATACAGGTTATGTGTATGTAGATAGACAAGTGTTGAGACATCAGGTGACTTTATGTATTGTTTCTCCATGTTAGTTTTGAAACAAAGTCTCTCACTGAATCAGTTTATCGATTGGCTAGACTGGCAGGCAAGCAAGTTCCTGGGATTCTCCTACCCTTTATTTCCTTCAGCATTGGCGTCAGAGCTGCTCATCACCGTAGGTGACTTTTTCACATGGCTGCTAGAGATCTGAATTAAAGTCCAGACTTAGAAGATTGAGCAGGAATACATGAATCACATTGAATACAGAGATCACAGCATGGTTGGTTTCCTCTCAAGTATGCCATGCCTGATTCAAATATAGTTTCAAGTTAGTGAAGCTTAATCCCATAAGGAAGTAAACAAATTCATTAGAGATGCTTTCAAACCATGCCAAGAGTTCTTGTAACACAGGCTTACCCAGTGTCCTGTGAACAACTTCATGAATGCGATTACAATGTAGGTCACATGGAAAATACACAAACATTAATCCTAAGGATTTCCTTTGGAGTTTTAAGATGAGTTCTGTTCCACAAATGTTCAAATATCCTAAAAACAGAACAAAACAACAAAATGAAACACTCAAACTTGGCATTATTCAGTCTAGTCTTAAAGGAATCCAGATGGGCCCCAAGGTTTATCTGTGGCAATTGATCAAGTGAGATACTTTAGGAATTTGAATAATAGATATGAAACACAAATTAAAAGTACAGAGATGGGATATTTCAACACCTCATTGGTAACATATATTTTATGATGATATATGGCCATTTTCTAAACAAGTATAATTAAACAAAATGTCAGCATTTTAAGTTGGTCTCGTACATAGTCCTTTTCCAACTGTTCAGCAGTGCTTCCATGTGCTCACTTCAGAGATGGCTTTCTTTCCTAATGCTATCCTTCTTTTTCTCTAATGTTCACCCATCTTCACTACTCCCATTTTAGTTCCTTACACTATAATTTATAAATTTTTTCATTTATTTCACATAGCTCCTAAAACCTAAAATTGATTGCTTGCAATACGATGATTTTCCAAATCACAAAGAAAGAGCTTTTGGTTCAGTTAAAATTACACCCCTTATAATATTTTACAATACCTCCTCCACATAATTTAAGTTTCACAGGAATGGTTATCATATCTGTTTTGATAACTTTGGTATTTTTACCAAGACAGTGACAGATTATAACTATTGCAGAATAAGTAGATCTAATCTAATCATGTATAGCACACATAAATAACTGTTGTTTTCTTTTTGAAGCATTATGTGAAATTGTTCACACTAGTGTTCCTTACATAGTATTACTTGGATTTTTGATATAAGTGAATAGTGTTTCTCATATTTCTGATGCTAAAAAGGGAAGGTAAAATGGATATGTGAGGGGTATAAGGAAGAATAATAGAATGAATATGATCAACATTCATTACATTCATACATGGAAACACATAATGAAACCTTATACTTTGTTAAATTGCTATATGGTAATAAGACATTTATATGTACAATTTATTATTACAATAGTGTTTGAGATATACAAGTCATGCAAACTGTAGTTAATTCTTGGCATTTCAAAAATGATAGCACCAGTATTATTATGGCAAAATAATAGTTTTTCTTATTAGTCTTGTGCAAAGGTTAACTCAAGAATTGGTGTCATTATGAAATCTAAGTTACTTAGTGCTGTTTTCCCTTCTGCCTCCAGTTATATTTGTAGCACATAGTGGGTACCTATATCTGAACGTTAGAAGCCATGACTTAAAGAAAATGCATTTTTCAAATGTTTCATACTAAGATTTCACTATTTGTATGGCCATCTAAAATTTGTATTTTTTCTACAATATATAAGATAAACATATGTCATGACAGAAACAGTAATGGACTTGATTTGACCACTCTATGCTGTATATATGTATACAATGAAACATCATATTGTACCCCCAAAATATACTCAAGATAACACCATTGCCACATCTTAAAACCTATCTTCTATACTGCTCAAATACAATTTTAATTTATAAAATAAGCGGTATCTTTTAGACAAACTCTCAGAAATATAATTGTATCGTCATTATGCCTCTATGTTTCTATCCTTATGCAGGTCCCATATGGGTATAGTTGCTCTAGACTTGTAGAACTAATCTTCATGTTTTCCCACGATTTTTTGTTTTGAATGAGCCTACATGATTACCATCCCTTAAATTGTGCCTGCACACCATCTCAAGATTGACTTACTCCTAAAACCATGTTATCCAGTGTACCATTTAAGTTAAATCTGATGCAATATAAAGTGGTATTTTATATTCAAATTTTTTGGATATTTACTTTATTTACATTTGAAATGTTATCCCCATTCCCAGTTCCCCTCAACCCCCCATCCCATCCACCATCCCCTGCTTCTGTGAGGGTGTTTCCACACCCACCCATGCACTTTTGCCTCCCGGCCTCGCATTCTCCTACACTGAGGCATCTATCAAGCCTTCACAGGACCAAGGACCTCTCCTCCCATTGATGCCTGAGAAGGCCATCCTCTGCTATATATGCAGCTGGAGCCATGAGTCCCTCCATGTGTACTCCTTGGTTGGAGGTTTATTCCTTGAGAGCTCTGGGGGCTCTGGTTGTTTGATATTGTTCTTCTTGTGGTGTTGCAAACACGTACTTTTTACTGATTATATGTGTGCATGCTTTGTAGATGCTCTATAATACATGTCTTATTTTGAGGGAATAGATTATTTAGAAAGAATTCTAGTCTGAACCTTTTCTTTAATAAAGCAATGGTATTGATTATCCTGCTCCTGCCTCCCCCATATGCCCCCCCCTGCAAATTGCAGAGTATCAGATTTATGTTTGCCAAGATTTGGGGTCATTGAAACCATGGTTTTTCTATGGCTGCCCAAAGGCAGCAAGTGATCTTTGAGGAAGTCTTTCTGGATTCATCTATCAGTGTGACATTTTATATTTCCTATCCCCCTAGAACATACAGCTGACCGATCACCATTACAATGTGGAGGATTTTTGTGCTTGTTAAGAAAGCTCTGCAAAAGGGAGTGAGTGGGGGTTAAGTTTCCATCTTGGTAACTGTCTGCATCTGCTATTAATAATGTCACCTCTCAAGGCAGCTATCAAATAAGATAAACTATGAGAATTTTCAGAAGTTTTGAGGAGAAAAGGTGCTCCAATTCCATACCTATAGAGATTGTCTCATTTTTTTTTTTTCTCATCTCAGCTGACAGGGCATGTTACTTGATGAGAAGTAGAAATGTCCTTAGTGTCTAAGTTAATATTCATGGTCTGCCCATTAGCTGCTGAATACTGAGCCCTTATGGGTTTCCTTACTATGCTGATTTCAGCCTGTCTTTATGCTGTAGTACTAAATTTTAAAAGAGGCAAATGATGACTAAGATCAACTAGTAATTCTTTGTTATGCATCTTATGCTTATCCAAGCATAGAAAAAGTCAAGACTGCAGTTTAATGCCCCCTGCTTATTTGCCTTTGGTGGAAGTTCTAATCAGCACCAACAAAGCATGCGAAACCTTAATGCAGAAACATAGATGCTTCAGAAACATACTGACACCAATGAACATTCTAATCTGTTATTTAGTATCTCCTTTGGGAGTCTGTGGCTTTTAATGGTTCACTATTAGAGAAAACCACAATCTTACCTCGATGGATGCTTTGTTTGGTGGTACTAAATGACTACAAATCTGATATACTGGAGTGATTTCCCTCAAATGCACAAGTTTTTAGTTACCTAGGATTCTGTATATAATTAGTCCTACAGTGCATTCAGAACTCAATTAAATGAACACTGTCATTTATTGTCAGGGACCACAGTGGCCCAAGGGCTATAGTCAATATCAAGGAGAAATATGCATATCCAAAGGAAACCAGTAGAAAATGAGCAACAAATATAGAACAGAATTTCCAGGCCAAATATATCAGGACACAATTGTTTACCCAAAGCTTAATACGACTTCAGATTTCCTTGTGTGTGTGTGTGTGTGTGTGTGTGTGTGTGTGTGTGTGTGTGTGTGTGTGAAATAAAAGACATGCATTAGGTGGAGAGAGTAGGGATTCTGACCATATAATGTATCTTCAATTCCTTCAGTTCTTCAAAGCTGATTTCTGTGGGGAACAGGGTCTCATTATGTAGCCCTGGATGACAGATATTTCAATAGCCCAACAAATAAACCGGCCCCTGACAGACTAATTTTATTTAAGTAAACAATCATCCCCAGATTTATTATAGTTCCAAGGTAGAGATGCACAGAGTCCCCCACTCCTACTTGGCTATCACATATGAATTGGTATCTAAAATCTCTACTTGCCTGGGTTATTTCACCTTCTAGGCTTTAAGTATACTGCTGTTCAATTGTCTAGTGTCAGACTTTACTGATCAATATCCTAAATCTTTCACTAGTTTTATGGTAATTCTGACAATAAATAAGTTATCAACACTACCAAAGCTAGAATAATAAGTGTTTCTTGGTGATTGGAAAGACTAAAGTTGATTCCTGTTTTATGTATTTATTGGGGCATACTAACATGAGATAGTTAGGCTGTGTAATAGCTATTGGTAGTGTTATCTTTAATCGTCTATATAAATAGCTAAGAACCCTCTTACATAGTAGGAGTCTTTCTTTAACTGCAACCTAAACAGTGTCTGGGTGCGAAGAGAATAGTTAGAAACATTTTCCTTTTTGTTACACATCTTTAAACATATCCCTCCAGAAAATGTGCACCACACATCTACCTATATCCTGCTCAGTTTTTTGGATGATCTCTATGTTTTTCTAACCTGTACTGTGACCAATCATCATATGCCTTTACAAAAATAGCTGTCTTCTCAACTATAAAAACAATTGATCAAAGACTCATATATGGATGACCTTGCAACAAGATTCCAACCTAATAGCTTTCTCTCACTGTCTTTAATACTGGTTCAGTGAAGTGAAAAAAATGATAGACTAATAACCACATTTGGGAATTTCCTTCCCAAATTCTGCCCTTTTTTTGGTTTCTTAAGTCAACAGGTGAAAAGAGGTGAAGCCAATATATTTAACAATCACTAATCTAAGTGAATGTCAAAGTATAGAAAGATTGCTGTCATTTTTGTACTACACTTTTTGTGGTAATAAGAATTTTTTTCTTTTTGTAGAGAGTTTTTTGTGTGTCTCACTTTCAAAAGTTTCAGTCCATGGTTCTTGGCTTAATAGATTCTGTTATCACAGTGAAGAAGAACATTATGGCAATAGGAACTGTGGAATAGCCTATTTACCACATGAAGGACAGAAGCAAAAAGAGAGACAGAGAGGTATATAAAACAAAGTATAGCTCACAAGTACCTGTTTACAAAGACCAGTAAGATTTCGTGTCCTAAGTTACAAAATGTTCCAAAATACTGTGAAGCATGCCTTCCATACACTAGTCTTTGGAAAGAATGCTGGATCCAAACTCTAACACTGGTCTTTCACAACCCTTACACATATCTTTGCTATATGTAGGTTGATGACATAAAGCCCACATTAAACAGAACATTTTCACTTTACATTAGTTTGGTTTAGACAAAAGTATACAGGACAACCAACATCATTCCATCATCCATGAAAACATGGACAGTCTCAGCTTTGATTCTATCAATACTATATTTCCCTATCTGATAAAGCTATCAGCTTATTTAAGCATCCCAGTTTCCCAAATTAATACTAATTGTCCATGATCATATTACTAGCAATGGTCACTATTACTGTAATCCTACTATCATGAGAGATAAACATCTCTTTCAAATAGTATGTATTCCAAGCCAGAACAATCAGATTTCACATATGGAAGATGCTATAAAACCAAACTGTTAGTGTACCAACATTTGTAACTGCAAAAAAGAAGGAAGTATGTGACGACTCAGGCCCTGATGAATAGCTTATAATATAACCAGGAGATAAGCATGCATAACTCCATGTAAATGTGCATGTTTCATGTTTATACACATGATGAACATGATGGCTGGATAGAGATAATATGCTTAAATGAAATATGGAAAATACAGTAAGGTAGAAGCAACAAACATTAAAATCATGCTGAAAAATTAACCCAATAGGATTATGTCAATAAGGACTCTTTATGAGGGAAAGTAGTGATGTCATAGCACATAAAGTTAATGATCCATAATTTCACATAACCATGTATAAAGAGAAACAAATTGAGTTTAGCCTCAATATAGTTTTAGATACTTACATATGAATATAAAACTGTGAGTTCTTCTCAGTACTGACAAATGCCACTGTCCATGTGAAAAATTAACTCAGTGCTCCAGGACCTTCTATCACTGTTTTTAGGTAGATAGGCTCAAGGTATTATGACAGAGCTTCTTATGAAAATTCTGTCACCCAATCAAATATGATTATGACATTTTCCCTACAACATTCTTCCAAATTATCATTTACATGGTAACAAGATTAAGTATACAAATATATTCAATGAAAAGCTTCCTTCTCATATTTTCTGGCCATGTCCAACCACAAGTCTCTATGTGAACAGCAACTTGTCTTTTTAGTTCCCTAGGTTGATTTATGGTGGTCTTTAAGGAACATTAAAATATGACTATTATTCTTCTTATATTCACAGTTTTATAAGAATATCACTATTCCAATCATATTTGCCTGTATTCATTTCACTCCCCTAACTATAAATCTTCATTTCATCAGTAAAGTTTCTCATACATTTGTTCATTTTAAATATGTCCCAATTCAGTTAGTGAACTGAAGGTAGACATTTATATTCCTTTTGACTTTAAAAATAATGCTACAAATTAACAATCAGAAGTAAATAGCAAAATTAGCATAAATTTACATAGTAGATGAATAGATCTGTATTTGAATATTGAAAGGGGATCATCAGATTAAATTGCATTTAGATTATACTTCTTATATTTCTATCAATAATATGAAGGCACTCATTTCCCTATGCCACAGAACCACTACTGGTAACTTCTTTTCATTATGAAAAGTAATGAATGAATCTCAATATAGTTTCAAATATATTATTTCTTTAAGTGGAATGATATTTAAGAATTAGATACAAATAAGAGACGTGTGTACTGTATATTTAAACATTTCTATTAGCTTATTTCTTGGGACTATTAGTAGATTTGATCTATATCTTTCTATTGGGATGGATAGTCCTTTGTATGTGAGCTTTCTCATACTCTTTTTTTTTATACAGTGCTGTTCATTTCTTGCTTCAAGGACTTTAATACAAATTCTTGCCTAAGAATAATGGCATATCTTATGACACAGCATTAAAAGGCTAGTTCATCTCATCCTTAATGATAGTAGCTGCTGAATATTAATATCTCATACATGACAAGTATGCAAGATAGTACTGATGCCAGATAAAATTCAGTATAACCAGTGATATTAGTTCATTCTTTATCACTAATACAATAAAAGGGTTTGGCTTATAAACAAAACAGCCATGTCATCGCTCAGAGTTCCGTTATAAAACTGAGGTAGGTGCCCCATTCCATGAAGTTTTCTTGTTGTTTCTGAGACAGAGAACGGCATGTAATAAAGCTAGCCAAACCAGCAAGTGAGTAGACACAGTCTGAAGAAAATCCACTAGACTATCATAACAGGAGTGCTTTGTGTCATTTATCAGGATCAAATCCCAGGCAGCACTTAAAGCTCTTGTCTTGCTCTGCCTGCTAATTCAATAAGATACTTAGATATCTAAATATGATTTTAGGAAACTCCAAACTATATTAAAACTGCCAAGTCCAGCATGAACTTGGTGGGGACAGAATGACATGGTTTCTGCTCCTAGGACAGGGCCAGCAGGCATGAGCCACCACTGGTGTCTATGGCTGCTATGTGTGAGGCTTGTTTGTGTAATGATGTACATATTTTCACATTCTTCCTAGTAATATTCTCCATGTTAATGTTAGTGAATCCATGATAATCAGAGGCATCATGAGTCCAGGAGGAGAAGATGTGGCTAATGTCTCAACAAAATGGTAAATGCTGGAACCTTCAGGACAGCCCTTAAGGATATGGAAAAGAACTCTAAAACCATGAGTTCAAAAACATAATTTACCAAGTATGCAAAAAATAAGGATGCATTATCAATTATATGAGGGGCTTCATGAATCTAAGGGAACAGAGGTAGCTATACTATGAGCCACCCTCTCAGAAAGATACTAAGGAAAGAAATAAAGAGACTTAGGGAGTGGTGATCCCAAGATATCCCGCCCACCTAAGTTTTTTGTTTGATTGATTGTTTTGTTTAGGCTTACAAAAGCACACAAATTCCTGTGTTTCGGGATCAACCTGGAACAGAGCATGGGATGGTTCCGGGGTGGCAGAAGTGGTAATTTCAGCACAGGGTCCCCCCACCCCACTATAGCTTACTACCTTGCCTAACAGAGGTACACAGATCTTTGAATTCTTTTGAAATGCTGAAAGAAAATGTGGGCTTGCTGTTTCCTAAGAATTAAAGGGCTGGGTCAGGAGATGCTGATTCATAGGACAATCACAAGGGCAACCTGAAATAAATGACTAGATTGATATGTAAAATAAATGACTGGATTTATGATCTTCAGGAGATGAGCTATCCAGAGAAATTTTTTTAGAATACCAAGAGAGAACTGCTTGAAGAACTGTCTCTAGCAGAATAGAGAGAAAGAGCTGTCTGGAAATCTCCAGAGAAGCAGATCAGAGAGAAAGCAGGCTGTGAAGCTATCTCATGCAGAGTATAGGTTGCCAGCTTAGACCCATGATATGACTTGGTTTTCACTGCTCCCACACCTCTCTCCAAGACTATGCTGGTCCTTGCAATTAAATCCATAATGCCAGTTAAATTTTTCTTTCACAAAATAATGATTTTTAATATAAATGCAACCCTAGTTGGTCATGAAATATATGTATACTAAAAGACTATTCTTTGTTACTCTATAATTCAGATTTAACTGTACATTCTGAATATTCATTTATTACCGTCAGCTACTATGATTATATTTTTATCTTTTGAGACCAAGATACAATGGCCATGGCCTATTTATCTTTAAGCATGTATCCAAATAATCATTTAAAAAACTTTCAAATATTATGAAACTCTCCAGAACAAATATGAAGTTCTATAGTTCTGAGGATTGAGCCCAGAAGTTTGCACATGCTAGACAAGTGTTCAACTACTAAGAAGTGATTCTAGATAAGAACATTTAAGAACATGATGCTCCCCCACAATTCCTCTCCTGGGCATATATCCAGAAGATGTTCCAACTGGTAAGAAGAACACATGCTCCACTATGTTCATAGCAGGCTTATTTATAATAGCCAGAAGCTGGAAAGAACCCAGATGCCCCTCAACAGAGGAATGGATACAGAAAATGTGGTACATTTACACAATGGAATACTACTCAGCTATTAAAAAAATAAATTTATGAAATTCCTAGGCAAATGGATGGACCTGGAGGGTATCATCCTGAGTGAAGTAACCCAATCACAAAGGAACTCGCACAATATGTACTCACTGATAAGTGGATATTAGCCCAGAAACTTAGGATACCCAAGATATAAGATACAACTTGCCAAACACATGAAATTCAAGAAGAACGAAGACCAAAGTTTGGCACTTTACCCTTTCTTAGAAATGGGAACAAAACACCCATGGAAGGAGTTATAGAGACAAAATTTGGAGCTGTGACGAAAGGATGGACCATCTAGTGATTGCCATATGCAGGTATCCATCCTATAATCAGCTTCCAAATGCTGACACCATTGCATACACTAGCAAGATTTTGCTGAAAGGACCCAGATATAGCTCTCTCTTGTGAGACTATGCCGGGGCCTAGCAAACACAGAAGTGGAGGATCACAGTCAGCTATTGGATGGGTCACACGGCCCCCAATGGAGGAGCTAGAGAAATTACCCAAGGAGCTAAAGGGAACTGCAACCCTATAGGTGGAACAACAATATGAACTAACCAGTACCCGGGAGCTCTTGTCTTTAGCTGCATATGCATCAAAAGATGGCCTAGTCGGCCATCACTGGAAAGAGAGGCCCATTGGACACGCAAACTTTATATGCCCCAGTACAGGGGAACGCCAGGGCCAAAAAGGGGGAGTGGGTGGGTAGGGGATTGGGGGGGTGGGTATGGGGGACCTTTGGGATAGCATTGAAAATGTAAACGTAGAAAATACCTAATAATAAAAAAAGAACATGATGCTCCAATAATAAACAATATATACATGCTATATATGATATACTGCATCATCTTGGCAGTCATTCGTTTCCTTGGTGTACAATTTGAGTGGCCCAAAGTTGTTATTAGTAGGTTATGAGAGAGTAATATCCCAGTCAATGTTTTCATTGATTACCTGGTGAACTGTTTCACTATTTAAATGCACTCTCCTCTCCTTTCCATTAATTTACTCTAATCATTCTAGTAGCCACCATGAGCACATTGAATTCTTTTTCACATCAACCCTTTAAATGTGTGTTGACAACAGCCAATATTGATCTTCTCTCTAGTACATATTTTCAGTTCCTTCAATTACCTGCTGAAAAATATTATTTCACATCTGCTTATACAGTAGTCAATATTGATTTTGTACCTCTTATATGCTAGGCACTGTGCTAGACGACATGAAATTGAAAGAAACAATAAAAAGTCACCACTCTGAGATAGTGTTAGTGTAATTGAGGAAGACTGGTCCAAACATATAGAGGAAATTATGGTGAATACTACAAAAATTGAAGAGTAGAATATTTTAAGAACAATGAGAACTTGGTTCTACTTGGGAGGAAGACATGAATGGCAGGCCAAAGGTTTAGACAGAGCTTGGGATGTGATATCTTAGCCTTGGGTGTTCTATTACAAGTTTCCAGTGAGAACAAGAGAAATGCAAATTGCTAAATTCAATCAATGGTGAGAGGCAGATTTGATTGAAGTATATTCTATGAGTAAAAATGTCATATTTGAATCCATTATTAGGCATAATTGATATGTGGTAATGAAAAAGGGCAAATATGATTAAAAATGTAAAACTCTTAAGTTCTACAGGTATCACTCAAATGATTTACTCCATCACCTCAGTGTTTCAGAAGGTTTATCCTTAATGGCCACTGTGTTGTTCTCAGAATTCTAAGTACACAGATCTTCAATTCACTAAATACACAGCATATAGACCAATTTCTCTGGATTTTTATTTGTATGTATTAGCCATCACATGTAAACTAAATGAGGTAAAACACTATCTCGCTTCTTTAGTTTCATTTTTGCCCAGGCCAATTTCTGTGTAGAATGATGTGTCATAACAAATGTTAATTTCTCTGCCAAGGCCAATGTCAAGGGTGATTCACTTGCATGCTTGATCATAATGTCATATTAAACCTATCAAGGAACCTGTGATATCTGTGAGCTAGAAATCCATTTATTTTTATATTTATTTCTACTTTATCATTCAGACAAAAATATTCCAAGATAGATCATTGAATTGAAGAATGAATCTTCATGTCAGGAAATTATTTCTGTTGGTTAGATTCAGTAACAGGTTTTTCACAAGCCATTTCAAGGCTCCCAAACCTGGAAGCTATCAACATCTTTATTTTACTAAAAAAACATGAATTCAAATTTTGTATTGGTCTCCTTATCATCTTGTATTTTTTCAAAGTAATCTTTATTTTGACTGACTCAGATATAGAACATACACAGCTATTTGGAAGAATCTCAAACAGAATGACAGAAAGAGGTATACATGTGTTTGCAAAGACACTATGCAAGTAACTAATAGACATAATGACTGTCCAATTGAAATTATATATATATATATATATATACATATATATATATATGTATGTGTGAGTATGTATATATACATGTATGTATATGTATGTATATATATAAAACAACATATAAAAACATATGTTTTTATATGAAAACAAACCTGTTAGTAGGCTTAAATTCATTTTTAAAAGATATAAAATGATGGAGGAATGATTCAGTGGTTAAGAGCATGAGGGGCTCTTCTAGCAGACCAAGGTTCCATGTCTAGTACCTAGCATGGAGGCTTATAATAGTCTACAACTCTAGTCCCAGGGCTCTATTGTCCTCTTTTATCCTCTTTAGGCACCAAGCATATCTGTAGTACACAAACTTACATGCATGTAAAATACTCATTCATATCAAATGAAACAAAACAAAACAGGATAAAGTAAAATAAAAATAATTTCAAAAAGGATATGAATTTTAAAATAACGACTTGGTCAGCTGTGCCATAGCTATACATTCCCAAATCCTACCCAGAGAGAGGTGGTCTCCCAGGAGTGCTGTCACTCCTAAGTTTACAGGTGAGACTACTGCTATTGCTCAAATAACTGGCCAAAGAGGAACTTGACAGGAGCCCACAGGGCATAGGAACCATGGAACATCTGGGGACAGGATCTTTCTGGTTTCCATATGCACCCGGGAGCTAACCCTGTGCCACAGCTCTCTGTACCCAAATTCCGCCCCCCCCCCCAAAAAAAAAACAAAAAAAAAAAACAAAAACTGGTCTCACAAGAGTGCTGACATACCTAAATCACAGGCTAACAGGCTTAGGCTCACAAGAGGGACAAAACCAGTCAGGGACAGCAAGACCTACTAACACCAGAGATAACCAGATGATGAGAGATAAGTGCAAGAACCTAAGCAAAAGAAAGGCTACATGGCTTCATCAGAACCCAGTTCTCCTACCACAGCAAACCATGGATACCCCAACACAAGGGAAAAGCAAAATTCTCATAATGAAGACAGAGGACATTAAGAAGGACATAAGTAACTCCTTTAAATAAATACAGGAGAATACAGGTAAACAGGTAGAAGCCCTTAAAGAGGAAACACAAAGGTCCCTTAAAGAATTGCAGGAAATCACAACCAAACAGGTGAAGGAACTGAGCAAAACCATCCAGGATCTAAAAGTGGAAATAGAAACAATAAAGAAATCACAAAGGGAGACAACCCTGGAGATAGAAATACTAGCAAAGAGATCAGGAGTCACAGACACATGCATAAACCAGCAGGATACAAGAGATAGAAGAGAGAGTCTCAGGTGCAAAAGATACCATAGAAAAGATTGACACAACAGTCTACAGGTGTGGGGAGCCGCCCTCACATTTGCCATTATAAGATGGCGCTGACAGCTGTGTTCTAAGTAGTAAATAATCTGCACACGTGCAGGGGCAGTTTTCCCGCCACGTGTTCTGCCTTTCTCGTGATGACAACTGGGCCGATGGGCTGCAGCCAATCAGGGAGTGACACGTCCTAGGCGGAGGATAATTCTCCTTAAAAGGGACGGGGTTTTGCCATTCTCTCTCTTGCTCTTGCATTTGCTCTAAAGCTCTTGCTCTCTTGCTCCTGAAGATGTAAGCAATAAAGCTTTTGCCGCAGAAGATTCTGGTTTGTTGCGTCTTTCCTGGCCGGTCGCGAGAACGCGTGTAAGATACAGGATGAGAAAATGTCTCAAAACAATAACAACAAACAAAAAAGAAAAAGGTATTTTAAATCTATAATAAAAATTCTAATAAAAATTACGATGCTTTCCTTTGAAACTTGGAATGCAGTAGAAAACATATTTCTGTTTTTGTTTTTTTTTTTTCGTAGAGGTATTATTAAAAGGAACTGTGTGCATGGCATAGGATAGCTTTAATATTTTATTTATTACTGTGTTGTTGGCTATTATTATTTTGTTTTATTTTTTTAGCCAGAAAAGGAAAACAATGAAAAGAAGAAGCTAATGACATTAGACATTTTTAATATTGCTCACCATTCTGAGCCATCAAGGAAGTACACATCACTTTGAGAACCATCTCATTCCAGAATGGCTATTATCAAGCAAAAGGAAAAAAATGACAATGAATGTTAGTAATAAAGAAACGTGAATTTCCAGAGGAATGAGTAGGTCTAGGAAATATTATATTAACTAAAATCTCTCATATATGATTCATGCTTTTAGTATGTGAATGGGGAAATGAAATTAAAAAGAAGACCAAGAAAAAGCAGACAGAGAGGAAGAGAGGAGGAGGATAGTACACTTGTGACATGAAATTTTAAGAGTCTATGTTGCATAGGAGAGCTCCAATGTAGAACAAGCAGATGGGGGAGAAGGAGAACAGTAGGATCAACAACATCACAATAATGCTTGAAAATGCCATAAATAAATCCAATGCTTTATATGCTAATTAAATAAAGAATAAGCATAATAAAATTTTATATCTTGAGATGTCAAGACTTTAGTGTGATGGTGTGGTGTGTGGTGTTTATGTAAAGGATGTACCTATATTGCTGCCCAGGCTATGTCTCCGAAAGATAAACAGAATAAGGAGCAGGAAACATAACATCTTCTATATTTTAGGAAGCATATAGGAACATAAATTTGAATATACCAACGAGGGGACTTATAACTGAGAAGACCTAGAACTCTGACAGTTGAAAATCAAATCAAACATATACTCACTATTTCCTATTAAAGTTTCTTTTCAAAACTCAAACTATATTCAGACAAAGAGTATTGCTAAGTATCTTTATTACTGCTGCATTTATTACAGGTGGAAGTAATTAATTACTTTGCACAAGGTTTAGATTGTCCTGTTCAATAGGCAGAGTAACAGATGTACTTCTCAGTGAGTCATGGATTTTAGTGAGAAAGAATCTATCCAGGAGCTCATTAAATGACCTAAAACACTGGAGCCTTAACTACAGACATTATTCCAGAACAGTAGTTGTAGTCTGAGAAGGAACTTAGAATTCTTTTCAGTTTTACTTTTTGGCCACCTTTCTAAGAAAGGCCACTGAAGGTGTCCCACAGATAGTATTTTGAGAAGTGACACATACATGATCTCAACTGTGCCTTTAAAATCCTTAGCTACCTGAAAGTTTTCAAATGATCTTCGTGTCAATATGCTCTTTGAAATTTTTCTATTGCTGCATCATTTTCCCTGCATGGCTGGTGAATTTCTCATACAGTTATTGAGAGAACAAAAATGATAAATACATATGACTATGAGGAATATTCTAGACAATCTTACCTTAGTTTGGTTTTCAGTTACCTCCACCTAAAACTTGATCTTATTTTTCACCATCAGGAATCAGCTCCTAACGATGTATCAGCCACTATCATTTATGAGCCTATGGCAAATTATTGAGTCTGTTGGAGAAGAGAATGGTATTGTACTATAATGTTACCTATAATTTTCTTTTTTTTTTGAATTTATACTTTTTTATTAGATATTATCTTTATTTACATTTCAAATGTTATTCCCTTTCCTACTTTCCCTTGGGAAAGCCCCCTATCCCATACTCCCAACCCCCTGTTCACCAACACACCCACTCCTTCTTCCTGGAACTGTCAGGGGCATATAACCTTCACAGAACAAAGGTACTCTCCTCTCATTGATGTCCAACTAGGCCATTCTCTGCTACATTTGTACCTAGAGCCATGAGTCCCACCATGTGTTTTCTTTGGTTGGTGGTTTAGACCCAGGGAGCTCTGGAGATACTGGTTAGTTCATATTGTAGTTCCTCCTATAGGGCTGAAAACCCCTTCAGCTCCTTGGGTATTTTCTCTAGTTCCTTTATTGAGGACCTTGTGCTCTGTCTAAAGGATGGATGTGAGCATCCACTTCTGTATTTTTCAGGCACTGACAGAGCCTTTCAGGAGATAGCTATATCAAGCTCCTGTCAGCAAGCTCTTGTTGGCATACACAATAGTGTCTGCTTTTTGTGGTTGTTTATGGAATGGATCCCCAGGTGGGGTAGTCTCTGGATGGTCATTCCTTCAGTCTCTGATCTACACTTTGTAACTCCTTCCATGGGTATTTGCTTCCCCCTCCTAAGAAGGACCGATGTGTCTACACTTTGGTCTTCCTTCTTCTTGAGTTTCATGTGTTTTGCAAATTGTATCTTGGGTATTCCAAGCTTCTGTGCTAATATCTACTTATCAGTGAGTGCATATCATGTGTATTCTTTTGTGATTAGGTTACCTCACTCAGCGTGATATCCTCCAGATCCATCCATTTGTCTAAGAATTTCATAAAATCATTGTTTTTAATAGCTGCACAGTATTCCATTATGTAAATGTACCACATTTTCTGTATCCATTCCTCTGTTGAGGGGCATCTGGGTTCTTTCCAGCTTCTAGCTATTATAAATAAGGCTGCTATGAACAAAGTAGACAATGTATCCTTATTACATGTTGGAGCATCTTCTGGGTATATGCCCAGGAGTGGTACTTTTGGATCTTCTGGAAAGCACTATGTCCAATTTTCTGACGAACTGCCAAACTGATTTCCAGAGTGGTTGTATCAGCTTGTAATCTCACCAGCAATGGAGGAGTGTTCCTCTTTCTCCACACCCTCTCCAGCATCTGCTGTCACCTGAGTTTTTGATATTAACCATTCTGACTGGTATGAGGTGGAATCTCAGGGTTGTTTTGATTTGCATTTCTCTGATGACTAAGTACATTGAACATTTTTTCAGGTGCTTCTCAGCCATTCGGTATTCCTCAGGTGAGAATTCTTTGTTTAGATCTGTACCCCATTTTTAATAGGTTTATGAAGAGTGAAATTGAAGAAGATCTCAGAAGATGGAAAGGTTTCCCATGCTCATAGATTGGCAGGATTAATATAGTCAAAATGTCCATCTTGCCAAAAGCAATCTACAGATTCAATGCAATCCCCATCAAAATTCCAACTCAATTCTTTACATTGTTAGAAAGGGCAATTTGCAAATTCATCTGGAATAACAAAAAACCTAGGATAGCAAAAGCTATTGTCAACAATAAAAGAACCTCTGGGGGAATCACCATCCCTGACCTCAAGTTGTACTACAGAGCAGTTGTAATAAAAACTGCATGGTACTGGTACAGCAACAGACAGTTAGATCAATGGAATAGAATTGAAGACCCAAAAATGAACCCACACACCTATGGTCACTTTATCTTTGACAAAGGCGCTAAAACCATCTAGTGGGGGGGGGGGGGAAGACAGGATTTTCAACAAATGGTGCTGGCTTAACTGGCAGTTAGCATGAAGAAGAAGGTAAATTGATTCATTCTAATCTTCTTGTATAAAGCTAAAGTCTAAGTGGATTAAGGTACTCCACATAAAACCAGAGACACTGAAACTTATAGTGAAGAAAGTGGGGAAGAAACTTGAACATATGGGAACAGGGGAAAAAATTCCTGAACACAGCACCAATGGCTTGTAATGTAAGATTGGGAATTAACAAGTGGAATCTCATAAAATTCTCATAAAAAGCAAAGGATACCTATAAATTTCTTTTGAAAATGTTTATTAATAACTGGGCAGTAATGGCACGTACCTTTAAGTCGAGCACTCAGGAAGCAGAGGCAGACAAATCTCATTGAGTTTGAGGTTTGCCTAATCTACAGATTGAATTCCAGGACAGCCAGGGCTACATAGAGAAAGAATTTCTAAAAACTCAAACATAAAATAATTAAATACATTCTTTATAATTTCATTTATATATGTAATATATTTGAATACTTGTTTTGCTCCAATCCCTTATTTTCCTTTTATGTTGCTTTATTTTGTGACCCATTGAGTTTATTTTTTAAAATTATTTTTGAGTGTTTGTCAATTGACCATGAATGATTTGACATCATATGAGATGAATGATAGTGATACCTTCTCCATTTGATAACTAAGAAAGCTGAGGCTGTTAAATTAAAGGAGTTGTAGAGAGACCCATTTTTTGATGAAGCCAAGATTAGAATGCACAAATTCAGAGCACCCAGCTTTGGCTCTTAAGAACATTACAGGAGGTCTTCGGAGAGACATTTCAGTGGGATAAGCAATCTTTCTCAACAAGCCTCCTATAAAAAGCAATGAACCCTGAGCAGATCAGCATGATGCATCAGTGACACCTCAGGGACCTGAGATAGCCATAAGTTGATCTTGCCAGGTTATTATCTTTTGTAAATAGTGAGTCTTTTCTACTTGCCTGGGCAGGGTGAACATGTGAAGGGCAAATGTGATAGAGAGGAGATAAATGTCTCAATTCTACTTCTCTGAAGTTTACATCAAATTCAAATTTTCTACTTCAAAGCAATGGACATGAGTACTTAAGAATTCATTAGACACACTTTAATTTGTACACTATCTAAAAGGAGAGTATAATACAAGTTTTAACAGAAGGCCTATCTGTTGCCCTGTTTAGAAAGACTATTTAGACATGGAAATGTCCATTCCACTAAGTTGCAAAATATATGACTTACAACAAAAGCTTTGATGCTATGACAAGCCACATAGGTGTATAGTATAGGTTTTTATGTCCTTGCATCTCCACTGTAGTAAAGAAGCAGTAAAATTAAAGTTTCTCTTAAGTGAATTGAGGTAAATCTCATTAATAGAATATTCTCTAATAACTGATGCTGGGTCACATTTTGAATAAACAAGTCCACATCATAAAGCTTGACATATAAAATCAAAACAATGTGTCAATTATTATTTTAATGAACAGCTGCTGCCAGGACTAGAATTTTCATTCAGACATGGCTAATGCCTTCTTATCCTAACTATCACACATGCCATGCATCTTCATGAAATCCTTGGTTTCCTCATAATGAATATAAACACAATAAAGATGAAGAACTCTTAGAAAGTTATTGAGAGAATTAAAGTTAGGAATACATGGGAAACTCATAAAACAATATCTGACACACTGTAAGTCCTCAAATATTCTACCCATTCTTATAATATGACTATTTATAAAAGTAGAAAATTGAAAAAAGAGGAAATAAATTATTTTTAGAGTTCTTAATCCTAACTTGGACATTTGTATTAGCTCCACACATACTCTGCTCCCCAGGGTGAGGGGAACATGGCAGGAAGGAGGGACAATAGAATATAAGAAGAAGTAGACACAGGAGAAGCATGCTCTGAAATGTTGGCTTCTAGACATACATAGCTGATGCGCTCATGAACTCTCTGCAGCTCTGGTTACCTGTACGGGACGTACACAAGACTGAGTCCACCAATATTTCATCATGGAAAGGTAAAGTGCTCATGGGTCTCCACCATTTCCAGAGGGATTGTTGCCAGTTAATATTGGCTAGAAAAAAAGAATGCCGCTCTCCAGAAATATATGTAGCAGAGGATAGCCTTGTTTGACATTAATGGGATGGGAAACCCTTGGTCCTTTGGAGGTTTGATATCCCAGCATAGGGATAGCTAGATCTGTGGGATGGGAGAGAGTGGATGTGTGGGCGAGCACCCTCATAGAGGAAAAGGGGAGGGGGAGAGGGTGGATGTGGAATGGGTGTTTGTGGAGAGGTAACTGGGAAGTGGGATATCATTTGAGATGTAAACGTATGGAATGATTTATTAAAAAATAAAAACAAAAAATTTAAAAATTAAAAAAAAACAACTTTTAAGTTGCCCATGCTCCAATAAATAACCTTCCATGTGTTCTCAGGAGGCAACTTTTGAAACTCAGTGCCTCACACATACATGTGCACATGCACACACACACACACACACACACACACACACACACACACACACACGCACGCACACACACAAAAGTACGCGAAGGACTTGTTGAGAAGAAGGTTTACAATAGGAACAGAAAGAGAATTGAGATAGTGTAATATGGGAATAAAGATAGAAACTTATCATATATGTGCATGAAGCTGATATAGAGTTACAAATGAATAAAAAAATTTAAAACCATTGCTTATAAGACTTCATATTTATAATTATATCTTTCACACCAATTATGCTGATCAACAGCCTACCTACTGTCATTTCTAAATAGAAAACTTTTTCTTTTATAATGGAAAACATGCTCATTATTACAGGCTGACTTGAAGAATAATAAACCAAATGTCTTAAAGGAGAGAAACCAATGATTTTGATTTCATCTTTTTCATTAAATACCCAGGCATTCATTATATTAAGCAGAAACTACAACCTGACCTTCTATTGCAGATACTGAGTTTGGAGCTACCTTATTGACTTGTTCAGTTTGAAGCATCAGAGGAAGTGCCAGTCTTTGGAGACAGATGATAAAACACCAAAGCCGAGTCCTCACTGATTTGGCTGGTAAATATGCTAAAACATCATTTTGGCAATAAGACAATAATTTACTGAAGTATAAAGAAAAGGGCAATCAAAAATGTTATGTCCAAATTTTATGTGCCACACACAAAAGTGGCCAACTGGCAACAACACTAGTTGTGGGGTATATGATTTTTGTAAACTCAATTCCAGACTGCAGCTAAGAAGTTTTGTAGGAGTAGGAGGGATAGCTCACTGTAAAAGAGCACTCACTGTTCTCCCAGAATACCTGAGTGGGCAGCCTACATCCATCTACAATTGAAGTTCTAGAAGATCCCATTTTCTTGGGAAATTATTTAGTTATATTAAAATTTCAAAAAATAAAAATTATTACAAAATATTGACATAATGTTTCATGCCTCTAGCCAAAAGGTTATTGCAAGTCAATAGATTTCATCTTGCCCCAGTAAGAATACCCTTCTCTACAAGAAACACAAAACAAACAAACAAACCCAAAACAATTATAATAAATGTTGGCAAGGATGTGGGAAAAGGCAAATTTTGTGTACAATTAGTGAGAATGTAGACTGGTGCAGCCACTCTGAAAATCAGAGTGGTCTTTTGTTAAAAGGGCTCAAATTAGAACTCTAAAGAATGTTCCTGTGCGTGCATTCAGTAGGCTGTATCTCATAAGACAGATACCTGCATATCTGCATTCATTGCTAGAAAATGAAATCAATTTATGAATCTATCAACTAATAGATAAATCAAAAAACATGGTACACAAGTTGGGTTTTTTGATGGTGTTCAAATCACTGATCTCCTTTACGGTTCAGCTGTGTGATAGATTTCTGTAATTCTTGCAGTTTCAACTGCTTACATTAAGTGTGCTCTATTTAGACAGCATTTTTTTCCTCAGCCATGCCATCTTAAGCTCTCTACTTAGTTGTCCTATTGTGTAGTGAAGTGTGTGCAGACATTGGTTCTGCTCCAATTTCACTTGTACTTAATGACCCAGCCCTATGGCTTGCTTCACATCTGTGAGCTTACTCTTATTTATTAGTGTTGTTTGTCTGCTAATGACTCTTGTCATCTCCTATCTCTAAACACTCAAGATTTTATCTCCTTTGTATATTCAAACTAGATATATAAAGCTTTAGCCACCTATTTATTTCCTACATTTTTATGCATGAAAACTAAATTTTTTTTGTTCCAATGAAGAGTACTTTTCACCAAACAACCTATCTACTTTCTGTTTTGTCCTTGCCTTGCATGAAATGGCCTAAAGCTTTCTTTGTCCTACTTGATCAATAGCTTTGCTGAGTGTTATATAAAATAAAGTTTGCATTCAATTGTTTCCATAGCAACCATCACACATAGGATTAGATATAAAAACTACTTTTTGATATGAATGGTTTCTGATAAAATGCTTCAGAGTTGCCAAACTAAGCTTTCTAGAACAAAACTTTTCAACAACATATTGAAACAGAATTTAGTGTTTATGAAACAAGTAAAGAGAAAGTTCACCGCACTGCATCCAAATGCAAATAACCGCAGGGGATTTATATTTATATTTTAATACTTTTAAGCTTTTTACTTAAGAAGAAGGCTAGATAGAGGTGCTATCAGAACAAACTGCTCCCCGCTTTTCAGAAAACACTGAAGTCATTTAACATGAACTCCAGAAAATTGTTTAGTCTCTACTTTGTATTTTCTGCCTCTATCATTTTTTCTTTCTCCCTATCTTGAGAAACCACCCTTCTGCACCATAATTCTTGCTCTGTGCATTCCTGCTTGTTTTTGCTCTCTTCTTTGTTCTTCCTAGCATCTCCTGGTACCAGTCATCCACAGTCAGTATTGTCCTTGACACTGATTTCTTCCTTTTAATTAGCAGATATGCACAAGTCTTCTTGTACACAATAATCTCTTTTCTTATTTTCCACTTCTTTTTCAAATTACAGACCCACATTTCTGCTTCCTTCTAGTTAATATGAGTATGTGGCACTTGCTTCTCCATTTCTACACCTGACATTCACCCAGAAGAGACTTGTAATATAGGGTCTAGTTTCATTATTTTCTTTCAATACAAATTAAATACATATTTAATGCAATACATATTTTCACAAAAATTAAAATATTCTATGTTGATCCTGATAAGCTATCCATGTTCCTGATGATAGTCCTATACACTTTTGCAAAGGGGCAATGCTAACTGAACTTAATAGATAAGATAGATACAGAGAGACAGAGATGGAGACACTGAGAGATAGAGACAGACCACAATGAGAGGAAAGGGGGCAGAATGTAGGTATGAACTTGATCAAAACACATTTTAGGTATGAAGGCCAATTCTCAAATGAGAAAAATGTAAAACTTCCTTCCAATTAGAGCCTGGTGATGACTCAGTTCTTACTCTATCCTGTTGACAGCTATCATCAAAAATGACTATTTCTGTATCTCCTAGGCTTATGCTCTCGCTTCTGTATTCCTAATCACATCTTGTCACTGCCATTATATATTCATTCTATTTTCCCCTCTTCTATCATATTAATTCCCCATGATACCACCTTTTGATGACCTCTCTTATCATTTTACATTTTCTCCACACCTTAGCCTCACTCAAGGCTCTACAATCTCAATGATCTTGCTTGGTGTTACCAAATCCTATGGTGAATTTCAGACTCGTTCATCCAAATGACTACAAATTAGTAGGTCTACATATGTATCTCAAAACCTCTTTAGCTTTAAAATTCATGTCTCTGAATTTCCAGGCTATCCACTCTCTCCATTCACCAAAACAGCTTTATTTCCTTGGGGTTTTCATTTTCTTTCTTTCTTTTTTTTTAATTAGGTATTTATTTCATTTACATTTCCAATGCTATACCAAAAGTCCCCCACATGCTCTCCCACCCACTTCCCCAACCACCCACTCCCACTTCTTGGCGCTAGTGTTCCCCTGTACTGAGGCAGATAAAGTTTGCACGAACAATGGGCCTCTCTTTGCAGTGATGGCCGACTAGGCCATCTTTTGATACATATGCAGCTAAAGACACAAGCTCTGGGGAGTACTGGGTAGTTCATATTGCTGTTCCACCTATAGGATTGCAGATCCCTTTAGCTCCTTGGGTACTTTCTCGAGCTCCTCCATTGCAGGCAATGTGATCCATCCAATAGCTGATTGTGAGCATCCACTTCTGTGTCTGCTAGGCCCCGGCTTAGTCTCACAAGAGACAGGTATATCTGGGTCCTTTCAGCAAAATCTTGCTAGTATATGCAATAGTGTCAGCGATTGGAAGCTGATTATAGGATGGATCCCTGGATATGGCAGTCTCTAGATGGTCCATCCTTTCGTCACAGCTCCAAACTGTGTCTCTGTAACTCCTTCCATGGGTGTTTTGTTCCCAATTCTAAGAAGGGGCAAAGTGTCCACACTTTGGTCTTCGTTCTTCTTGAGTTTCATGCGTTTAGCAAATTGTATCTTATATCTTGGGTATCCTAAGTTACTGGGCTAATATCCACTTATCAGTGAGTACATATCATGTGAGTTCTTTTGTGATTGGGTTACCTCACTCAGGATGATACCCTCCAGGTCCATCCATTTGCCTAGGAATTTCATGAGTTCATTCTTTTTAATAGCTGAGTAGTACTCCATTATGTAAATGTACCACATTTTCTGTATCCATTCCTTTGTTGAGGGGCATCTGGGTTCTTTCCAGCTTCTGGCTATTATAAATAAGGCTGCTATGAACATAGTGGAGCATGTGTCCTTCTTACCGGTTGGGACATCTTCTGGTTATATGCCCAGGAGAGGTATTGTGGGATCCTCCGGTAGTACTATGTCCAATTTTCTGAGGAACCGCCAGACTGATTACAAGAGTCGTTGTACAAGCTTGCAATCCCACCAACAATGGAGGAGTGTTCCTCTTTCTCTACATCCTTGCCAGCATCTGCTGTCACCTGAATTTTTGATCTTAGCCATTCTCACTGGTGTGAGGTGGAATCTCAGGCTTGTTTTGACTTGCGTTTCCCTGATGATTAAGGATGTTGAACATTTTTTCAGATGCTTCTCAGCCATTTGGAAGATCTCAGAAGATGGAAAGATCGCCCATGCTCATAGATTGGCAGGATCAATATGATAAAAATGGCTATCTTGCCGAAAGCAAGCTACAGATTCAATGCAATCACCATCAAAATTCCAACTCAATTCTTCAACGAATTAGAAAGGGCAATCTGAAAATTCATCTGGAATAACAAAAAAACCTAGGATAGCAAAAACTCTTCTCAAGGATAAAAGAACCTCTGGTAGAATCACCATGCCTGACCTAAGTCTGTACTACAGAGCAATTATGATAAAAACTGCATGGTACTGGTAGAGAGACAGACAAGTAGACCAATGGAATAGAACTGAAGACCCAGAAATGAACCCACACACATATGGTCACTTGATCCTTGACAAGGGAGCTAAAACCATCCAGTGGAAAAAAGACAGCATTTTCAACAAATGGTGCTGTCACAACTGGCAGTTATCATGTGGAAGAATGCAAATTGATCCATTCCTATCTCCTTGTATTAAGATCAAATCTAAGTGGATTAAGGAACTCCACATAAAACCAGAAACACGGAAACTTATAGAGGAGAAAGTAGGGAAAAGCCTTGAAGATATGGGTACAGGGGAAAAATTCCTGAATAGAAGAGCAATGGCTTGTGCTGTAAGATCAAGAATCGACAAATAGGACCTCATAAAAATGCAAAGCCTCTGTAAGGCAAAAGACACTGTCAACAAGACAAAAAGTCCACCAACTAATTGGGACAGGATCTTTACGTATCCTAAATCAGACAGGGGACTAATATCGAATATATATAAAGAAGTCAAGAAGGTGGACTCCAGAAAATCAAATAACCCTATTAAAAATGGGGCTCAGATCTAAACAAAGAATTCTCACCTGAGGGGTTTTCATTTTCTTTCTTTTTTTTATTTATTTTTTTATTAGGTATTTTCCCTGTTTGCATTTTCAATGCTATCCCAAAAGTCCCCCATACCCACTCCCCCAACCCCCTACCCACCCACTCCCCCTTTTTGGCCCTGGGGTTCCCCTGTACTGGGGCATATAAAGTTTGCAAGTCCAATGGGCCTCTCTTTGCAGTGATGGCCGACTAGGCCATCTTTTGATACATATGCAGCTAAAAACACAAGCTCTGGGGAGTACTGGGTAGTTCATATTGCTGTTCCACCTATAGGGTTGCAGTTCCCTTTAGCTCCTTGAGTAATTTCTCTAGCTCCTCAATTGGGGGCCGTGTGATCCATCCAATAGCTGACTGTGATCATCCACTTCTGTGTTTGCTAGGCCCCGGGCAGAGTCTCACAAGAGAGCTATATCTGGGTCCTTTCAGCAAAATCTTGCTAGGGTATGCAATGGTGTCAGCGTTTGGTAACTGATTATGGGATGGATCCCTGCATATGGCAATCACTAGATGGTCCATCCTTTCGTCACAGCTCCAAATTTTGTCTCTGTAACTCCTACCATGGGTGTTTTGTTTCCATTTCTAAGAAGGGGCAACGTGTCCACACTTTGGTCTTCGTTCTTCTTGAATTTCATGCATTTAGCAAATTGTATCTTATATCTTGGGTATCCTAAGTTTCTGGGCTAATATCCATTTATCAGTGAGTATATATTGTGCGAGTTCCTTTGTGATTGGGTTACCTCACTCAGGATGATGCCCTCCAGGTCCATCCATTTGCCTAGGAATTTCATAAATTCATTTTTTTAATAGCTGAGTAGTACTCCATTATGTAAATGTACCACATTTTCTGTATCCATTCATCTGTTGAGGGGCATCTGGGTTCTTTCCAGCTTCTGGCTATTATAAATAAGGCTGCTATGAACATAGTGGAGCATGTGTCCTTCTTACCGGTTGGGATATCTTCTGGTTATATGCCCAGGAGAGGTATTGCGGGATCCTCTGGTAGTACTATGTCCAATTTTCTGAGGAACCGCCAGACTTATTTCCAGAGGGGTTGTTCAAGCTTGCAATCCCACCAACAATGGAGGAGTGTTCCTCTTTCTCCACATCCTTGCCAGCATCTGCTGTCACCTGAATTTTTGATCGTAGCCTTCTGACTGGAGTGAAGTGGAATCTCAAGGTTGTTTTGATTTGCATTTCCCTGATGATTAAGGATGTTGAATATTTTTTCAGGTGCTTCTCTGCCATTCGGTAGTCCTCAGGTGAGAATTCTTTGTTCAGTTCTGAGCCACATTTTTTAATGGGGTTATTTGATTTTTTGGAGTCGACCTTCTTGAGTTCTTTATATATATTGGATATTAGTCCCCTATCTGATTTGGGATAGGTAAAGATCCTTTCCCAATGTGTTGGTGGCCTTTTTGTCTTATTGACGGTGTCTTTTGCTTTGCAGAAGCTTTGCAATTTTATGAGGTCCCATTTATCGATTCTTGATCTTACAGCACAAGCCATTGCTCTTCTATTCAGGAATTTTTCCCCTATACCCATATCTTCGAGGCTTTTCCCTTCTTTCTCTTCTATAAGTTTGAGTGTCTCTGGTTTTACGTGGAGTTCCTTAATCCACTTAGATTTGACCTTAGTACAAGGAGATAGAAATGGATCAATTCACATTTTTCTACATGATAACCGCCAGTTGTGCCAGCACCATTTGTTGAAAATGCTGTCTTTTTTCCACTGGATGGTTTTAGCTCCCTTGTCAAAGATCAAGTGACCATAGGTGTGTGGGTTCATTTCTGGGTCTTCAATTCTATTCCATTGGTCTACTTGTCTGTCATTAAATCAATACCATGCAGTTTTTTATCACAATTGCTCTGTAGTACAGCTTTATGTCCAGCATGGTGATTCCACCAGAGTTTCTTTTATCCTTGAGAAGAGTTTTTGCTATCCTAGATGTTTTGTTATTCCAGATGAATCTGCTGATTGCCCTTTCTAATTTATTGAAGAATTCAGTTGGAATTTTGATGGGGATTGCATTGAATCTGTAGATTGCTTTTGGCAAGGTAGCCATTTTTACAATGTTGATCCTGCCAATGCATGAGCTTGGGAGATCTTTCCATCTTCTGAGATCTTCTTTAATTTCTTTCTTTAGAGACTTGAAGTTCTTATCATACAGATCTTTCACTTCCTTAGTTAGAGTCAGGCCAAGGTATTTTATATTATTTGTGACTATTGAGAAGGGTGTTGTTTCCCTAATTTCTTTCTCAGCCTGTTTATTCTTTGTATAGAGAAAGGCCATTGACTTGTTTGAGTTTATTTTATATCCAGCTACTTCACCGAAGCTGTTTATCAGGTTTAGGAGTTCTCTGGTGGAATTTTTGGGGTCACTTATATATACTATCATATCATCTGCAAAAAGTGATATTTTGACTTCCTCTTTTCCAATTTGTATCCCCTTGATCTCCTTTTGTTGTCAAATTGCTCTGGCTAATACTTCAAGTACTATGTTGAAAAGGTAGGGAGAAAGTGGGCAGCCTTGTCTAGTCCCTGATTTTAGTGGGATTGCTTCCAGCTTCTCTCCATTTACTTTGATGTTGGCTACTGGTTTGCTGTAGATTGCTTTTATCATGTTTAGGTATGGGCCTTGAATTCCTGATCTTTCCAGAACTTTTATCATGAATGGGAGTTGGATCTTGTCAAATGCTTTTTCTGCATCTAACGAGATGATCATGTGGTTTTTGTCTTTGAGTTTGTTTATATAATGGATTACATTGATGGATTTCAGTATATTTAACCATCCCTGCATCCCTGGGATGAAACCTACTGCGTCAGGATGGATGACTGTTTTGATGTTTTCTTGGATTCGGTTAGCAAGAACTTTATTGAGGATTTTTGCATCGATATTCATAAGGGAAATTGGTCTGAACTTCTCTATCTTTGTTGGTTCTTTCTATGGTTTAGGTATCAGAGTAATTGTGGCTTCATAGAATGAGTTGGGTAGAGTACCTTCTGTTTCTATTTTGTGGAAAAGTTTGTGAAGAACTGGAATTAGGTCTTCTTTGAAGGTCTGATAGAACTCTCCACTAAACCCATCTGGTTCTGGGCTTTTTTTGGTTGGGAGACTATTAATGACTGCTTCTATTTCTTTAGGGGATATAGGACTGTTTAGATCATTAACCTGATCTTGATTTAGCTTTGGTACCTGGTATCTGTCTAGAAACTTGTCCATTTCATCAAGGTTTTCCAGTTTTGTTGAGTATAGCCTTTTGTAGAAGGATCTGATGGTGTTTTGGATTTCTTCAGGATCTGTAGTTATGTTTCCCTTTTCATTTCTGATTTTGTTAATTAGGATGCTTTCCCTGTGCCCTCTAGTGAGTCTGGCTAAGGGTTTATCTATCTTGTTGATTTTATCAAACAACCAGTTCCTTGTTTGGTTGATTCTTTGAATAGTTCTTGTTTCTACTTGGTTGATTTCACCCCTGAGTTTAATTATTTCCTTCCTTCTACTCCTCTTGGGTGAATTTGCTTCCTTTTGTTCTAGAGCTTTTAGGTGTGTTGTTAAGCTGCTAATGTGTGCTCTCTCTAGTTTCTTTTTGGAGGCACTCAGAGCTATGAGTTTTTCTTAGAAATGCTTTCATTGTGTCCCATAAGTTTGGGTATGTTGTGGCTTCATTTTCATTAAACTCTGAAACGTCCTTAATTTCTGTCTTTATTCCTTCCTTGACCAAGTTATCATTGAGAAGAGTGTTGTTCAGTTTCCATGTGAATGTTGGCTTTCTATTATTTATTTTGTTATTGAAGATCAGCCTTAGTCCATGGTGATCTGATAGGATGCATGGGACAATTTCAATATTTTTGTATATGTTGAGGCTTGTTTTGTGACCAAGTATGTGGTCAATTTTGGATAAGGTACCATAGGGTGCTGAGAAGAAGGTATATCCTTTTGTTTTAGGATAAAATGTTCTGTAGATATCTGTTAAGTCCATTTGTTTCATCACTTCTGTTAGTTTCACTGTGTCCCTGTTTAGTTTCTGTTTCCATGATCTGTCCATTGGTGAAAGTGGTGTGTTGAAATCTTCCACTATTATTGTGTGAGGTGCAATGTGTGCTTTGAGTTTTACTAAAGTTTCTTTAATGAATGTGGCTGCCCTTGTATTTGGAGCATATATATTCAGAATTGAGAGTTCCTCTTGGAGGATTTTACCTTTGATGAGTATGAAGTGCCCCTCCTTGTCTTTTTTGATTAGTTTGGGTTGGAAGTCGATTTTGTTAGATATTTGAATGGCTACTCCAGCTTGTTTCTTCATACCATTTGCTTGGAAAATTTTTTTCCAGCCTTTCATTCTGAGGTAGTGTCTATCTTTTTCTCTAAGATGAGTTTCCTGTAAGCAGCAAAATGTTGGCTCTTGTTTGTGTAGCCAGTTTGTTAGTCTATGTCTTTTTATTGGGGAGTTGAGACCATTGATATTAAGAGATATTAAGGAAAAGTAATTGTTGCTTCCTGTTATTTTTGTTGTTAAAGTTGGTATTCTGTTTTTGTGGCTGTCTTCTTTTAGGTTTGTTGAGGGATTACCTTCTTGTTTTTTCTAGGGCGTGGTTCCCGTCTCATATTGCCCTGAGTTTAGTACTAAGAAGACTTTGAAGAGATAAGTTCTTACCAAGCAGTGCCTGAAGTCATAATGGTTTGCATATGTGCATCTATGTGTAGTGACTATCCTTCATTCTATTTCTGCCACATAATCATGTACTCCATTCTTTAAGTAGAGGGCATTCACTCAACTTTCTGTGGCTCTCACTACTCCCTATAGTATTTCAAATCTGGGTGTGCACTGTTATTTGTGGTCTTGCTATTCATGTGCTCAAGTCCTCACTTTCTCATTAATCCTTTCTCTCATGCTGCTGTCAGATATATTATTGGATGTTTAAGTGACAGACAGCATGGACATAACCTATTTTGTTGCATCCCTTGAAGAAACCTTAAACTGAGAGCTTTATGTATGAGGACTTGCATATTTTGGTTAATTTGAATTTAATTCTTATTACATAAACCATAAAGTCTTCATGAGAAATTTGGCTAGAGTTAATCATGAGGTACAATCTCACTAGACATTATAAATAACATATTTTGATAGAACAGATCAATCATTTGGACTCAAACATTCTGAGTATCTGTGTAATGAGTGATCCTTTTATTAAATAGCATACACAGTTCAACTGCATACAAAAATTGATGTTCATGACAGGCTCTACAAGCTCAGATCCAAAATGATCTCTTTGCTTTTGTCCATCAGCTCTACAGTTCATGAAAGCAGCTTCACAAAAACAATACTCAGACAAAGATCATTAATCTAACCAAGATATCAACTTCAAGGTAAAGAATTGCACAAGAATTTGATTATGCTCCAGTTCTCTTCTTTCTTCCTCATGAGTTTTGATCATGGTGTTTTATATTAAATTCAAGTCAGAAAGTTGCAAAGGTGACAGATTCTCATTTGAGCTTTACATCTAATATATAGTCATAAACTGCTGTGCTAAGATACTCTGTAGAGATCCATTTAAAGTCCTAGTTCACCAGTGACAGATGTGCTGACTTTTGATAAAAATGGCCAAGTGTATTTTATTTCGCGTTCCTTAGCTTTGTGTTAGATGATGAAAGCACTAATGATTCTGCTTTGGTCAGACATGAAGTTTTTGGAATATCCATCTCATAAAAAAAAAAATCCCCAGAATCCCCAGGAGTCATAAAACATAAAAGGTCATAGTGTAGATTATCAATGAATTAGAATTTTAGAAGATGCAAAAGTAACCTAAAAGGCCCATATTAAATACTCTCATTTTGGCTTTATTTTAGTGAATCTATGCAGATGGTGGAAACCCAAATCCCAAAGCAAATGGAGAGAATTTATGTAAATGGTAATACATTTATAAAATGCCACAAAACCTTAAAATGATATATGTTTTCACAGAGAATTCAGGAAATAAAGTGGCAGGTGTATATTAAATATGCTCGCTGAATTCCCTGTTTTTGTGTGGAAAAAGAGATTTTCTTTGCATGATTTTGTAACTGAAGCTAAGGAAAGTTAAAGGCAATGAAGGGGAACTATTGTAACATGACCTGAAAATTAGATGAAAACAGAAGGCTTTCCCCATTGTATATGCAAGTGTTCTTTATAGAGTTAGTACTTTGACAATCCATACTTGTTGTTAATATATATATTCTGGTCACTATCTCCCCTTACCCTCTTTTCTCTACCTCCATCAGTAACCAGACCAAAAGGAGATCTGTTAGGGATAGATTCAAGGAAAAGAGGAATCACTGCATTTAACCATGCATGTGCAAGGCTCTGGAGGATAGTCCCAGTCTGATGGTCACAAAACAGTCCGTGGGTTCCATAGCAAAACTAAAACCATTTTTCTTACTATAAATTGTATAAAACGGTGGGTTCTAGTGTGATAGTTCCATGCATGCGTATAATGTACTTTGCTCTTATTTATACTCCATTACCCTCTCTTGTCCCCTGTCCTTCCCCCTAACTCATTATCTTATCCAAATTGTCTCCTTTCTAGCTTCATTTCTTGTTTGTTAAACCTAGATTTTTCTGCATATGAAAACACAGTGATTTTCCTTCTGTGTCTGAATTAATTCTCCTTTTCTTGAAGATGACATAATGGTCCTTTATAATAATAATGCATTGTGTATATCTATCATATTTGCTGTCTTTATCCATTTGTTGGTGAATGTTTATTAGATTTCCATGACTTGCCAATTAGGCTATGACAAAAATGAGTATATTGATATTGATTCCTGACAAGAAATAGAAAGTGATAGTATTATCTTGAATTTATCAGTCATATGATATCAGATTCTATGCCACCTTTATAATACACTGTTGAAAGTAATAAACAGTTAAATATTTCATATGAAATATTCAGTAATGTATATAGGAGCAGCTACTATTTATTACTGATAACATGACAAACATTCTCTAGGCATACTATGCTATTATTTTATAAAAGGGGAAGTAAAATTTAGAGGAAAGGTAGCAAAATAACTTAAAGTGCCAAAAATCAATCACAGTTGTTATTCCAACATCAATACTCTCTGCAGCACTTAGCTACCATATATAAATAATAGAGGCATCTGTGGGACAGAGTTAGAGACTTTAGCTTGCTATACAGTAGCATTGGATAAATCTAAGTTTAACCTTTGGAAAATATAGATATGAACATGTAAAGGAGATCTAAGTAATCCTCATCCACTTATTTTTATAAAATACATTCCATAATAATTTGATGACATGACATAAAATACAATCTTTTCTTTTAGTTGTTATGCAATAGTTTGTTTTTTTTTTTTGTGCCTATCAACTTGAAGAAACTATTTAACACTTGTATATTTAACAATCTTGTGTAGAGGCATTTTTCATCTCTGCCATACTTAATCTATTCACATTTCAGTGGTTGTTGGGTAAAGGGGTATACATTTCTCTGTTCTTAGACCTATTGTGTTATTCCTGTTGATGGAATAAACTGCAGAGAAAAATCTACAAATTAAGTTCTTGATCATATTGTCACTGTAGACCTGTTCTCATCCACTATCATTGTGTACACTACTTCTTTTAAAACACTAATGGCATGCAGTTTTTAAAAATTCTATATATAATCAAAATCAATTGCTGAGCATTTTCATTTCTTAGAACGAAGACCAAAGTGTGGACACTTTGCCCCTTCCTAGAAATGGGAACAAAACACCCATGGAAGGAGTTACAGAGACAAAATTTGGAGCTGTGGCAAAAGGATGGACCATATAGTGATTGCCATATCCAGGGATCCATCCCATAATCAGCTTCCAAACGCTGACACCATTGCATACACTAGCAAGATTTTATTGAAAGGACCCAGATGTAGCTGTCTCTTGTGAGACTATGCCGGGGCCTAGCAAACACAGAAGTGGATGCTCACAGTCAGCTATTGGATAGATCACTGGGCCCCCCAATGGAGGAGCTAGAGAAATTACCCAAGGAGCTAAAGGGAACTGCAACCCTATATGTGGAGCAACAATATGAACTAACAAGTACCCCGGAGCTCTTGTCTCTAGCTGCATATGTATCAAAAGATGGCCTAGTCAGCCATCACTGGAAAGAGAGGCCCTTTTGACTTCCAAACTTTATATGCCCCAGTACAGGGGAACGCCAGGGCCAAAAAGGGGGAGTGGGTGGGTAGGGGATTGGGGGGTGGGTATGGGGGACATTTGGGATAGCATTGGAAATGTAAATGAGGTAAATACCTAATTAAAAAAAAAGCAATGAACACTAAAAAAAAAGAATAAGAATTAGTTCTTGTTTTCTTATAATTTTGTTTTTTAAGAAGTATTTATTTTTTGTATGAGTACACTATAGCTCTCTTCAGACATACCAGGAAAGGGCATTGGATCCCATTAAAGATGGTTGTGAGCCACCATGTAGTTGTTAGCAATTAAGCTCAGGAACTCTGGAAGAACAGTCAGTGCTCTTAATTGCTGAGCCATCTCTCCAGACCTGCATTTTCAGAAGCAAAAAACCCTGTCTATTAGTTGTCAGTCTCCTAACCCTACTCATGTGAGACTGTGACCAATGTTAATTGACTTTGTCTCTTTGAATCACATTTCCATTGGCTCAAATTTTAAAACATTTCTGCTTTTGAAGAGCACTGTCAATATTGGGCCAACCATATGAAGTTAATATTTGAATTGACCAACATTTTCTGAAATGGAAAAGAGAGAGAGAGAGAGAGAGAGAGAGAGAGAGAGAGAGAGAGAGAGAGAGAGAGGTATCACATTTTCTAAAGTCAAAATTTGTAAATATTGCTGATCATTAGTTTGTGGGCATCCTTTCAATAGTTTGGCTTTCAAGAAGTTAAATCCACCGTTTGGAAATACAACACCCAGGACTATACTAAGTCAGCTTTCTTAGAGCACAGAGAGCATACCCTACTAAAACTCCACTACTGAAAAAAACTCATTGTGTGGAACCAAGTTTTATGAGCTATATCTGTGCTCTGCATGGCCATTTATTAGTTTATTGAATGCTCCAGTAAACTAAGGAGTTTCAAGGAGAGTGCAGGAGTAAGGTTTCAAGGTACACATAGAAGTATCTTGATCTTGGTTCCCAGATTCCACCGAGACTAGTCTGCACAGGTGAGAGTGTGGACTACAGAAGCTAACAGCTTCTGGGACAGGCAGGACTAACAGAGCTTCTGAGACAGTCCCTGTTTCAGGCTCCAGACATCCAGGCACCTTCTCTGCCAGAGGAGAGGTGTCCAGCCGGCCCAGGAGGGAGTTGCTAGAGCATCTGCAGGAGACATCTTGGTTCCCGGACTCCACCAAGACTAGTCTGCACAGGTGAGAGTGTGGACCACAGAAGCTAACAGCTTCTGGGACAGGCAGGAGCCACAGAGCGTTTGAGGCAGACTTTTTTCCGGCTCCAGACATCCAGGTAACTTCCCTGCCAGAGGACAGTGTCCACCCTGCCCGGGAAGAATTTGCCAGAGTACCTGAGGGAGCCATCTTGGTCCCTGGATCCTGCTGCTAGTCTGCACAGGTGCAAGTGTGGACTACAAGAGCTAACATCTTCTGGGAAAGATCCTGATTTGGGCCATCATCTTCTGCCAGGAGGAAAGTCTGAACGTCAGATATCTGTGCACCTTCCCTGAAAGAGGAGAGCCTGCCTACAGAGAGTGCTCTGACCACTGAAACTCAGGAGAGAGCTAGTATCCCAGGTATGCTGGTAGAGAATAACAGAATCACAAGAGGAACAAGCTATAACCAGAGACAACTATAGCAACTGACTCCAGAGATTACCAGATGGCAAAACGCAGACATAAGAATCTTACTAACAAGAGTTTGCTGAAAGGACCCTGATGTAGCTGTCTCTTGTGAGACTAGGCCTGGGCCTAGCAAACACATAAGTAGATCCTCACAGTCAGCTATTGGATGGATCACAGGGCCCCCAATGGAGGAGCTAGAGAAAGTATCCAAGGAACTAAAGAGATCTGCAACCCTGTAGGTGCAACAACATTATGAACTAACCAGTACCCCTGAGCTCTTGACTCTGGCTGCATACGCATCAAAAGACGACCTAGTCGGCCATCACTGGAAAGAGAGGCCCATTGGACACTCAAACTTTATATGCCCCAGTACAGGGGAACGCCAGGTCCAACAAGTGGGAATGGGTGGGTAGGGGAGTTGTGGGGAGGGTATGGGGGACTTTTGGGATAGCATTGGAACTATAATTGAGAAAAATGCGTAATAAAAAAAACATTTAAAAAAAAGAATCTTACTAACAGAAAATAAGACCACTCACCATCATCAGAACCCAGCACTCCCACCTCAGCCAGTCCTGGGCACCCCAACACACCAGAAAACCTAGACCCGGATTTAAAGGCAAATTTCATGATGATGGTAGAAGACATCAAGAAGGACTTTAATAACTCACTTAAAGAAATACAGAGGAACACTGCTAAAGAGTTGCAAGTCCTTAAAGAAAAACAGGAAAACACATCCAAACAGGTCATGGAAATGAACAAAACCATACTAGACCTAAAAAGGGAAGTAGACACAATAGAGAAAACTCAAAGTGAGTCAACGCTGGAAATAGAAACCCCAGGAAAGAAATCTGGAACCATAGATGTGAGCATCAGCATCAGAATACATGAGATGAAAGAGAGAATCTCACGTGCAGAAGATTCCATAGAGAACATGGGCACAACAATCAAAGAAAATGCAAAATGCAAAAAGATCCTAACTCAAAACATCCAGGAAATCAAGGACACAATGAGGAGACCAAACCTACGGATAATAGGAGTAGATGAGAATGAAGATTTTCAACTTAAAGGGCCAGCAAATATCTTCAACAAAATTACGGAAGAAAACTTCCCAAACCTAAAGAAAGAGATGCCCATGAACATACAAGAAGCCTACAGAACTCCAAATAGACTGGACCAGAAACAAAATTTCTCCCAACACATAATAATCAGAACAACAAATGCACTAAATAAAGATAGAATATTAAAAGGAGTAAGGGGAAAAGGTCAAGTAACATATAAAGGCAGGCCTATCAGAATTACATCAGATTTTTCACCAGAGACTATGAAAGCTAGACGATCCTGGATAGATGTAATACAGACACTAAGAAAACACAAATGCCAGCCCAGGCTACTATACCCAGCCAAACTTTCAATTACCGTAGATGGATAAACCAAACTATTCCGCTACAAAACCAAATTCAAACATTATCTTTCCACAAATCCAGCCCTTCAAAGGATAATAACTGAAAAAAAAAACAATACAAGGACAGAAACCACATCCTAGAAAAAGCAAGAAAGTAATCCTTGAACAAACCTAAAAGAAGACAGCCACAAGAACAGAATGCCAACTTTAACAACAAAAATAATAAGAAGCAACAATTACATTTCCTTAATATCTCTTAATATCAATGGATTCAACTCCCAATAAAAAGATGTAGACTAACAGACTGGCTACACAAACAGGACCGAACATTTTGCTACTTACAGGAAACCCATCTCATGGAAAAAGACAGACACTACCTCAGAGTGAAAGGCTGGAAAACAATTTTCCAAGCAAATGGTATGAAGAAACAAGCTGGAGTAGCCATTCTAATATCTAATAAAATTGACTTCCAACCCAAAGTCATCAAAAAAGACAAGGAGGGCCACTTCATACTCATCAAAGGTAAAATCTTCCAAGAGAAACTCTCAATTCTGAATATCTATGCTCCAAATGCAAGGGCAGCCGCATTCATTAAAGAAACTTTAGTAAAGCTCAAAGCACACATTAAACCTCACACAATAATAGTGGGAGACTTCAACACACTACTTTCATCAATGGACAGATCATGGAAACAGAAACTAAACAGGGACACAGTGAAACTAACAGAAGTTATTAAACAAATGGATCTAACAGATATCTACAGAAGAATTTACCCTAAAACAAAAGGATATATCTTCTTCTCAGCACCTCATGGTACCTTCTCCAAAATTTACCATTGAATTAGTCACAAAAGAAGTCTCAACAGATACAAAAAATACTGAAATTTTCCCATGCATCCTATCAGATCACCATGAACTAAGGCTGATCTTCAATAAAAACATAAATAATAGAAAGCCAACATTCTCCTGGAAACTGAACAACACTCTTCTCAATGATACCTTGGTCAAGGAAGGAATAGAGAAAGAAATTAAGGAGGTTTTAGAGTTTAATGAAAATGAAGGCACAACATACCCAAACTTATGGGACACAATGAAAGCATTTCTAAGGAAAACTCATAGCTCTGAGTGCCTCCAAAAAGAAACTAGAGAGAGCACACATTAGCAGCTTGACAACACACCTAAAAGCTCTAGAAAAAAGGAAGCAAATTAACCCAAGAGGAGTAGACAGCAGGAAATAATCAAACTCAGGGGTGAAATCAACCAAGTGGAAACAAAACGAACTATTCAAAGAATCAATCAAACTGGTTCTTTGATAAAATCAACAAGATAGATAAACCCTTAGACAGACTCACTAGAGGGCACAGGGACAGCATCCTAATTAACAAGATCAGAAATGAAAAGGGAGACATAACAACAGATCCTGAAGAAATCCAAAACACCATCAGATCCTTCTACAAAAGGCTATACTCAACAAAACTGAAGAACCTGGATGAAATGGACAAGTTTCTAGACAGATACCAGGTACCAAAGTTAAATCAGGAACAGGTTAATGATCTAAACAGTCATATATCCCCTAAAGAAATAGAAGCAGTCATTAATAGTCTCCCAACCCAAAAAGCAAAGCCCAGGACTAGATGGGTTTAGTACAGATTTCTATCAGACCTTCAAAGAAGATCTAATTCCAGTTCTTCACAAACTATTCCACAAAATAGAAGCAGAAGGTACTCTACCCAACTCATTCTATGAAGCCACAATTACTCTGATACATAAACCATAGAAAGACCCAACAAAGATAGAAAACTTCAGACCAATTACCCTTTTGAATATCGATGCAAAAATACTCAATAAAATTCTCACTAACCGAATCAAAGAACACATCAAAACATTCTTCCATCCTGACCAAGTAGGTTTCATTCAAGGGGTGTAGGGATGGTTTAATATTAAAAAATCCATCAACTTAATCCAGAATATAAACAAACTCAAAGACAAAAAACACATGATCATCTCGTTAGATGCCAAGAAAGCATTTGACAAAATCCAACACCCATTTATGATAAAAGTCTTGGAAATATCAGGAATTCAAGGCCCATACCTAAACATGACAAAAGCAATCTACTGCAAACCAGTAGCCAACATGAAAGTAAATGGTGAGAACCTGGAAGCAATACCACTAAAATCAGGGACTAGACAAGGCTGCTCACTTTCTCCCTACCTATTCAACATTGTCTTTGAAGTCCTAGCCACAGCATTCCACAAGAAAAGGAGATCAAGGAGATACAAATTGGAAAGAAAGAAGTCAAAATGTCACTTTTTGTAGATGATATGATAGTATATGTAAGTGACCCTAAAAATTCTACCAGAGAATTCCTAAACCTGATAAACAGCTTCAGTGAAGTAGCTGGATATAAAATTAACTCAAACAAGTCAATGGCCTTTCTGTACACAAAGGATAAACAGGATGATAAAGAAATTAGGAAACTAACACCCTTCTCAATAGTCACAAATAATATAAAATACCTTGGCCTGACTCTAACTAAGGAAGTGAAAGCTCTGTATGATAAGATCTTCAAGTCTCTGAAGAAAGAAATTAAAGAAGACCTCAGAAGATGGAAAGATCTCCCATGCTCATGGATTGGCAGGATCAATATAGTAAAAATGGCTATCTTGCCAAAAGCAATCTACAGATTCAATGCAATCACCATCAAAATTCCAACTCACTTCTTCAATGAATTAGAAAGGGCAATTTGAAAATTCATCTGGAATAACAAAAAACCTAGGATGGCAAAAACTCTTCTCAAGGATAAAAAAATTCTGGTGGAATCACCATGCCGGACATAAAGCTGTACTACAGAGCAATTGTGATAAAAACTGCATGGTACTGGTATAGAGACAGACAAGTAGACCAGTGAAATAGAATTGAAGACCCAGAAATCAACCGACACACCTATGGTCACTTGATCTTTGACAAGGGAGCTAAAACCATCCCGTGGAAAAAAGACAACATTTTCAACAAATGGTGCTGGCACAACTGGCAGTTATCATGTAGAAGAACGCGAATTGATCCATTCCTATCTCCTTATACTAAGCTCAAATCTAAGTGGACTAAGGAACTCTACATAAAACCAGAGACACAGAAATGTATAGAGGAGAAAGTGGGGAAAATCCTCAAAGATATGGGCACGGGGGAAAAATTCCTAAACAGAACAGCAATGGTCTGTGCTTTAAGATCAAGAATTGACAAATGGGACCTCATAAAATTGCAAAGCTTCTATAAGGCAAAAGACACTGTCAATAAGACAAAAGGCCACCAACAGATTGGGAAAGTATCTTTACCTATCCTAAATCAGATAGGGGACTAATATCCAATATATATAAAGAAGTCAAGAAGATGGACTCCAGAAAATTAAATAACCCATTAAAAATGGGGCTCAGAGCTAAACAAAGAATTCTCACCTGAGGAATACCAAATGTCTGAGAAGCACCTGAAAAATTGTTTAGCATCCTTAATCATCAGGGAAATGCAAATCAAAACAACCCTGAGATTCCACCTCACACCAGGCAGAATGGCTAAGATCAAAAATTCAAGTGATAGCAGATGCTGGCGAATATGTGGAGAAAGAGGAACACTCCTCCATTGTTGGTGGGATTTCAAGCTTGTACAACCACTCTGGTAATCAGTCTGGAGGTTCCTCAGAAAATTGGACATAGTACTACTGGAGGATCTGGCAATGCCTCTCGTGGGCATATATCCAGAAGATGTTCCAACTAGTAAGAAGAATACATGCTCCAATATGTTCATAGCAGCCTTATTTATAATAGCCAGAAGCTGGAAAGAACCCAGATGCCCCTCAACAGATGAATGGATACAGAAAATGTGGTACATTTACATAATGGAGTACTACTCAGCTATTAAAAAGAATGAATTTATGAAATTCCTAGGCAAATGGATGGACCTGGAGGGCATCATCCTGAGTGAGGTAACCTAATCACAAAAGAACTCACACAATATGTACTCACTGATAAGTGGATATTAGCCCAGAGACTTAGAATACCCAAGATATAATATACAATTTGCGAAACACATGAAACTCAAGAAGAACCAAGACCAAAGTTTGGACACTTTGCCCCTTCTTAGAATTGGGAACAAAACACCCATGGAAGGAGTTACAGAGACAAAGTTTGGAGCTGAGACCAAAGGATGGACCACGTAGAGACTGCCATATCCAGGGATCCACCCCATAATCAGCATCCAAATGCTGACACCATTGCATACACTAGCAAGATTTTGCTGAAAGGACCCAGATAGAGATGTCTCTTGTGAGACTATGCCTGGGCCTAGCAAACACAGAAGTGGATGCTCACAGTCAGGTATTGGATGGATCAAATTGCCCCCAATGGTGGAGCGAGAGAAAGTACCCAAGGAGCTAAAGGGATCTGCAACCCTATAGGTGGAAAAAACAATCTGAACTAACCAGTACCCCAGGAGCTCGTGTTTTTAGCTGCATATGTATCAAAAGATGGCCTAGTCCACCATCAGTGGAAAGAGAGGCCCATTTTTCGTGCAAACTTTATATGCCTCAGTACAGGCTAATGCCAGTGCAAAAAAGTGGGAGTGGGTTGTGGGGGAGTGGGTGTGGGAAGTGTGTGGGGGTGTTTTGGGATAGCACTAGAAATGTAAATGAAATAAATACCTAAGTTAAAAAAAAAAACAAAAACAAAAAACAAAACACTGAGAGCAGCAAAAAAAAGTACCTCGTTTTGAATATCACTTAACAGGTTTGTAACTTTAAACACTTTTATCCTTCCTTTGATATTCACTAAAATAATGATACTCTCAAACTTATAAAGTTACCAGAAAAAGTAAATGTAGTATCACATACATAAATATAAACCAGAGTGTATTTGTACAGTAATGAATATAAATATTAATTTCCTTTCTTCTATGTCTTCTTTTTGACTAATATATAACAACATTATTTTATACTAACAGAAGTCCTGGACTTAAGCCATTTCATTCCTAGCCAATAATCACATTTTAGTATGAATTTTTAAACATACTGTGGTGGTTTCAGTATGTCTAACCCAGAGAGTGGCACTATTTGGAGGTGTTGCCTTGTTGGAGTAGGTGTGCTACTGTGTGCTTGGGCTTTAAAACCCTTACCCTAGCTGCCTAGAAGCCAGTCTTCTCCTAACAGGCTTAAGATGAAGATATAGAACTCTCTGCTCTTCCTGGATACTTGCCTAGATGCTGCCATGCTCTCACCTTGATGATAATGGACAGAACATCTGAACCTGTAAGCCAGCTCCAATTAAATGTTGTCCTCTACAACATTAATTAATTTAACATTAAATTAATTAAATTAATTAATTTAACATTGTGTCTGTTCCCAGCAGTAAAACTCTAACTAAGACATGCATGTTGGTTGTTAATTTCTTCTGTGTCATGAAAATATGTGTGAACTACTTGGATATCTAGTTTAAATTCAAGTTTTGATTTGGTAATACAAGGAGAGAGAATTCTAAGATTGACAGACCCTAGAATATAAGACCTAGAAGAGTCCCTTGAAAGTAAAGTCTTTAGTGAATATGTACTGGTGACATGGCACAACCTTGACAGTGACCACAGCCTTAGACTCATAGGAAATTTCAAAGCCTTTCCCCCATGTGAGTTAGGCTCAAAATTCGCAAAACTTTCTTGTGATTGATCTGCAGCTTCTCCTTCCCAGATGTTTACTCCCTGATTTTGCTGGTCTACAGAGGCATCTTACTAAGATTAGCTAAGCCTTCTCCCTGTACTGTACCTAATAAACAAGATGAGGTTCCAAGTGTTGGTGCTGCTGATAGTATGGCAACAGTTCTGTCGATCCCAGCTTTTCGGTGCATCTGTTATTTCTTCATATCCTCACTGTCCCTAGTCAGTATCCCAAACCCAAGCTGTTCAGGTCAGGGCAAGAACCCTTAACCTTTGACTGTAGTCAGGTCCAATGTTAAAATTGTAATATAATTAGGTTATTATTAGGTTATATTTCATGACAGATGAAAGGATTTTTGTTGATTTAAATATAGTTCCAAATAAGACAATTTTTGCTTACTGAAAATAGAGTGTTCTGAGTTGGTATGTCCTCATCTGACTAATTCACTTGAAGAAGATAATAGACTTCAGAAAAAAGTCAGAGAATGCCTTTGGCTTGTTATAAAATAGCAATCTGTTCTAAAATTTTTGCATGTATGAGGAAGTAATTCTACATTTTACCAACAGCCATGTAAACGTGGAAGTGAACAACTCACTTTTGATTAGACCTCAACTGTGACTGATACATGGATTGTAACCTTGCAAATAATCACTCTAAACCACACTCAGACAGTAAAGAATTGAGTAAAACATGTTGCTTTAAGCTGATAATCTGTGTGATTTTGTTAGGCAGCAATGTAGTATCAACATGGTAGGTTGTTATGAGGCTACAAGATGACTGCTGCTGATAGAATGGGTACACTCTAAATTTTATATCAAATAAGCATTCAGAACGAAAACATAATTAGACTTGCACTCTGGAATGTCCTTTTATTATGCTTTTTTGAACTTATGCATACAGTTGAATGACTCCTCATCCTTGGCTCTGAACTCCATTTTCTAAATTTGATTCATAGAAGTTTTGTGGGAAATCCCCACTTAAACTTCCAGATGTCTATGTGTACTCCCAATTAGGATTTCATTTCCTTTCACTCTTTCTATTCTCACAAGAAAATTAAGTAGATTTTAATCAACTGTAAATAGTACAACATAAAGGGGTAATTACAATTTTGTCAATTCAATCAAATCCTTTTTAACTATACTAGATATTACTAGTAACAGGATTTTAATGTTTATAGTTGAGAATGTTAAATAAAGGAAAATGATCATTGTTTTTTGGTTTTGTTCAACTTAAAGTATTTTCAGAACAAGATTTTCAGCATAAAATAATTTAAAACTACCTCATGCAGATATGAATAACATAAAAAATTCAAACATACATAGATTTATAAACCAGTGAGTTTGCGAAGAATTACCACCATCAAGACCATAGTCATATAGACTGATTTGTAGCACTTTTAAATATTCTTCTTATTTTCATAATTAGACTATTTGCAGCTCATTAAAAATCTTCTCTTAGAAAAAATGCCACCCACTATTGTTAGTTATAGATATTTTGCTTGATAGAGTACTGGCAGAATTTATATTGCATAACTGTGACTTAGTACTCATGATCTAATGTAGGAAGACCAGTGGTGGCCACCTCTAGATAAATGCCTGTGGCCATGCAGCCATAAAAGCATCTCCTGCAGGAGATCCTAATTGAGATCAAGGATTGCCGGCACAGACAATGCCAGCCAATCAGGAACTGCTTTTTAGAAGATGTACTTTCTTGGGACCAATGGGGTTGGGTGGAGGATATTAAAGGAGCTTGCAGCAGTGCTCAGATGAGCTTGCTGCAGCATTTTTCACCTATACCCAGAGTCTGTGTTGTTGACTCTGTGCCACCTCACCTCCAAACCCCAAAGGCATGTAGGGTCAGGCAGTGAGTAGTCCAGGGCACAGTCAACAATCTAGATCTTCCCATTTCTCTAACTCCAATTCTCTAATAGTCACTGTTAAGTTTGACTGTTTTTAGAGTATAAATATAACTGATATTTTTGTGTTTTTGTCTTATTTCACTTAGCACAATGTTCCCCAAATACATTAGTGATGTCACAAATGGTAGGATTCCTGCTTTCTTGAGCTAAATAGTGCATTGCAAGCACTATATTGCAATTTAGTGCCTCTACTCTTCCATCAAAAGAGAGGTGGATATTTTTCCCAGTATCATAGATGGTGAATAAAATGTCTATAAATACAGGTATACAGATCTCTTTAATGTCATGAATTTGAGAAAAAGTGGGGAGCATAAAAGTACTCACAGTGAAGAGAGGGAAAAATGGTCCTACTTGCCATAATTTAAAAAGGAGTTAAATATTTAGGAACAAATTAAACATAAGTTAAAAAAACTAACAATAAGTAGTATTATTACTCATGAAACTGAAAAGCATCAATAGGACAAATTTACATGCTACCGAATAGAAAAAGATCTTCACAAACACTATATTTGACATAGGACTAATGTATAAAATATATAAAGACCTCAAGAAATTAGACAATGACAAACCAAATAACCCATTTTTAAAAAATTAGGTATAGACCTGAACAGAGAATTCTCAACAGAGGATTCTCAATTGGCCAAGAAGCACTTAAAGGAATGTTCAACATCCTAAATAACCAGGAAAATGCAAATCAAAGTGACTCTGAGTTTACAACTGACATCCTTCAGAATGGCTACCATCAAAAACTCAAGTGAAAATACATGCTGGCTAGGATGTGGAGCAATGGGTTCACTCTTCCACTGTTGGTGGAAGAGCAAATTTGACAAGTACTTTGGAAATAAATTTGGCAGTTTTTCAGAAAATTAAGAATAGTTCTACCTCAAGACCTATCCATACCATTCCTGGGAATATATGCAAAATATGACTCATTATGCATACAACAGGAACACTTGCATAACAATGTTTATAGCAGACCTATTCATAGTAGGAAGAAACTGGGAACAACATAGATGTCCCTCAAATGAAGAATGAATAAATAAAATGAGGTACATCTACACAATAGAATGTTATTTAGCTATTAAAAAACACATTGGTACAGGAGAAAAGTTCCTGAAAAAAAATACCAATGGCTTATACTCTAAGATCAAGAATTGACAAATGGGACCTCTTAAAATTACAAAGCTTAGGTAGGGCAAAGGACACTGTCAGTAGCATAAAACAGCAATCTATGGATTGGGGAAAGATCTTTAGCAACCCTACGTCTGACAGAGAACTAATATCCAAAATACACAAAGAACTCAAGAAGTTAGACACCAGAGAACCAAATATTAAAAAAATAGGGTACAGAGCTAAACAAAGAATTCTCAACTTAGGAATCTCAAATGGATGAAAAGCACCAAAAGATTTGTTCAACATCCTTAATCATCAGGGAAATGTAAATCAAAACGAACCTAATATTTCACCTTACACCAATCAGAATAGCTAACATCAAAAACTCAGGTGACAGCAGATGCTGGAGAGGATGTGGAGAAAGAAGAACACTCCTCCATTGCTGGAGGGATTTCAAGCTGGTAAAACCATTCTTGAAATCAATCTGGTGGTTCCTCAGAAAATTGGGAGTAGTTTTACCTGAAGACCCAGCTATACTACTCCCAAGCATACATCCAAAAGATGTGCCAACATATAATAAGGACGTATGTTCCACTGTGTTCACAGCAGCCTTATTTATAGAAAGAAGAAGCTGGAAAGAACCCAGATGTCCCTTAACAGAAGAATGATTACAGAAAATGTGGTACATTTACACAATGGAGCACTATTCAGTTATTAAAGACAACGACTTCATGAATTTGCAGGCAAATGGATAGAAGTAGAAAATATCATCCTGAGTGAGGTCAACCAGACACAAAAGAACACACATGATATGTACTCACTGATAAGTGGAAATTAGCCCAAAAGTTCAGATTACCCATGAGACAACTCACAGACCATAGAAAGCTTAAGAAGAAGGAAGACCAAAGTGTGAATGCTTCAATCCTACTTAGAAGGTGGAACAAAATAATCATGGAAGGTAGAGTGAGGAAAGGAACTAGGAGGGAGAGAGGAGGGAGAGGGGAAAGGGGAGCAGGCTTAGGTATGGAAAGACACAGGAGAGAAGTACAGAGAGTCAGGAAATTGAACAGAAATATGAAGCAGTTGGGGATGGGGAACTAGAGGTCACCACTAGAAAGTCTCAGATAACAGGGAAGTAAGAGGTTCCCAGGACCCCAAGGGGATGACATTAGCCAAAATAACCAACAAAAGGGAGATTTAGCCTGTAGAGACCAACCCCAGTATAAATATATATATAGGCATGGCCCTCAGTTGAGGGATGAGGCCACCTACCCAACTCCAAAATATTAACTAGAATTGTTCAGGTCTAAAGGAAATGCAGGGACAAAAAAATGGAGCAAAGACTGAAGGAAAGACAGTACTAAGACTGCCCCACCTAGGGATACATTCTATCTGCAGACATCAAATACTGACACTGTTGCTAAAGCCAAGAAGTGCTTGCTGACAGGAGCCTGGTACAGCTGTTCCTTGAGAGGCTCTGCCAGCACCTGACTAATACAGATGCAGATACTCTCAGTCAACCATCAGACTGAATGCAGGGGCCCCAATAAATGAGTTAAGGGAAGGACTGAAGGAGCTGAAGGGGATTGCAACCCCATAGGACAGAAAGAACAATATCAACTAACAGAACTACCTAGAGCTCCCAGGGACTAAACCATCAACCAAAAAGTATACCTGTAGGCATCCATGTCTCCAGCTGCATATGTTGCAGAGGATGGCCTTACCTGGCATCAATGGGACAGGAAACCCTTGGTCCTGTGGAGATTGATGCCCCAGTGTAAGGCGATGCTAGAATGGTGAGGCAGGAGTGGATGACTGGGTGGGTAGCACCCTCATAGAGGCAAAGGGGGAGATGGGATTGGTAGTTTGTGGAGGGGAAATCTAGAAGGGGGACAACATTTGAAATGTAAATAAATAATATAACCATTAAAAAATAAAAACAGGACTGTAGGCAAATGGATGTAACTCGAGAATATCATCCTGAGTGAGGTAACCCATATCCAGAAAGATATGTACGGTATGTACTCACTTATAATTGGAAATTAACCATAAAATGCAGGATAACTATGCTACAATCCACAGACTCCAAGAAACTAGGTAATAAGGAGTGCCCAAAGGAGCATGTGTGTGGGATGGTGAGCTGTGCACAGACATCCTGGTTTCTGGTCCAGCACAGGCTTTAAACCCCAGTGACCTGGTAGATGGTGACTTCTGCCTGTGTGGGATGGCAGGTGTTTGACCCCTGTGCCCCTGGCTCCTGTTGCATCTACAGCCTCCCACAGCCACCTCCATCCCCCTCCTGCAGAGAGGTCTGTGGCCATCTTTACTGTAAGCTGTCTGAACCCCCACCCCCACAGTTACCTGGCAACAGCCAGGAATGCTCCTCTCCACAGTTACCTGGCAATAGCCAGGTAGGCTCAGCGCACTATAAAAGGAGCTGCTTGCCCCCTCTCTTATGCTTGTTCCTGCTTCCTGCTTGCTTCTCTCTTGTCCTCTTGCTCCCCCTCTTTCTGCATTCCCTTTTCCCTCCACGTGGCCATGGCCGCCTCTACTTCTCTACTCTTCTCCCTTTCTCTGCTTTTCTAAAATAAATGCCTTAAAATTGAGGACTGACTTTTCTCATCAGGATCCACCGTGCTTGAGCCATGGAGCAGGTCTTCCCCTAAAGAGCCAAGCGTCTAACCTCCCACCAGGAAGCCTCTCAGTGTTCCTAGACAGTCTCCACCAAACCAACCCATCTGAGCAGGCCAAGAACTCTCTTTCATGCAGGACCCAGACAGAGTTCACTCCTCCTGCCCTTTTCGCTTCAGCCCAAGGTCAGAGCACATCCTCGGGCTCCTACCCAGTTCTCACTGCATTTGTGGCATACAGTGGCATCTGGGATGTTCAATAGCCTGAGAATCTGTCTTTCTCAGCATCTGTGCAGGGATGGGGATCCTGAGCCAACTACAGCAGGTTCCCTGGGGATCTCAGACTGTGCTTTCCCCACCCCTAGAGCGAGGTCCTGCCAGCAGTAGGGTGCATGCAGTCAAACTTCCCCCATGAAGTTTGAAGGAGAGGCAGCTTTATTTGGGGATATGTACCATGATAAGCTTCCCATGCTCCAGTAAATGATCCTTATATCCATTTATGTATTAGTAGTACTAAGTGAACTCATTGGATTTAAAAAGAAAAGTATGTAAAATGTAAAAGAATGTTGGTGGAGAGTAATGAGGAAGGGGAGATGAAGAGATATGGGGGTAGATTGGTTCTAAGCACTTTTGTAAGTGTTTTTGCATACATGTTACGCACGTATGAAAATTTCAAACAAAAATTATAGCTTTTAGAGCATTTCAAATTTTCCAATTTTGGATATGTATGCTCTCCTATACAGGTTTTGGTACTGCATCTGTTGATGACTTCATTTTTTTCTAAAAGTGTTTGTTTGTAGCTGACCTCTGAATCATTGCAGACAGAACAAAATAATGAAATTGTTGCATTTCTCTTTGGGGGCATTTTGTCTAAAAACAAGAAGTCATATTCTCTCTGGAACTCACATCCTGAATTTGTTGAATGGAGTTTACTCAACTTTCAGCTTTTGAAAGTGATACATTTGGGAATGTGGGAAGGAAATGGGATGAGCAGAGCAAGGTGAAACCACCACAAGCAGACTATATTGCATGAAAAAAAAACAATTTTCAATAAAAGAAAATAAATATTTATTATATCAATGTTCATAGTAAGATAATTTTTATAATTGTAGTTATAGTTAACATTATAGAAATAAAGTGATTACCTATTGAAGGGTACTTGCATTAATATAATACCCTCATACAATGACATATGATACAGCTACTAAAAAGTATAAACATATCATTAGAACTCTTGAAAGGATCTCTATGAACTATTATGAACAGACAAACTGTATAACTATGCTTACAAAAAAATAAAACTATGTGTTTGATAAATTGCTCTCCTATCATATAGAAAAGGAGGCATTATGAATCATCTGTATTCTTTTCCTTTGGATAGATTTGGATCTAGAGGAAGTATACAATAAACCATGGGATTATGATATCGTGTGATGATTAACAGGAGATATAGAGCTCCAAACAATTAGTGAATACATGACACTGACTTACAAGCATGAGTTAACCCAAGGACTTTGCAACAGAGAGAAAAATATTTTCTATGGGTGTGAGGGCATGAAATAAAAAAGTCCATGTGGTTACATCATAGGTGAGAGACATAAAAATAAGATAAATTTAGAAAATATTTATGGCTAATTAGCCATGTAAAATAATTGAGACTTTAACCTAGGGCAATAGTGATACACATATGGGTGAAGGGTCTATTCTTAAGATGTTGAGAATTCCAGAGACTTTTTTATATCTGTTTAAAGTATCAATACTTTTCATACTAGAAATTAAACCTAGAATAACTTCCAAAGATTATTTGTACAGCAAAACTATCCATTTAATCTTCATTATATATTAACAACTACAAAAGACAAATTTGTGTTTCTCTTTAATCTGTCTATATATCTAATTCTAACATTTGAGGACTAAATATATCATAACTACAAACTCTGGAAAATTCAAATCCTGTGAAAAAAATGTAAATGAATGATCTCTTGACCTTGTAAAGCAAAAGAATTTAGAGACTTCCAGAGGCTACTACAACAATAATTTACATAAAAGACACAGAAAAATAAAACATAAAATGTTCAGTGAAGGGATGTAACCAATATCACACTCATCATTAAAAACCTCTATAGAGAATGAATGGTATCATATTAGCTACTTCATAACTTGCTGTGACATATACCGTGCAAAAGGAACTTAAAGAAGGAACATTTTATTGTGGCTCACAGTTTGAAGTGTATTCTGCATCATATACGTAGGGAATTCAGGATGGAATTACATTGAAGTTGCTGGTCACATTGCATCCACAATCAGGAAATAAAGAGCAATGAGTGTTTATGTTCATCTTGCTTTCTCTTTTCCATTCAGTCTGAAACCTCAGCAAATGGAGTCATGCTTCCTACTCTTAGGGTGAACCTTTAACCCTCAAGTACACTAATATATGAATTCCTCACAAACATATCAGATATTTGTTTGCATAATGATTTGATTAACAGTATCAAGTTGACTATCAAGATTAAACATTCATTATATTAATTTAGATTTCACAAATGTATGTCAGATCATGAATACTCCTATTGAATTACACTAGATTTTTATGCCATTATTCATGGTGAACATATAGAACCTCAATACTGTTACTGGAGTGATCAAAGATTTATGATCACTCACCGAGTCAAGGTAGAATGTAGATTTTTGATAAGAAAAATAAAAGCTTGACAAGATATTTACCTTTCTTAGAAGGTATCAAGTCTTGTAACCTAATGGATAATAACCCACTGAATATTGCTTCTTAAAATAATAGATGAAAATAAAGGTTTTAATCAATTAATTAATTATAATAAAGGAGTTAATATCCTGATATATAAAACCCTAGATCAAGAAAGAGTGGGAAGTCCTAGTAATAATATGTAATTATTGCTCTCATCAATAATAATTACTAAGTAATTTTTTTAATACTACTTCCTAGGTGCTATGCTAAGAGATTGACAGTTGCTTCAATATCTTTACAACAACATATAAGATAGGCTCTACTATGAGTATATACAATGAGTATGATTACCCTGTCACACAAAAAAGACAGACAGACAGAGAGACAGAAAAAATGGTTGGACGGGAGGGAGGAAGGCAGAGAGAGTTAGGGAGAGAAAGAGAGAGAAATATAGAGATAAACAGAGACAGAGAGAGACAGAGAGGTTAAAAAAAGAAAACCCAAGACTGGAGAAATATTTATGGATATCATACATAATATTTCATATGGAATATGTGTTAGACACTTGTTTACAGTTCTGAACAATATGGCAAACAATCCATTCAAAGTTTGTTGATAATACTTGAAGAAATACATCTAAAAGGCATATGATGAACAATAGCAAGTTGAAAATATATTTAATATCAGAAGTCATAATGTAAAGAACAATTAAAATATCAATAACCCTAATGCTTAAATTTTCAAAATACTGTCAGTTCAAGTACTACTGGAGAATATACAAGACAATTTGAATATTGCTGATGAGGATGTATAATGTTGCAACTCTGACAAGGTTTTAATTTCTAATTAATTATAAACATTCTAAAATTATTGTTCCTTACTATACAAAGAATGGGTCTTCAGTGTTTCATGTTAATTAATAGATACTATTATGCTGCGTTCTTATTCATTCCACATCACATTGAATGATCATTCTGTACCTCTCATAATGGTTTCTTTTCCCCCCTCAAATAAGTGCCTCCATTATTCTTTCATAGTTCTGTGCTGGTTACTATCTATTGTCAACTTCATAATATCTGAAATCAGTTGGGAGACAGGTCTCTGAGAATGCCTATAGAGAATTAACTTAATTATGTTAAATGAGTTGGGAAGATCTGTCCACTGTAAGTGGCTCCATTCCCTGTGGTAGACTGTATAAAAAAGAGAAAGCTAGCTGAACACAAGTATTCACTGTTCTCTTCTTATTGACTGCACATGCAATAAAACTAGAAGTTTTATTAAGTTCCCAATGTTACAACTTCCATATCATGAAGGAATGTAATCTTGAACTGTGTATCAAAATGGCCCTTTCTCTCTTCAGCTGCTTATGTTATAGTACTGTATCACAGGACCAGAAAAGTAACCAACATAGTTCCCTTTCTGCTTTCATGTCATCATGAAAATAGATAAATAGATAAAACCCAGACTCAACACATGATATGTGTCCTTCTGTTTGTCTTATTTTGCTTAACATAAGGATCTCCAGATGCATTCACTTCACTAAAATTTTCATAATTTTCGTTATGTTTGAATAAATTTCCATTGTATATGTGTACCATGTTTTAACTATTTATCTTTGATATTTACCTTCTCTGCTTTTGTAATGTTCACTGCAGTAACAAAGATATATGGGGTCTTCCACAATGGTACAAGCATCCTTCCTCACAATAAACCACCTTGCAAATATTGCATCAGTGAGCATATTTTGTCTGGCAGATCATTATTGTAGCATTCAGAGTCCATTACTAGGGAAGATCATTGATATCCTCCATACCCTAGCAACATAATAAAAACTAGTCAATAGGAAGTATCCTGAACAATTCATTATTGCTTTATCTATTTATTTATGCTGCAATTAAAGCATATAGTTTTTGTTCAGCAAAAGGGTCTTACTTTCTAGTTATGATGGGCAAGCAAATAGCAAGGCAATAACCCATCTTGTTTTGGGTGCCTCTAAGATCTCACTGATAAACAACTTGTAGTTAAGTAACTTGTATATGGCACTGAGATTTTCGTTTAAGTAACCAACTTTTGGGAATGGAATATAACTCCCATTAGACATCTCTTTTCAACCTCCTCTTTAAAATAAATTATGGTTTAACTAGCTTATGAACTAATAGGGCTTCATAAGGCTTCATCATTTATCTTTAGCTTTGGTAAACTCACCCTCATTTCAACACTCCTTTCTCCCACCCTTAGTTAAAATATTATTCCCAGTATCCACATAACACAGTCCTGTGAGATCACACATTTTCCACTATCACATGTCTTTTTATTGTTTAATTTGGTTGCAAAGCCATATAAACTCTTCATGCCTACTTCATTTTGGTCAAACCTTCTTCTGACTTCTCATTTTCCATCCCATTATTTCAGTACCCCATATAATATTTCTACCCCTAAAATTCCCCCCCCCCCCCCGTCTCTCTGTCTCCTTTCATTTCAAGTATAATCTACTATCTTCCCACTAGATTCCTGGTGTGCACATGTACTAGAGGATGACAACACAAAAACACAAGCTTTGAGTTTAACACACACACATATGAGATAGAATATTTTATTTGTGTTTTGGGGTCTGGATGGCCTCATTAGAAATAATCCATTTTGTGGTTCAAGTATTTGCTTATAAGTTTCATGATTATATTTTTCTTTGCAGGTAATATTATAATGGGCACATATAATACACTGAGCTTTTTGAAGTTTACTGCAGTAGAAAAGAAAATAATTACAGGAACTAAAAAATAGAAATACATGAAATTAAAAGATATCCCAAATGTATACAGGAACGATGATCAAAATCAGATAGAAGGAACATTTTCTTTTAAACAGAAATCATACCATGTAAAATTTTCACTACTGCATATGTTTTTAATATAGTGAAAATGTATATAGACAAATATTTCTACATAAATATTAATGAGAGCTTTATTCACAGCAACAAATAACCACATTTACTCTAAAATTGTAATGGGTGGAAATGGTTCCATCCAATAGACAATGGGTGAGCATAACTTTAATTACAGTACTCAGGAGGCAAAAGCAGGAGGATCTCTGCATTTGAGGTTAGTCTGTTCTATAGAGCAAGTCCCAGGACAGCCAAGGCAACACAGAAAAACCCTGTCTCAAACAAACAAACAAACAAACAAACAAACAAACAAACAAATAAACAAACAATGTTGAACCCAAAGAACAAAGAACAGATTGCTACCCACCAAAAAAAAAAAAAAAAGAAAGAAAGAAAGAAAGAAAGAAAGAAAGAAAGAAAGAAAGAAAATCTACTTTGTAATAATACAAAAGGAATGATTATTCCTTTTGGAATACTGTTGTAGTTGAGAAATGAATGAAAAATTCCACTAGAAGACCCTCAGAAGCACGGCCATGTCATGTGGGAGTCAATTTTGTACTTTATTTCTGCCTTTTCATATTCAGGGACAACATAATCAGATTGAAAGTGGATACATGGGAGTATTTACATGATATTTTTAAGGAAAAATTAAAAAATAAGGACTTCCAGGTCCAACCATTTGCCTAGGAATTTCATAAATCCATTTGTTTTAATAGCTGAGTAGTACTCCATTGTGTAAACGTACCACATTTTTTGTATCCATTCCTCTGTTGAGGGGCATCTGGGTTCTTTCCAACTTCTTGCTATTATAAATAAGGCTTCTATGAACATAGTGGAGCATGTTTTTTTCTTACTAGTTGGAACATCTTCTGGATATATGCCCAGGAGAGGTATTGCGGGATCTGCCGGTAGTACCATGTCCAATTTTCTGAGGAACTAATTTCCAGAGTGGTTGTACAAGCTTGCAGTCCCATCAACAATGGAGGAATGTTCCTCTTTCTCCACATCCTCGCCAGCATCTGCTGTCACCTGAATTTTTGATCTTAGCCATTCTGACTGGTGTGAGATGGAATCTCAGGGTTGTTTTGATTTGCATTTCCCTGATGATTAAGGATGCTGAACATTTTTTTCAGGTGTTTCTCAGCCATTAGGTATTCCTTAGGTGAGAATTCTTTGCTTAGCTCTGAGCCCCATTTGTCAATTCTCGATCTTACAGCACAAGCCGTTGCTGTTCTATTCAGGAATTTTTCCCCTGTGCCAATATCTTCGAGGCTTTTCCCCATTTTCTCCTCTATAAGTTTCAATGGTTGGACCTGGAGGGCATTATCCTGAGTGAGGTAACCCAATCACAAAAGAACTCAAATGATATGTACTCACTGATAAGTGGATATTAGCCCAGAAACTTAGAATACCCAAGATATAAGTTACAATTGGCAAAACACATGAAACTCAAGAAGAACGAAGACCAAAGTGTGGACACTTTACCCCTTCTTAGAACTGGGAACAAAATACCCATGGAAGGAGTTACAGAGACAAAGTTTGGAGCTGAGACAAAAGGATGGACCATCTAGAGACTGCCATATCCAGTGATCCATCCCAAAATCAGCCTCCAAACGCTGACACCATTGCATACACTAGCAAGATTTTGCTGAAAGGACCCTGATATAGCTGTCTCTTGTGAGACTATGCCAGGGCCTAGCAAACACATAAGTGGATGCTCACAGTCAGCTATTGGATGGATCACAGGGCCCCCAATGGAGGAGCTAGAGAAAGTACCCAAGGAGCTAAAGGGATCTACAACCCTATAGGTGGAACAACATTATGAACTAACCAGTACCCCGGAGCTCTTGACTCTAGCTGCATATGTATCAAAAGATGGCCTAGTCGGCCATCACTGGAAAAAGAGGCCCATTGGACTTGCAAACTTTATATGCCCCAGTACAGGGGAATGCCAGGGCCAAAAAGTGGGAGTGGGTGGGGGGAAGGTATGGAGGACTTTTGGGATAGCATTGGAAATGTAAATGAGGAAAAATATAAAAAAAAAATCAGGACTTTTCTTTATGAGGAACCATGTTCTAAACATTTTCAGGAATGTACCTGTTTAAGGGACTTCATTTTCTGAGGAGTGTCTAGTACTTATACCCCCACAACAAAGAAATGTCCAATTCAAGCAAAGGGTCCCAGTAAGGAACAGGAGTTTATTAGATATTCTTATTTGCTCATGTTCTCCTGGGTAAGTACCTGCTTTACAGGCATTTGAGGAACCCCAAAGCAGCTGCTCCAGAAAGTCTAAACCCAGCACAGATGATGGTTTCCCCACAACTGTTTTTATGGAGATCCACTTCAGTTAACTTCCCAAAGCCTATTGCACCTCCTGAGATCTCAAGGCCAGTTAGAATAGAATGTGTAGAAATGTCTGGAAAGTGCAAAAGGACATCCTGGAACATACTAGTTCACCCCTACTTCTCTAAGAGAATGTTAATAGTCCACAGTTCTTACCTTGTGAATTTCTTGAATAGAGGCACACCTGACCTGATGAGGATGGCAGCTATGTAGTCAGAAGAATCACACTCTGCAACAGAGAGTAAAAGAATATAAGTTATCTGGACTATAATTTTGGTGACCCTGTTACAAGAAATTTTCCAAACTCATACTATATATCTTTAATTTATATATTATTTTTTGTGTTAATTACATTATGACTTATTCAGAAGAGGTAAAGCCTTTAACAGTCACATCATGAAAGGAGTCAATAATCACTTGAAAATACTCAATAATATTAGTCATAGGTAATATGTAACATAATACATAATATGTAATTTAAACCCATTTTACATTACAAATGTCTCAAATTTAAGTTACCTTTCCAATTATAAAAATTATGTCCTGTTTAAAATACTTAGCAGTTAGAACTATCTTATATTCTAGAAAAATGTAAAATGAAGTTATCTTTTAAAAAATGTCTAACCACATCTCATAAAGTTATAAGTATACCTACCCAAAATACATGTAAATAAGGATAACCCTCACTAACATTTATTAAGTTACATAAACCATATGAGAAAGAGTACAGCCTGTGTACTTGAATTTACATTAAGAGCTAGAATAAACCAAAATAATTTATAATAAAAAAAATCAGATCTGTTTGCTTTGGGGAAAGAAGTCACTCAGGTAGTAAATTTGTCAAAATTAATGGTGCTTTATGCTGAGTGAACTTTATTATGTGAAAATTATACTTTGGTAATTAAATCAATAAAGGAAATTTCACTGAATTTAAATATTTTCAAACATCAACAATGTACTCTTGGGATTCAAGGTTTTGTTTATAATATTATTTATACATTAGAAATGCTTGATGATTTTTAAAATATGCAATCTTTTGTCTCATTACCAAATATTGAGAACTATTTGCCTGCTACAAAACCATTCCTTTATTAATTGGAAAACATTGATGTAATTGGATAGTTTCCAGACATCATTTAGAACAGAAATCAACTTCCATGCTCAAATGTAGTATCTCATTCCTCTTTTAAACTGACTTGCTACTAGTAAACATACATATATTACATAAAATATGTTTATTCTTTGGGAGGACTAGTGTTCAATTTCCAGTACCACTTAGAAGCCTATAACTCTGGTTTCAAGGGATCCATTACCCTCTTCTAGCTTCTTTCAAGCACTGACCGTGTGTGTTGGATAGGAGTACAGGCAGGAAAAATAATAATACATAAGAAGTAAAAGTAAAGAGATTTTAGTTTAAAAATTGTAACATGGGCCAGGGGAGATGGCTCAAGAGTTAAGAGCACTACAATTCCCAACGACCACATAGTGGCTCACAACCATCTGTGGTGGGATCTGATGCCTTCATCTGGCATGCAGATATGCATGTAAATAGAGCATTCATATATCTAAAATAAATTAATTTAGCCTATAACATTTAGCTATGATACTAAAACATGACCCTTCAGGTCAGCTCAAGCTCCAGGTCACTTGGATGTGAACTCAGCAGACAGTCCCACAGTCCACAGAGGACTCTCCACGTATCTTAAGATCATTGGTGAGTGGTATACAACATCTGTTCCAAACCAATCATGACAGGCCTGTGCCAGCAGCAGAAACACAGTAAACCCGTCTGACCAGCAGCTCAGGTTCCTTCTGATCAGCGCTGGTATACCTTGGTTTCGAACACACCAGACAGCCCCATGGTCCTCAGAGGAGACACCACTTCCAGGCACTGAAACACACCCAGGACCTTAGTATTCCAGGATCCCAGGATAACAGGACCTTGGTCACACCAGGATCTCAGGGTCTCAGAGAGGGCTTGACTGCCAAGAGCTCTGAAACACCCAGAATCTCAAGTTCACAGGAGCCAAGAATCACAGGATCACAGAGAAAGCTAGACTCTGAGGAGTCCTGAATCAACTGGGACTACAGAAAGGACAGGCTCCAATCAGATATATTGAGGGCACCAAGCACTTAAGATAATCAGATGGCAGGAGGCAAGTATAATAACAGACATAACAGAAACCAAGGTTACTTGGCATCATCAGGACCAAACCCTCCCACCATTGCAAGTCCTGGATACACCATCACACCAGAAAAGCAAGACATGGATCTATAGTCACTTCTCATGCTGATGATGGAGGACTTTAAGAAGGAAATAAATAACTCCTTTAAAGAAATACAGGAAAACATAGGTAAACAGATAGAAGTCCTTAAAGATGAAACACAAAATTCCCTTAAAGAGTTACAGGAAAGCACTACCAAATGGGTGAAAGAATTGAATAAAACCATCCATGATTTAAAAATGAAGTAGAAACAATAAAGAAAACACAAAAGGAGAAAAATCTGGAGATAGAAATCCTAGGAAAGAAATCAGGGACCATAGATGCAAGCATCAGCAACAGAATACAAGAGATGGAAAAGAGAATCTCAGGTGCAGAAGATTCCATAGGGAACATGGGCACAACAATCAAAGAAAATGCAAAATGAAAAAGATCCTAACTCAAAACATCCAGGAAATCCAGGACACAATGAGGAAATGAAACCTAATTATAATAGTTAGAGATGAGCATGAAAAATTTCAAATTAAAGGGCCAGTAAATATCTTCAACAAATTTATAGAAGAAAACTTTCCTAACCTAAAGATAGAGATACCCATGAACATACAAGAAGCCGATGTAACTCCAAATAGACTGGACCAGAAAAGAGATTCCTCCTGAAACACAATAATCAGAACAACAAATGCACTAAATAAAGATAGCATATTAAAAGCAGTCAGGGGAAAAGGTCAAGTAACAAATAAAGGAAGCCCTATCAGAATTACACCAGACTATTCACCAGAGACTATGAAAGCAAGGAGATCCTGGACAGATGTTATACAGACACTAAGAGAACACAGATGCCAGCTCAGGCTACTATACCCAGCAAAACTCTCAATTACCATAGATGGAGAAACCAAAGCATTCCATGACAAAGCCAAATTCACATAATATCTTTCCACGAATCCAGCCCTTCAAGGGATAATAAAGTGAAAACTCCAATACAAGGAGGGAAATTACGCTCTAGAAAAAGCAAGAAAGTAATCCTTCAACAAACCTAAAAGAAGCAGGGCGGTGGTGGCACACTCTTTAATCCCAGCTCTTGGGAGGCAAAGGCAGGCAGATTTCTGAGTTTGAGGCCAGCCTGGTCTACAAAGTGAGTGTCAGGACAGCCAGGGCTACACAGAGAAACCCTGTCTCAAAAAAAAAAAAAAAAAAAAAGAAAGAAATAAGAAAAAAAAGAAAGAAAAAAAAGAAAAGAAACAAAAATAAGAAACAAAAACAAAACAAAGAACAAACAAACAAATGAATGAAAATCCTAAAAGAAGTTATCCACAAGAACAGAATCCCAACTCTAACAACAAAAATAACAGGAAGCAACAATTAGTTTTCTTTAATATCTCTTAATATCAATGGAATCAATTCCCCCAATAAAAAGACATAGCCTAAAAAACTGGCTACATAATCAGAACCCAACATTTTGATACATACAGGAAATCCACCTCAGGGATAAAGACAGACAATACCTCAGAGTAAAAGGCTGGAAAACAATTTTCCAAGCAAATGGTCCCAAGAAACAAGTTGGACTAGCCATTTTAATATCAAATAAAATTGACTTCCAACCCAAAGTTATCAAAAAAGGCAAGGGGGGCACTTCATACTCATCAAAGGTAAAATCTACCAAGATTAACTCTCAGGTCTAAATATCTATGCTCCAGATGCAAGGGTATCCACATTTATTAAAGAAACATTAGCAAAGTTCAAAGCACACATTGCACCGCACACAATAATAGCGGGGGACTTCAACACACCACTTTCACCAATGGACATATCATGGAAACAGAAACTAAACAGAGACACATTGAAACTAACCGAAGTTATGAAAGAAATAGAATTAACAGATATCTATAGAATATTTTACAATAAAACAAAAGGATATACCTTCTTCTCAGCAACTCATGGTATCTTGTCCAAAACTGACCGTATATATAATCCATCACAAACAGGCCTCAACAGATACAAAAATATTGAAATTATCCCATGCATCCTTTCAGATCACCAGGGACTAAGGCTGATCTTCAATGACAGCATAAATAATAGATAGCCAACGTTGATGTGGAAGCTTAATAACACTCTAATCAATGATAACTTGGTCAAGGAAGAAATAAAGAAAGAAGTTAAAGACTTTTTATAGAGTTTAATGAAAATGAAGCCACAATATACCCAAACTTATGGAACACAATGAAAGCAGTCCTAAGAGGAAAACTCATAGCTCTGAGTGCTTTCAAAAAGAAACTAGAGAGAGAACACACTAGCAGCTTGACAGCACACCTAAAGACTCTAGAAGAAAAGGGCCTAAATTCACCCAAGAGAAGTAAACAGCAGGAAATATTCAAATTTAGGGCTGAAATCAACCAAGTAGGGAAAAAAAAAAAAAACTGTACCCAAACCAGGACCTACTTTTTTGAGAAAATCAACCCGATAAACCCTTAGCCAAATTAACTAGATGGCACAGGGACAGTATCCTAATTAACAGAATCAGAAATGAAAAGGGAGACTAACAACAGAACCTGAGGAAATCTAAAGCATATCGGATCCTACTACAAAGGCTATGCTCAACAAAACTGGAAAACCTGGATGAAATGGACAATTTTCTAGACAGATATCAGGTACCAAAGTTAAATCAGGATCAAATTAATGATCTAAATAGTCCCATATCCACTAAAGATACAGAAGTACTCATTAATAGTCCCCCAACCAGAAAAAAAGACCAGATGAATTTAGTGCAGAGTTCTCTCAGAACTTCAAAGAAGACATAATTCCAATTCTCCTCAAACTATTTCACAAAATAGAAAAAGAAGGAACTCTACCCAATTCATTCCCTGAAGCCACAATTACTCTGATAACTAAACCACGAAAATACCCCCCCCCCCCAGAGAAAGAGAACTTCAGATCAATTTCCCTTATGAATATCGATGAAAAAATACGCAGTAAAATACTTGCAAACTGAATGTAAGAACACATCAAAATGATCATCCATCATAATCGAGTAGGCTTCATCCAAGGGATGCAAGGATGGTTTAATATATGGAAATCCATCAATGTAATCCACTATATAAACAAACTCAAAGACAAAAACCAGATGATGAGGGCAGACACCATTTTAGGCTCTGGACATTTGAGCACCTTCCCTCCCATAGGAGAGGTGTCCACCCCACCCGGGAGGGCTTAGCCAGAGTACCTGGGGGAGCCATCTTGGTTCCCAGATCCCCCAGAGACTAGTCTGTACAGGTGAGAGTGTGAACTACAGAAGCTACACAGCTTCTGGGACAGGCAGAAGTGACACAGCTTCTGGGGCAGACACCATTTTGGGCTCCAGACATCCGGGCACCTTCCCTGTCAGAGAAGAGGTATCTACCTGGCCCTGGAGGGCTTTGCTGGAGCACCTGGGAAAGCCATCTCTGGTCCTGGATCTCTCAGAGACAAGTCTATGCAGGTGAGAGTGCGGACTACAGAAGCAACACAGCTTCTGGGACAGGTGGAATTGACACAGGTTCTGGGACAGGCCCTGTTTTAGGCCTTTATCTTCTGCCAGGAGGCAGGTCTGAACCCCAGATATCTGTGCACATTCCATGCAATAGGACAGCTTGCCTGCAGAGAGTACTCTGACCACTGAAACTCAGGAGAGATTTAGTCTCACAGGTCTGCTGATAGAGGCTAACAGAATCACAGGAGGAACAAGCTCCAACCAGAGACAAATGTAACAACTAATTACATAAGATACCAGATGGCAAAAGGCAAACATAAGAAACTTACTAACAGAAACCAAGACCATTCAACATCATCAGAACCTAACACTCCCACCTCAGCCAGTCCTGAAGACACCAACATACCCAAAAAGCTAGACATGGATTTAAAAGTATATCTCATGATGATGGTGGAGGACATCAAGAAGGACTTTAATAACTCAAAGAAATACAGGAGAACACTGCTAAAGAGGTAGAAGTCCTTAAAGAAAAACAAGAAAAGACAATGAAACAGGTGATGGAATTGAACAAAACTATACAAGACCTAAAAAGGAAAGTAGACACAATAAAGAAAACCCAAAGTGAGGCAACGCTGGAGATAGAAACCCTAGGAAAGAAATCTGGAACCATAGCAACAGAATACAAGAAATGGAAGAGAGAATCTCAGGTACAGAAGATTCCATAGAGAACATCGGCACAACAATCAAAGAAAATGCAAAATGCAAAAAGATCCTAACTCAAAACACCCAGGAAATCCAGGACACAATGAGAAGACAAAACCTATGGATAATAGGAGTAGATGAAAATGAAGATTTTCAACTTAAAGGGCCAAAAGCAACCTACAGTTTCAGTGCAATCCCCATCAAAATCCACACTCAATTCTTCACCGAGTTAGAAAGGGCAATTTGCAAATTCATCTGGAATAACAAGAAACCTAGGATAGCAAAAACTATTTTCAACAATAAAAGAACCTTTGGTGGAATCACTATACCTGACCTCAAGCTGTACTACAGAGCAATTGTGACAAAAACAGCATGGTACTAGTACAGAAACAGACAGGTAGATCAATGACATAGAACTGAAGACTCGGAAATGAACCCACACCCCTATGGTTACTTGATCTTTGACAAGGGAGCTAAAATCATCCAGTGGTAAAAAGACAGCATTTTCAATAAATGGTGCTGGCACAACTGGTTGTTATCATTTAGAAGAATGGGAATTGATCTATTCTGATCTCCTTTTACAAAGCTCAAGTCCAAGTGGATCAAGGAACTCCACATAAAATCAGAGACACTGAAACTTATACAGGAGAAAGTGGGAAAAAGCCTTGATAATATGGGCACAGGGGACAAATTCCTGAACATAACAGCAATGGCTTGTGCTGTAAGATTAAGAATGGACAAATGGTACCTCATAAAATTGCAAAGCTTCTGTAAGGCAAAAAACACTGTCAATAAAACAAAAAGCCACCAAAAGATTGGGAAAGGATCTTTTCCATTCCTAAATCTGATTGGGAATTAATATCCAATATATACAAAGAACTCAAGAAGATGTACTTCAGAAAATCAAATAACCACTTTAAAAATGGGATACAGAGCTAAGCAAAGAATTCTCATCTGTGGAACCCTGAAGGGGTAAGAATCACCTGAAAAAATGTTAAACATCCTTAATCATCAGGGAAATGCAATTCAATACAACCCTGAGATTCTACCTCACACCAGTCAGAATGGCTAAGATCAAAAATTCAGGTGACAGCAGATGCTGGCAAGGATGTGGAGAAAGAGGAACACTCCTCCATTGCTGGTGGGATTGCAAGCTTGTACAACCACTCTAGAAATCAGTGTGGCGGTTCCTCTGAAAATTGGACATAGTACTACAGGAAGATCCAGCAATACCTCTACTGGGCATATACCCAGATATTCCAACTTGTAATAAGGATACATTCTCCTCTATGTTCATAGCAGCCTTATTTACAATAGCTAGAAGCTGGAAAGAACCCAGAAGTCCCTCAACAGAAGGTTGGATACAGAAAATATTGTACATTTACACAGTGAAATACTATGTAGTTATTAAAAACAATGAATTATGAAATTCTTAGGCAAATGAATGTATCTGGAGGATATCAGGCTGAGTGTGGCAACACAATCACAAAAGAACACACATGATATGCACTCACTGTTAAGTGTATTTTAGCCCAGAAACTTAGAATACCCAAGATACAATTTGCAAAAGACATGAAATTCAAGAAGAAGGAAGACCAAAGTGTGGATACTTTGTTCCTCATTAGAATGGGGAACAAAATACCCATGGAAGTATTGGCAGAGACAAAGTTGGAGCAGAGACTGAAAGAATAACCATCCAGAGACTGCCCCACTTGGGGATCCACCCCATAAACAACCACCAAACCCAGTCACTAGGTAGATGCCAACAAGAGCCTGCTGACAGGAACCTGATACATCTGTCTCCTCGAGGCTCTGCCAGTTTCTGCCAAATACAGAAGAGGATGCTCACAGCCATCAATTGGACAAGCACAAGCTCCCCAATGAAGGAGCCAGAGAAATACCCAGGGAGCTGAAGTGGGCTGAAACCCCATAGGAGGAACATCAATATGAACTACCCAGTACCCCTAGAGCTCCTTGGAACTATACCACTAATCAAAGATAACACATGGTGGAGCTTTTGGCTCTAGCTATAAATGGAGCAGAGGATGGCCTAGTCGGTCATCAATGGGAGGAGAGGCCCTTGGTCCTGTGAAGGCTCTATGCCCCAGTGTAGGGGAATGCCATAATTGGGAATTGTAGTGGGTGGGTTGGGGAGCAGGGGGAGGCGGGAGGAGATAGGGGATTTTCAGAGTGGAAACTAGGAGAGAGGATAACTTTTGAAATGCAAATAAAAATATATAATAAAAATTATATAAAAAAGAAAGTAAAACATGGCCATTATTGGTTCTAATTTTTCTAATAGCATATGGAAAATACTATAGAAATAGGAACAGGGGTCAACATTAAGAATTTTGAATAGACTCAACCAGAAAGTGTAGAAAATGAGGTGACAATAAGAGGAAGCAAAACATTAGGAAATTGACTTGGAAGTCAATGTCCTTTGGCCACTAAAGGACATCATGCCCTAAAAATGAATCTCAGAACTCATTACTAAGGCCAACTGAACTGCAACAGCAAAAGCAATATAATTTAAATAAATAGTGTAGGAGAAAGTACCTATGACTAACTCCCTAGCAATCTAAATCAAAGACCAATTCAAACTACTTTTGGAAATTTCCTTTCCTACTTTCAGCAACTTCACCTTAATGAAACGAAGGGTTAGGAACTTTATGACTTCTAAGCCTGGACTATTTGAGCATTGGCGACATAATGAATTCCAGGATGTGGGAGGACTCATAAGGGCACATTTTGAGATTCTGAGCAGCAGAAATTTCCAGGGCTAGAAAGGCCAAAACTTTTTTTAATTGGATATTTTATTTACTTACATTTCAAATGTTATCCTCTTACCCAGTTTCCCCTCTGCAAACCCCCATCCCATCCCCCCTTACCCTGCTTCTATGAGGGTGCTCCCCCACCCACCTACCCACACCTGCCTCCCTACCCTAGTATTCCTCTACACTGGGGCATCAAGCCTTTACAGGACCAAGGGTCTGACCTCCCATTGATGCCATATAAGGTCCCTTCAGCTCCTTCAGTCCCTTCCCTAACTCCTCCATTGAGATCCCTGTGTTAAGTCTTATGGTTGGCAGCTAGAATCCACATCTATATGCACCAAGAGTGAAAATGGTTAAACAATCACTGATTAAATGTGTGCCACCTCCTGTTCAACATGTTTATCCTCATTGTTGTCTGCATCTTATCCCTCTAAATTTCTCACAGTCAAAACTATAGTCATTGCTTATGGTCTTGGTTAAAGCTTTGTTCAGTCCATAACATCTGCCTTACCTTCCTCTCAGGGATTTAGTGCTTGAGGAGAGATGTTGCATATTCACTCGAGAAACTTCTAGCATCACTTTTGGCATGTATTTAAGAATATTTATAGGATTAAGGGATAGCTCAGAGGTAAAGAAAAATTGATGCTCTTGCAAAGGACCTGGGTTCAGTTGCCCCACAATCATGGAGACTTAGAGCCATGTTTAACTCCAGTCCCACAGGGTCTGACATCCTCATATGACTACATACAATAAGCATCAGGCTCCGTCTTACATGGTATACAGAAACTCATGGAAAAACAAAAAACAAAAAAACAAAAACAAAAACGTGCAGAAGTAAAATAACAATCTTTGGGGAGACATATTGTCAAGGGTCCAGTTAGATTTAAATGTGTTATGGCACCACTGTGATTCTGAAAATTAGGCAAAAATTATTTTTGCAGCTTACTGACACAGCTTTGCAATTATAAAGAGAAGAATCACATTTGCATTTCTGTTTTCTTTTTCATTTTTTAAATTATCTTTAATCTTCTTTTACATTCCATTCATTATCCACCCTCTGGTCTGCCTTCCCACAGATCCTCATCCCATTCTTCTTCCCTCTCCTGTCTCAAAGAGGATGTCCCCCATCTCCACCCTCACACAACTGAGTCAGACCGTCCTATTCCCTGGGACCTCAAGTCTCTCCAGGGTTAGTGGCTTCTTCTAAGACTGAGGCCAAACCAAGCAGTCCTCTGCTGCATGTGTCCCAGGCCTTGGACCAGCCTGTGTCTGCTGGCTGGTTGATGTCTCAATGGCTGATAGATCCCAGGGGTCCAGGTTAGTTGAGATTGTTGGTCTTCCTATAGAGTAGCTCTCCCCAAGTTCTTCCAGCTTTTCCCTAATTCAACCATAGGGGTTCCAGACTTCAATTCATTGGTTGGGTATAAGTATCTGCATCTGTCTCAGTCAGCTCCTTGTTGGGCTTCTTGGAGGGCAGCCATGTTAGGATGATCTCTGTGAGCACACCATAGCATTAATAATAGTGTCAGGCCTTAGGTCCTGCCCTTGAGATGAATTCCAAGTTGGGATGGTCACTGGACTTCCTTTCCATTGGTATCTTCTCCATTTTTGTCCCTGGAGTTCTTTTAGAGAGGAACAATTCTGGGTCAGAGTTTTTGACTGTGGGATGACAAAACCATCCCTCCACTTTATGTCGTCTTTCTACTGGAGGTGGACTCTATAAGTTCCCTCTCCCCACTGTTGGGCACTTCATCAGAGATCCCTCCCTTTGAGTCCTTAAAGTTTCTCACCTCCAAGGTCTCTGGTTCAATCTAGAGCATCATCCCACCTCCTACCTCCCAAGGTTGACTGTTTTCATTCATTTTGCTGGCCCTCAGGGCTTCAGTCCTGTTCCACTGGCCCAATACCTGATCATGTTCTCCTTTTCCCTTCTCTCACCCGGGGCCCTCAGTTCCTCTGTCCCCTGTGATTGCTTTCTTCTCCCTCCCAAATAATATTGAAGCATTCACACTTGGGCCCTTCAGCTTGTTACCATTGCCAAAGACTCCTACATCGTGATTACATGAATGTAATATGAAATTGCATTCTCTATCATCACATGATTTCTTGAAAGAAAATACTTTTTGTTTGCTGCTGTCATCCCAGAACCTAGAGTAGTGTCTAGCACATAGTCATGATAAATAGAAGTTGGTTGGATAGATGAATTTAAGAATGTAATTCATTTTCAATAAATAGAATTGACTATCTCTACTTTGCCTGTAATTCACTTGAGTAATGAACAAAAACATGCATATTTAAAGGAACTAACACCATTTTAAGCACACATAGATAACCTAAAGTAATAGTAGTTAACTTATGCCTGCAAACTGAAGTGTTTTGAGGAGAATTTCACTGAGAATATATCAATAAAACAATGAATATGTGTCTTCAACTCAGGGCTCAATATGAACCCATTGGATGAATTACACTTGTTAGCCATTTGAACCCAGCACATAGTGTCTGGTTCCAAATTAAAAGTATAGGATTGAAACCTTGTTATTTAGGTGCATATAAAAGATACCAGAGCACTAGAGGATTTCTCATTGCCAGAAACTGATTCTCTTTCAGAGGTCAGCAAACATGTCTTCTGTCAACTATGTATAATGCTGAAGGGAGCCACATCCATCAGAGGAGTTTTTCAAAGCCTGTGAAGATTTCCCAACATTATGGTCATTTTTATACACTCTACTGATTCTCATGGCCAAAGTCATGACTTGAAATAGGTAATTTATTATGTTAGTTAATATAGGTTGGCACTGTACTGCCACACCCTTCTCCACTTAGAAGATGTGCTGTTGGGTCTAGAAAAGATAAATCATGTCTCAATATATACTACGAAGTAGAAAGAAGGAAATTTACATTGTACATTAAGTCAGCTGCTGGTTGTTCTCGAAAATAAATCAAATCTAGCTAGTTGCCTCAAGAAATTCTTAGTGTGTTCTATTGATCAAATTTGAGGTAAAACTCCCAAATACTTAGAACCTTTTTTGAGGAAAAAACTGGAAGTAACTTTCTAATTTTCAGTTTATGTTTTCACTGGCAAAATGGTAGATTTTCAATAGACTGTTCACATTAATGTAATGAATGGAGAAGTTGACGGTAAATACTGAATCGGGGGTGGGGGGGGCTGAATCACAGTTGAAAGAAAAGAGAAACAGGATTATATTAGAAGTGCTAGTTACCTTAATACACAATAAGCCAGCACTACTTTAAATATATAGCATCTTCAGTATGGGTCAAGGATCACCAGGACCTAGGGATCAATCCAAGACTTTCTCTATTCAATTCTTCAGGAGTGAAACTTAAGGGCTCCTTTTGTAATTGATCTCTGTTGAGTTTGCATTGCTCAGTCACATTTGCTAAACACTGGGCTACATTTCTATAGTTCATTCTCTTCTCTGGTACTGATTCTCTAGTATAAATAGTCACTGATTTATCATATATTCCCTAGATTCCCTAGTGAATCTCTGGCAATTTTTTTTATGATAAAGTACCATTTATGCACCCGACTTCAACTCAGAAATCTCTCTTATTATGTGCCCTTGTTTATTATAAAGCTCAAGATACACTTGGTAGAAAAGAGAGAAGCCCCAAGTGAGTCTCTCCATATAGAACAGACTTTGGTAAGTAGCTGAAGCAGTGAACTGCTCAAGGGTGGCCCCAAAAGCAGGATTCAGGCAAATCCAGTGATCCTCTCAAGATTCACTGAGTTCAGACTGTACAGAAAAGCATTTTATCCAATCTCCTGTTTTCTTCACATAGACAACATCAAAATGCCTGACATTAGAACAGATAAAAAAAAAAAAAAAGAGGCTGGGGAAATGGCTGTGTGCATTAAAAAATAAACTCTCTCTTCAGATCCTCAGCATCCATCAAGAAGCCAATCATGCTACCACAGTGACTGGCAGAGACGGGGGGATTATTGGGGTGTTGTGATTTGCAGACAAGTTCCAGGTTCAGTGAAACACCTGTTACAGGAGGACAGCCATGCTACTCCTTTGTGGTACACATGGTATACTCTATGTGAACACATGGGTACACACATACACAAAGACATGCATCTACAATATATCCAAATGTGTGCCTGTACACACACACACACACACACACACACACACACAATGCTGGATGCCGAAAACTAGGATCTAAAGATAAAGGTTGACTATCACACTGGAAAAAAATAAGAATTATACATAAAGCTGAATTTCAGATAATGAATAATTTTAGTTTAAATATACCCTCAGGTAATACAAGGGACAATTTTTTTAAAAATACTAAAATGAATATTTTCTAAACTTGACAAACTTATCTCACTGAGTGACCAAAAGAATGAAGGAAGAAATGGCTCTAATTTGTCCATGCAGTAATCTTACCATTGGGGCTAAAAAGGAAAATTAAAACAAAGGATAAATAAAGGCCTTCAGGCATGGGGTTGCAACAGACACTGAAGGAATGGCCAAGCAATAACTGGCCCCACATGAGTCCCATCCCATGGGCAAGCACCAATCCATGACACTATTAATTAAATTATGTTGTGCTTGTGTACAGGAGTCTAGCCTGACTATCCTCTGAAAGGCTCCACCCAGCACCTCATTCAGACAGATACAGACACCCACAGCCAAACAATGTTGGAGAAAGCTTGTGGACTCTTATGGTAGACGATGGTGAAGAAAGCTTGTGGACTCTTATGGTCGAATAGGAGGAAGGATTACAAGCCCCCAAAAGGATAGGAACTTCACAGGAAGAACAACAGAGTCAACTGACCTGGGCAATTGGTGCTTTCAGAGTCTGAAACACCAATTAAAGGACATACATGGGATGTATCTAGGCCCCTCTGCACATGTGTAGCAGATGTGCAGCTTGGTCTTCATATGGGTCACGAACAACTGAAGCAGTCTCTATCCCAAAAACTGTTGCCTGTCTGTGGGATATGTTCTTCTAGCTGGGCTGCCTTGTCTGGCCTCAGTAGGAGCAGAAGCACCTAGATGTGCAGAGACTTTAAGTTGCAAGGGTAGGGTGATACCCAGGAGGGGCCCACCTGCTCAGAGGAAAAAGGGAGGGGAAATGGGGAAGAATTGTGGGTGGGGGTGACCAGGAGGGGGCAGTGAGCAGTATATAAAATGAATAAGTTAAAAAAAATTAAAAATAATGTTTGACTTCAGTTTCTTCATCTGTGAAATAAAAGAACTAAATTTGAAACATTCATCTTTGTAGTCTCCCCTCCCCCAGCCTGAAACCTGCTTGCTCAGGGTGGAGCTTCCTGCTCATTCGTTCTGCCACGCCCACTGCTGGAACCTGAGGAGCCACACACGTGCACCTTTCTACTGGACCCGAGATTATTCGGCGGGAATCGGGTCCCCTCCCCCTTCCTTCATAACTAGTGTCCCAACAATAAAATTTGAGCTTTGATCAGAATGAATTTGTCTTAGCTCCGTTTCTTCTTTCGCCCCGTCTAGATTCCTCTCTTACAGCTCGAGTGGCCTTCTCAGTCGAACCGTTCACGTTGCGAGCTGCTGGCGGCCGCAACATTTTGGCGCCAGAACTGGGACCTGAAGAATGGCAGAGAGATGCTAAGAGGAACGCTGCATTGGAGCTCCACAGGAAAGGATCTTCGTATCGGACATCGGAGCAACGGACCGTATCAGACATCGGAGCAACGGACAGGTACACATGCTAGCGCTAGCTTAAAATTTCAGTTTTGTAAAGTGTTGCTGAGGATGCGGTAGGATACGAATTAAGCTTGAATCAGTGCTAACCCAACGCTGGTTCTGCTTGGGTCAGCAGCGTGTTAATCGGAACTAGAAACGGAAACAGGCAGGTTAGCCGCAGCTTTTTAGGAAGCTGCTTAGGTGGAAGAAGAAAGGGTTTAAAGTCATGGATCAGGCGGTTGCCCATAGTTTTCAGGAGTTGTTTCAGGCCAGAGGAGTAAGGCTTGAAGTACAATTAGTAAAAAATTTTTTAGGTAAGATAGATAGCTGTTGCCCATGGTTCAAGGAAGAAGAAACACTAGATTGTGGAACCTGGGAGAAAGTTGGTGAGGCCTTAAAAATCACTCAGGCAGATAATTTTACCCTAGGCCTCTGGGCGCTCGTAAATGATGCAATAAAAGATGCCACTTCCCCAGGGCTAAGTTGCCCCCAGGCGGAGCTTGTGGTATCTCAGGAGGAGTGCCTGTCAGAGAGGGCCTCCTCAGAAAAAGATCTTCTTAACTCAAAAACTGATAAATGTGGAAACTCGGATGAAAAACTGATTTTTAACAAAAATCACTCAGATAGAGGAGCTGCCCATTACCTTAATGAGAATTGGTCCTCTTGTGAATCTCCCGCTCCACCTGTAGTCCCCACTTCAGGAGGTGCCACTCATAGGGACACACGACTAAGCGAGTTAGAGTTTGAGATTAAGCTTCAGAGGCTGACTAATGAGCTTCGGGAACTAAAAAAGATGTCAGAAGCGGAGAAGAGTAACTCTTCTGTAGTTCACCAGGTGCCGCTAGAAAAGGTTGTGAGTCAGGCTCGTGGGAAAGGACAGAATATATCTAATACGCTAGCCTTTCCTGTGGTCGAGGTAATTGATCAGCAAGATACTAGGGGCAGACATTACCAGACCTTAGATTTCAAGTTGATAAAAGAGTTAAAGGCGGCTGTTGTGCAATATGGCCCTTCAGCCCCATTCACTCAAGCATTACTGGACACAGTTGTGGAGTCACACTTAACCCCTTTAGATTGGAAGACTCTTTCTAAGGCTACCCTGTCAGGAGGAGATTTTTTGCTTTGGGATTCTGAATGGCGAGACGCCAGTAAGAAAACTGCTGCTTCTAACGCTCAGGCTGGTAATTCAGACTGGGATAGCAACATGCTTTTAGGAGAGGGCCCTTATGAGGGACAGACAAATCAGATTGATTTTCCCGTTGCAGTGTACGCGCAAATTGCGACGGCCGCACGCCGTGCTTGGGGAAGGTTGCCAGTCAAAGGAGAGATTGGTGGAAGTTTAGCTAGCATTCGGCAGAGTTCTGATGAACCATATCAGGATTTTGTGGACAGGCTATTGATTTCAGCTAGTAGAATCCTTGGGAATCCGGACACGGGAAGTCCTTTCGTTATGCAATTGGCTTATGAGAATGCTAATGCAATTTGCCGAGCTGCGATTCAACCGCATAAGGGAACGACAGATTTGGCGGGATATGTCCGCCTTTGCGCAGACATCGGGCCTTCCTGCGAGACCTTGCAGGGAACCCACGTGCAGGCAATGTTCTCAAGGAAACGAGGGAAAAATGTATGCTTTAAGTGTGGAAGTTTAGATCATTTTAGAATTGATTGTCCTCAGAACAAGGGTGCCGAGGTTAGACAAACAGGCCGTGCCCCAGGAATATGTCCCCGGTGTGGGAAGGGCCGCCACTGGGCAAAAGATTGTAAGCATAAAACGAGGGTTTTGAGCCGCCCGGTGCCGGGAAACGAGGAAAGGGGTCAGCCCCAGGCCCCGAGTTACTCAAAGAAGACAGCTTATGGGGCTATAAATCTGCTGCCCAGCCAACAAGATCAGTTCTTGAGCTTGTCAGGTCAAACCCAGGAAATGCAAGACTGGACCTCTGTTCCACTGTCCATGCAGCATTAACCCCAGAAGTGGGAGTCCAAACTCTGCCTACCAGAGTCTTTGGACCACTACCTGTAGGAACCTGTGGTTTTCTCTTAGGACGAAGCAGTTCTATTGTAGAAGGCCTGCAGATTTATCCAGGTGTTATAAGTAATGATTATGAGGGAGAAATTAAAATCATAGCCGCTTGCCCTCGTGGTGCTATAACTATACCCGCTAATCAGAAAATTGCTCAACTTACTTTGATCCCTTTGCGCTGGTCACTATCTAAATTCTTTGAAAATGAAGAAGGACAGAATAACTTTGACTCCTCTGGCGTAAATTGGGTGAAATCTATCACTAATCAGAGACCTAACCTTAAATTGATTCTTGATGGAAAAAGCTTTGAAGGATTAATAGATACCGGGGCCGATGTAACGATTATTAGAGGGCAGGACTGGCCCTCAAACTGGCCCCTGTCTGTTTCCTTGACTCACCTTCAAGGAATTGGTTATGCCAGTAACCCAAAACGTAGTTCCAAATTGCTAACCTGGAGAGATGAGGATGGAAAATCAGGAAATATTCAGCCGTATGTTATGCCAAATTTGCCTGTGACCCTGTGGGGAAGAGATCTGTTGTCACAGATGGGCGTTATCCTGTGCAGTTCTAAGGAGATGGTGACTGAACAGACATTCAGGCAGGGACTCCTGCCTGATCGTGGACTAATAAAGAAGGGACAGAAAATTAAGACTTTTGAGGATTTTAAACCCCACTCTAACGTGAGAGGTTTAAAGTATTTTCAGTAGCGGCCACTGTCTTGCCTGCATCCCACGCCGAAAAAATTCAATGGCGTAATGATATTCCGGTGTGGGTAGATCAGTGGTCTTTACCTAAAGAGAAAATAGAGGCCGCTTCTTTGCTAGTGCAGGAGCAGTTAGAAGCAGGACATTTGGTGGAGTCTCACTCTCCCTGGAATACACCCGTTTTCATTATCAGGAAGAAATCGGGAAAATGGAGACTGTTGCAAGATTTAAGAAAGGTTAATGAAACCATGGTACTTATGGGAACTTTACAACCGGGGCTCCCCTCCCCAGTAGCCATTCCTAAGGGATATTATAAGATTGTTATAGATTTGAAAGATTGTTTCTTTACCATCCCTTTGCATCCAAAGGATTGTGAGAGATTTGCTTTTAGTGTTCCTTCTGTAAATTTCAAGGAACCCATGAAAAGATATCAATGGACAGTTCTCCCGCAGGGCATGGCTAATAGTCCCACCTTATGTCAAAGGTTTGTGGCAAAGGCAATTCAGCCTGTTAGACAACAATGGCCAAATATTTACATCATTCATTTCACAGATGATGTCTTGATGGTGGGAAAGGACCCCCAAGATTTGCTTTTGTGTTATGGAGACTTACGAAAGGCCCTGGCTGATAAGGGATTACAAATTGCTTCTGAAAAGATACAAACTCAGGATCCTTATAATTATTTGGGTTTTAGACTCACTGATCAAGCTGTTTTTCCCCAGAAAATTGTTATTCGTAGAGATAACTTAAGGACCTTAAATGATTTTCAAAAATTGTTAGGTGACATAAATTGGCTTCGCCCCTATCTAAAGCTTACTACAGGGGAGTTGAAACCTTTATTTGATATTCTTAAAGGGAGTTCTGATCCCACTTCCCCTAGATCCCTAACCTCAGAAGGATTACTGGCCTTACAGCTAGTGGAAAAGGCTATTGAAGAACAGTTTGTCACTTACATAGATTACTCCCTGCCGCTGCACCTGTTAATTTTTAATACGACTCATGTGCCTACGGGATTGCTATGGCAAAAATTTCCTATAATGTGGATACATTCGAGGATTTCTCCCAAACGTAATATCTTGCCATATCACGAAGCAGTGGCTCAGATGATTATCACTGGAAGAAAGCAGGCATTGACTTATTTTGGAAAGGAGCCAGATATCATTGTCCAGCCTTACAGCGTGAGTCAGGACACTTGGCTGAAACAGCATAGTACAGATTGGTTGCTTGCACAATTAGGGTTTGAAGGAACTATAGATAGCCACTACCCCCAAGATAGGTTGATAAAATTCTTAAATGTGCATGATATGATATTTCCTAAGATGACTTCCTTACAGCCTTTAAATAATGCTCTATTGATTTTTACTGATGGCTCCTCTAAAGGGCGAGCTGGATATCTTATTAGTAATCAACAGGTTATCGTAGAGACTCCTGGTCTCTCGGCTCAGCTCGCCGAATTAACAGCAGTACTGAAGGTTTTTCAGTCTGTACATGAGGCTTTTAATATTTTTACTGACAGTTTATATGTTGCTCAGTCAGTACCCTTATTGGAAACCTGTGGTACGTTTAACTTCAATACGCCGTCAGGATCTTTATTTTCAGAATTACAAAACATCATTCTCGCCCGGAAAAATCCGTTTTATATTGGCCACATACGGTCTCACTCTGGTCTTCCTGGACCTCTGGCAGAGGGTAATGATCGCATTGACAGAGCTCTAATAGGAGAAGCCTTAGTTTCAGATCGGGTTGCTTTGGCCCAACGTGATCTTGAAAGGTTTCATCTTTCTAGCCATACCCTAAGGCTCCGGCATAAGATCACAAAGGAGCAAGCGAGAATGATCCTAAAACAATGTCCTAAATGTATTACTTTATCTCCAGTGCCGCATCTAGGAGTTAATCCTAGAGGCCTTATGCCTAATCATATTTGGCAAATGGATATAACCCATTATGCAGAATTTGGAAAACTAAAATATATACATGTTTGCATTGATACTTGTTCAGGATTTCTTTTTGCTTCTCTGCATACAGGAGAAGCTTCAAAAAACGTAATTGATCATTGCCTACAAGCATTTAATGCCATGGGATTGCCTAAACTTATTAAGACAGACAATGGGCCATCTTATTCCAGTAAAAACTTTATTTCATTCTGTAAAGAATTCGGTATTAAACATAAAACTGGAATTCCTTACAACCCCATGGGACAGGGAATAGTTGAACGTGCTCATCGCACCTTAAAGAATTGGCTCTTTAAGACAAAAGAGGGGCAGCTATATCCCCCAAGGTCACCAAAGGCCCACCTTGCCTTCACCTTATTTGTCCTAAATTTCTTGCACACCGATATCAAGGGCCAGTCTGCAGCGGATCGCCACTGGCATCCAGTTACTTCTAATTCTTATGCATTGGTAAAATGGAAGGACCCCCTGACTAATGAATGGAAGGGTCCAGATCCAGTTCTAATTTGGGGTAGGGGCTCAGTTTGTGTTTTTTCACGAGATGAAGATAGAGCGCGGTGGCTGCCAGAGAGATTAATTCGTCAGATGAACACAGATTCTGACTCTTCTGGTAAGTATCATTCTAAAGACTAAAATTCCTTTTGTGCTTAAAATTCAGCTGAGAGCAACAGCTCTCAAAGCTGTTCTCCAGCTACTCTCTGAGCCAGCTCCCGACAGGAGGCCGGAGACTAGCCTCAGCTTTACAATTTGCATTTGAATAAAGTACCTAGACTTCCCCTAAAGAAGTTCTGTTTTCCTACTTTCTCACTGTCTTTCAAGATTTTGTCTTTCAAGCAGGTAAATCAACATTCTCGAAGCGGACCAGCGGATGTGCATCCCCGCCCCCCTAGAGCATGCAGGTGGCAGCTGTTATCCCCAGTCTCAGGACATTTCCAGCACATGGTTTTCAGTCTGAGTTAAAAATTTAGGTTTACCTAGAGGGCTAGAAGAGTAGATATTTCTATATTAATAAAGATTGGTTTTTATTTTGATAGACAGGCTTAGCCCCTTAGCTGACCTCTGGCTTTTCACCCTTGCTGTTACTGCAAGGTGTCCTTAGCTCAATAGGCTGTGGAAAAAACAGGGATGAGGAGGAACGACTTCCAGCTCCTATTTTAGCCACAAATCGTGGTGTTACTAATGACATAATTCTTGCTTAGGCTTTGCTAATTCTGAGGTTGATAATTCTCCTTTAGGAGCTGCACAGCACTCAGAACTGTGCATACTGGTTTGTGATTGTACAAATTCAGTATGGGCATCGCTTGGTGCAGAGGTACTGCAAGGGAAGGTCCGGCTTGACCATTTCTGAGTTTCCTGTGAGATAAACCCGGTTTAAAAGAGGTTGGTATCATATTTTGGTTAAAAATAAAAAATATTTTCCGGCTCTACCTTGCCTCCCCAAAAGATACCCAGAGCCACATGTGTGGGTTTTACCAGTACCCACGGGAGGAATCGGGTCCATGTCCACCCAAGCCAAGGTTAAAAGCCCACTCATCTACGGATGAGAAAATCATTTGATCACCTCAGTTAAGCGTTGCCTTATTTAACTTAATTAATAGGGGGGAGAGAGATTGGAGACGTACTATTAAAAGGGCAAGCCCTTCACTGCCTCCCACCCAAATAAAAGAGCCGGTCGAACGCCTTCTCCCTGTTTCCCACCTATCATCCAAAAATGCGGAGGAATATCAACTTAGTGTTATTTTCCCATTTGTTCAGTCAAACTTAGCCAGAGTTCCAACGCCCTACTTAAAATTCAACTAGAAAGTTACCTACCAAGTACTAATTAGCATTATAAAGTCAGAGTCTGCAGCTCCAGGCCTTTCAGTTAGTTGTTTACTAGAAAGGACAGTCTTAAGCCAGATACAGTTTACCATAAGAAAAGTTAAAGAATCCCAGTGAAGCAAGTTTTTTCTTTAGCCCTAGATTCTAGGCAGAACTATTGAGCATAGATAATTTTTCCCCCCTCAGGCCAGCTTTTTCTTTTTTTTTAAATTTTGTTAATAAAAGGGAGGAGATGTAGTCTCCCCCTCCCCCAGCCTGAAACCTGCTTGCTCAGGGTGGAGCTTCCTGCTCATTCATTCTGCCACGCCCACTGCTGGAACCTGAGGAGCCACACACGTGCACCTTTCTACTGGACCCGAGATTATTCGGCGGGAATCGGGTCCCCTCCCCCTTCCTTCATAACTAGTGTCCCAACAATAAAATTTGAGCTTTGATCAGAATGAATTTGTCTTAGCTCCGTTTCTTCTTTCGCCCCGTCTAGATTCCTCTCTTACAGCTCGAGTGGCCTTCTCAGTCGAACCGTTCACGTTGCGAGCTGCTGGCGGCCGCAACACATCTTAGAGCATAGATTTTTTTTTTTTGTACTTTTGGCAAATGATCTATCCATAGTTCCCAGACATGTTTAAGATGTTTGTGTCTTGTACTATATGTCTCAGTGGAGATGCTGTGTATTCTTGCATCCCTGATGGCTTCTCCAGGTTTAGTAGTATTATGGCACTGGATGCCTCACAGCACCCATCTCTGCCACTCTGGATTTAGGTGTCTGAACATGACTCTCTTATGACTGGCAAGAGAGACATTTGCCTGTCCCTTCAATATTTCTTATGGTAATATGGAGAAAAAACTATGCATAATACCAGTAACACCTTAAAGTATGATATGAATTGAGACCTTTCTTCATCAAATTTTCAGGGTATATTTGGCCTAAGAAAGGACCACACAAAAATATTTGAGCCTTTTTTTTGTCTTTATAAGTGTTAACTATTGCAGTTTCTTTGTTCTTTTTTTTTTAATAAAAACACATTAGCCTTGTGATGGATTATTAGACTATGCTCTTTTTCTCTCACCTTTGTTCTAAAACAGGCTTTAGCTGAATCTTCTTATTATCATCTGGGTGTGAAAATTACATATCGGTCCCCATCCTATTAGGAAGCTAAGTTAATGAGGAAAGAAAGGTGTCACATTGTCTGGACTCATTTTCACTCCATCCTTAGAGAAAAGGATCCTAGATCTATCATTCTTGGTCTCATGTTCATTTGCATTTCCTTCACTAAAAAAAAATTAATAATAAACAATCTAATAGGCCACAAAATTCACATTTCCAGGGTGGACTAATTGATTTTTCCTATAGTTCTGATGAAACTGGAAGAGCTTTTCTTCAAATAGGGTAGATTTCATTGTGAAGTCTTCATTTTAGGCAGAGCTCCATGCTGTCAGCCAGCTCCTCCATTTGACATGAAGAGCTCTGTTCCCTAACTTCTTCCTATTAATTAATCACTATCTTTATACATATAATAAATAGCATGACTGCCAACTAAAAGACAAGAATTTTAGTCCTAAAATACAGGGGTTTTCCCCACTGAAAACCAATTCAGACAGCATAAATATCAGCCTCACTGTGATGTTTTGCCATATAAATAACAGAAATTGCCTTAACTGGTTATTTTCACTCACTGGTATATTTTTTAAGGCTGAGAAACTAAAACCTTTTGACAAGAATCTATGGCAAGATTGTGTGCAAAATGTCATAATTGTAAGCATCTGTTAATTACCATCTTATCTACATTTGTCATGAATTACAATTGTTCAGCTCAATTGAGGATTTTTTTATATGTCTAAGAGGGGACAAATTTTAATGATCATCTCAAGTTTGACAAGATGTAAGATGCTTTCATTTTATTATATTTTTGATATATCTCATTTTTATTAGTTCTTTAGAAATTTCATACATTTATAATCCTATTCACCCCATGCCCTCACTTCTCCCAGACCCATTGCCCCTGTCCTACCCACTCAAATTTGTGTCTACCTTAAAAAATAAATAACCCAGAAAGTTTAGTTGGTACTGCCAATATGTGGCCTTCCACTGGAGTGTCGAACCCCTTCCTGGAGTGTTCTTGGTCTGGGAATTTTTCCCTAGAGACAGATGCAGATAAGTTGTCGCTAGGATACAAAAGGTAATTACATGATGGGGAGCTGTGTGCATGAAATTGGTTCTTCCCTTCTTGCAGTTTATTTTTCTTAACTCAGCTCTATCCTGCCTATGCTCCATGGCTTTTTCCCACCACCATCTCCTTTCTTGTTAGTGTTTCAAAACAGTTGGCACTGCTATTGTTAAAATGGCTAGTTCACTGGCCACATTTTTATCAAATGAATTATTTCCTGTAGCCTGAAATTAGACAGAAAAAAAATCAGTCTTCACAAAAATTTCTTTTTTTTTAAAATTTTGTTGAGGATAAGTAAAGAAATTAAAGTATTTCCTCTTTTAAAAAAAAAGCCTTTTCTAGTGTCTGACAAATATAGAAGTGGATGCTCACAGACATCCATTAGACTGAACACAGGGTCCCCAATGAAGGAGCTAGAAAAAGGACCGAAGGAGCTGAAGGGGTTTGCAGCCCCATAGGAAAAACAACAATATGAAATAACCAGTACCCCAGAGTTCCCAGGGACTAAATCACCAACCAAAGAACACACATGGTGGTACTCATGGCTCTAGCTGCATATAAAGCAGAGGATAGCCTAGTCAGTCATCAATGAGAGGAGAGGCCCTTGGTCCTGTGAAGGTTCTATAGGGGAATGCAGGGCCAGGAAGCAGGAGTGGGTGGGTTGGTAAGCAGGAGGAGTATGGAGGCGATAGGGGGTTTTCGGAGGGGAAACCAGGAAAGTGGATATAACATTTGAAATGTAAATAAAGAAAATATCTAATTAAAAAAAATAACTTTTGCTCCAAATATCTGTATTGTTTGGTCTAGGTGGCCTTCTTTACAGCAGCAAACTAACCTAGCAGCAGCTTCCTCATTTTAAAGATAATTTGCTCATGCAGCCTACATTTTTTATAAGGAGAATTTACAAATTTGGAATATTTACTGGGTAATTATGTAATTGTCTGCATTTTTTATATGTTGACAGACAGTAAGTAACATGAGATCAGCCAGTCATAGGAATGTGTATGCTCAAAGAACATGATGTACTTGTATAAAAATGTAATAATGAAACCCACTATTTTGGACAATGAATATACACTAATTAAAATTTTATAAAATGTGATTTTAAAGGTATGCATTTATCATGTACACTGTGTTTTGAAATGTGTATATATTGTAGGAGGGTTAAATCAAGCTAATTAATTATATTAAGTACATGGTTTTCTCTATGTGGTAAAGACATTTAAAATATATTCTTTTAGCAAATTTGAATGTAATATATTATAGTTAACTATAGTCATTAAAATATGAAAGATCCTTGAATCCATTCCTTTTATTGAGTCAAAACTAGATTCTGTCTATTTTTTCTTTATATATATGTATATGTATATGTATATGTATATGTATATGTATATGTATATGTATATGTATATGTATATGTATATGTATATGTATGTATGTATAGTATGTGTGTGTTTCTGTGTCTGTACAAGGCCACAAGGATGTGTGTGCGTGCGTGTGTGTGTGTGTGTGTGTGTGTGTGTGTGTATGTCTAGACATGTCCAAATGTGTGCACATCAGTAGAAGCCTAAGGTTGATGTAGGAACTACTTTTGGATGGATCTTCCATCTTATTTATAGAAGCAGAGTCTTTCAATCAAATCTAGAAGTCATGGATGGGGATATATTTGTCTTGTTAGCAAACCTGATTCAGAAATCCATCATTTCCATATTTGGATGATAGAGATATACATACTATATATGATGCTATGAACACCTGAAATTTATTTTTTATTAGATATTTTCTTCAATTACATTTCAAATGCTATCACAAAAATCCTCTATACCCTCCCCCCGCCCTGCTCCCCTATTCACTCACTCCCACTTCTTGGCCCTGGCATTCCCCTGTACTGGGGAAAATAAAGTTTGCTAAACCAAGGGGCCTTCCTTCCCAATGATGGCCAACTAGGCCATCTTCTGCTACATAATCAGAGCTCTGGGAGTACTGATTAGTTCATATTGTTTTTCCACCTATATGGTTGCAGACCCCTTCAGCTCCTTGGGTACTTTCTCTAGCTACTCCATTGGGGGCCCTGTGTTCCACCCTATAGATGACTGTGAGCATCCACTTCTGTATTTGCCAGGCACTGATTTCAGTAGGATTGCTTCCAGCTTCTCTCCATTTATTTTGATGTTGACTACTGGTTTGCTGTATATTGCTTTGATTATGTTTAGGTATGGGCCTTGAATTCCTGATCTTTCCATGACTTTTATCATGAAGGGATGTTGGATTTTGTCAAATGCTTTCTCAGCATCTAACAAGATGATCATGTGATTTTTGTCTTTGAGTTTGTTTATATACTGGATTACATTGATGGATTTCCATATATTAAACCATCCCTGTATCCTGGGATGAAGCCTGCTTGGTCATCACGAATGATCCTTTTGATGTGCTTTTGGATTTGGTTTGCGAGGATTTTATTGAGTATTTTTGCATCAATATTCATAAGGGAAATTGGTCTGAAGTTCTCTTTCTTGGTTGGATCTTTGTGTGGTTTAGTTATCAGAGTAATTGTGGCTTCATAGAATGAATTGGGTAGAGTACCTTCTGTTTCTATTTTGTGGAGTAGTTTGAGAAGAGTTGGAATTAGGTCTTCTTTGAAGGTCTGATAGAACTCTGCACTAAACCCATCTGGTTCTGGGTTTTTTTTGGTTGGGAGACTATTAATGACTGCTTCTATTTCTTTAGGGGAAATGGGACTCTTAAGATCGTTAATCTGATCCTGATTTAACTTTGGTACCTGGTATCTGTCTTGGAAGTTGCCCATTTCCTCCAGGTTTTCCAGTTTTGCTGAGTATAGCCTTTTGTAGAAGGATCTGATGGTGTTTTGGATTTCCCCAGGATCTCTTATTATGTCTCCTTTTCATTTCTGATTTTATTAATTAGGATAATGTCCCTGTGCCCTCTAGTGAGTCTGGCTAAGGGTTTATCTATCTTGTTGATTTTCTCAAAGAATAAGCTCCTCCTTTGGTTGATTCTTTGAATAGCTCTTTTTGTTTCCACTTAGTTGATTTCAGCCCTAAGTTTGATTGTTCCCTGCCTTCTACTCCTCTTGGGTGAATTTGCTTCCTTACATTCTAGAGCTTCTCCGTGTGCTGTCAGACTGCTAGTGTATGCTCTTTCTAGTTTCTTTTTTGAAGCACTGAGGGCTATGAGTTTTCCTTTTAAGACTGCTTCCATTGTGTCCCATAAGTTTTGGTATATTGTGGCTTCATTTTCATTAAACTCTAAAGAGTCTTTAATTTCTTTCTTTATTTCTTCCTTGACCAAGGTATCATTGAGTAGAGTATTGTTCAGTTTCCACGTGAATGTTGGCTTTCTATTATTTATGCTGTTATTGAAGATCAGCCTTAGTCCATGGTGATCTGATAGGATGCATGGGATAATTTTAAAATTTTGTATCTGTTGAGGCCTGTTTTGTGCCCAATTCTATGGTCAATTTTGGAGGAGGTACCATGAGGTACTGAGAAGGTATACCCTTTTGTATCATTGAGTAGAGTGTTGTTCAGTTTCCACGTGAATGTTGGCTTTCTATTATTTATGCTGTTATTGAAGATCAGCCTTAGTCCATGGTGATCTGATAGGATGCATGGGAGAATTTTAATATTTTGTATCTGTTGAGGCCTGTTTTGTGACCGATTCTATGGTCAATTTTGGAGGAGGTACCATGAGGTACTGAGAAGGTATACCCTTTTGTTTTAGAATAAAATGTCCTGTAGATATCTGTTAAATCCATTTGTTTCATAACTTCTGTTAGTGTGTCTCTGTTTAGTTTCTGTTTCCAGGATCTGTCAATTGGTGAGAGTAGGGTGCTAAAGTCTCCCACTATTATTGTTTGAGATACAATGTGTGCTTTGAACTTTATTAAAGTTTCTTTAATGAATGTGGCTTCCCTTGCATTTGGAGCATAGATATTTAGAATTGAGAGTTCATCTTGGTAGATTTTACCTTTGATGAGTATGAAGTGCCCCTACTTGCCTTTTTTAATAACTTTGGGTTGAAAGTAAATTTTATTTGATATTAAAATGGCTACTCCAGCTTGTTTATTCAGACCATTTGCTAGGAAAATTGTTTTCCAGCCTTTTACTCTGAGGTAGTGTCTGTCTTTATCCCTGAGGTGGGTGTAGTGGCTATTCCTGGTTGTCAATTTGACTATATTTGGAATGAACTACAATCCATAATTGGAAGGCTCACCAGTGACCCTTATCTGGAGGCTTGGAGATCCTTATCTGGATCTTGGTATGGAGATCTTGAGCCATAGTGTCTATGGATTCCAGAAGATTGAATCTCCGAGTTTAAGGAACACACCTTTAATCTGGGCTACACCTTTCATCTGGGATTAAATGTGTGGTGGAACACACCTTTAATCTGGGCTACACCTTCTGCTGGAGACAATATAAGGACATTGGAAGAAGGGAGTCTAGCTCTTGCTCTTGCTCCTTCGCCTGCTTGCTGTGTGAGACTGAGTAACTGCTAGATCCTTGGACTTCCATTCACAGCTGCGACTGAACTATTGTTGGGAATTGGGCTGCCAACTGTAAGTCATCAATAAATTCCTTTACTATCTAGAGACTATCCATAAGTTCTGTGACTCTAGAGAACCCTGACTAATGCAGAAGTTGGTACCAGGAGTGGTTCTAGAGTAACAGAAGTACAAGGATGAAACTTTTAAAATACAGGAATTGGCTTGTTGATCCACCAGCACTTTCAACTATTGAAACCTCTCCAGATTCTCTCCCTCCTGGGAGCTCAGAGAATTTTGAAGACCCATGGTTGAAACTATATTCCGAACTTAAAGAAGCTAATGCCCTTGATTTTCTTAATGAATTAGGTGATTCAGTGCACAAAGCTTTCTACAAGATGGGGAAAAATTGGAAAATGATTTTACTGGCTGGCTGTTCTTAGTATCTGTGGAAAAAATTGTGAATGAAAGGAAGGAGTTGTGTGATAAAATTGAAAGGCTCCAGACACAAGTAAATGATCTAAAAGTTGCTAAGTGTGTCCTTGAAGAGAATCTTCTCTCTTGTAGCAATAGAGGTCAAGTTGCAGAAAATCAAACTGAAACCCTCATTGTAAGGTTGGCTGAACTACAGCGAAAATTCAAGTCTCAGCCTCAGAGTGTGTCGACAGTTAAAGTAAGGGCTCAAATTGGCAAAGAATGGGATCCTATAACATGGGACGGGGATGTGTGGGAAGACCATGTTGAAGCTGAGAATTTTGAATCTTCAGATTCTCAAGGGTTTGCCCCACCTGAGGAAGTAGTACCCTCAGCCCCACCCCTTGAAATAATGCCTTCCCCACATGAGGAAATTAATTTTGCAGAGTCTGATACACCAGCAATGACTTTTACTACTGATGTTTCTCAAGGCCCACCAATAGTTTCTTCTAGACCTGTAACCAGACTCAAAGCAAAACAGGCTCCTAGAGGGGAGGTAGAACGTGTAGTCCATGAGGAAATTCGCTACACTACTAAGGAGCTTAATGAGTTTGCTAATTCATTCAAGCAGAAACCTGGTGAATATGTGTGGGAATGGATTTTAAGGGTGTGGGATAAGGGTGGAAGAAACATAAAACTAGTTCAGGCTGAGTTTATTGACATGGGTCCTCTGAGTAGAGATTCTAGGTTTAATACAGAAGCTCGCATAGTTAAAAAGTGTCAAAAGTTTGTTTGAATGGTTGGCTGAAGTGTTTATCAAAAGATGGCCTACTGGAAATGACTTGGAGATGCCTGATATTCCGTGGCTTAGTGTTGATGAAGGGATTTTAAGACTTAGGGAAATTGCAATGCTAGAGTGGGTATATTGTGTAAAGCCTAATTGTCCACAATGGGAAGGTCCAGAAGATATGCCCTTCACCAGCTCTATAAGACACAAATTGGTGAGGGGGCACCAGCACATTTGAAGGGTTTTGTTCTTTCCCTTTTCCTTGTGCCAGATCTTAGCATTGGAGATGCTTCTGCTCAATTAGATGAATTAAATTCACTGGGTTTAGTTGGATTCCGAGGTAACAAGGGCCAGGTAGCAGCATTGAATCGCCGGAGACAAGGTGATCCTAGTTATTATAATGGACAGTGTAGACAAAAGAATGTTTATAATAACATACCCAGTAATGGTCAGCACAGGAGAGGTGAAATTTATAATGGTATGACTCGCTTGGACCTTTGGTACTGGCTAATCAATCCTGGTGTTTCCAGGAATGAAATACATAGGAATCCTACTGCATATTTGTTTGATCTGTATAAGCAGAAAAATTCTCAAACAAATGAAAGAAAGTGGTAAACAGCAATCTCGGTCAGTGAATCAATTTCCAGACTTAAGCCAGTTTGCAGATCCGGAACCCCTTGAATGAAGGCGTGGCCAGGTTCCGCTGAGGAAGGATCCTGATAAGACACCCAAAAGTTTTGCTGTTACCCTTTCTCCAGTTCTTCCCCAGAGGGACCTACAGCCTTTTACAAGGGTAACTGTACACTGGGGAAAAGGAAATAATCAGACTTTTCGGGATCTGCTGGATACTGGTTCTAAGTTGACACTGGTCCCAGGGGATCCCAAGAAACATTGTGGCCCTCCAGTTAAAGTAGGGGCTTATGGAGGGCAGGTGATTAATGGAGTTTTGACTGATGTCTGACTCACAGTAGGTCCAGTAGGTCCCCGGACACATCCTGTGGTGATTTCCCCAATTCCAGAATGTATAATTGGGATAGATATACTCAGAAATTGGCAGAATTCTCATATTGGTTCCCTGAATTGTAAAGTGAGGGCTATTATGGTTAGAAAGGCCAAATGGAAGCCTTTAGAGTTGCCTCTGCCAAAGAAAATAGTGAATCAAAAACAGTATCGTATTCCTGGAGGAATTGCAGAAATTACTGCCACTATCAAGGACTTGAAAGATGCAGGGATGGTGGTTCCCACCACATCTCCATTTAACTCTCCAATCTGGCCAGTGCAGAAAACAGATGGATCATGGAGAATGACAGTTGATTATCGAAAACTAAATCAGGTAGTAACTCCAATTGCAGCTGCTGTACCAGATGTAGTTTCGTTACTTGAGCAAATTAACACATCTCCTGGCACCTGGTATGCGGCTATTGATCTGGCAAATGCCTTCTTCTCAGTACCTGTCCATAAGGACCACCAGAAGCAATTTGCTTTCAGTTGGCAAGGCCAACAGTATACCTTCACAGTTTTGCCTCAAGGATATATTAACTCTCCTGCCCTGTGTCATAATTTAGTTAGAAGGGAGCTTGATCGTTTGGATCTTCCACAAAATATCACATTGGTGCACTATATTGATGACAATATGCTGATTGGACCAAGTGAGCAGGAAGTAACAACCACTTTGGACTCATTGGTAACACATATGCGTATCAGAGGATGGGAAATAAATCCAACCAAAATTCAAGGACCATCTACCTCAGTGAAATTCTTAGGAGTCCAGTGGTGTGGGGCATGCAGAGATATTTCTTCTAAGGTGAAAGATAAGTTATTGCACCTGGCCCCTCCTACAACCAAGAACGAAGCACAAGATTTAGTGGGTCTATTTGGATTCTGGAGACAACACATCCCTCACTTGGGTGTGTTACTTAGGCCTATTTACCAAGTGACTCGGAAAGCTGCTAGCTTTGTGTGGGGCCTGGAACAGGAGAAGGCCCTTCAACAGGTCCAGGCTGCTGTGCAGGCTGCTCTACCACTTGGACCATATGACCCAGCAGACCCGATGGTACTTGAGGTGTCTTTGGCTGATAGAGATGCTGTTTGGAGCCTCTGGCAGACCCCTGTAGGTGAATCACGGAAAAGACCTTTGGGATTTTGGAGCAAAGCTCTACCATCATCTGCAGACAACTATTCTCCCTTTGAAAAACAGCTCTTGGCCTGCTATTGGGCCTTAGTGGAAACTGAACGTTTGACAATAGGACACCAAGTTACTATGCGACCTGAACTACCCATCATGAGCTGGGTACTATCAGACCCTGCAAGTCATAAAGTGGGACGCACACAGCAGTAGTCTATTATCAAATGGAAGTGGTATATACGTGATTGGGCCAGAGCAGGTCCTGAAGACACAAGCAAGTTACATGAAGAAGTTACTCAAATGCCTATGGTTTCTACTCCTGTTACAATGCCATCTGCCGCCAAACATGTGCCTATAGCCTCATGGGGTGTTCCCTATGATCGACTGACCGAAGAGGAGAAGACTAGAGCCTGGTTTACTGATGGCTCTGCACGTTATGCAGGCACCACCCAGAAGTGGACAGCTGCAGCATTACAACCCCTTTCTGGGACAACACTGAAAGACACAGGTGAAGGGAAATATTCACAGTGGGCAGAACTTCGGGCAGTACACATGGTATTACAGTTTGTTTGCAAGAAGAAATGGCCAGATGTACGATTATTCACTGACTCATGGGCTGTAACCAATGGATTGGCTGGATGGTCAGGCACTTGGAAAGATCACAATTGGAAAATTTGTGAGAAAGACATCTGGGGAAGAAGTATGTGGATAGATCTCTCCAAATGGGCAAAGGATGTGAAGATATTTGTGTCCCTTGTAAATGCTCACCAAAAGGTGACTTCAGCCGAGAAGGAGTTCAATAATCAAGTGGATAAGATGGCCCGTTCTGTGGACAGTCAGCCTCTCTCCCCAGCCATCCCTGTCATTGCTCAATGGGCACATGAACAAAGTGGCCATGGTGGTCGAGATGGAGGTTATGCTTGGGCTCAGCAACACGGGCTTCCACTCACCAAGGCTGACCTGGCTACAGCTGCTGCTGATTGCCAGATCTGCCAACAGCAGAAACCAACACTGAGCCCCAGATATGGCACCATTCCTTGAGGTGACCAGCCAGCAACCTGGTGGCAGGTTGACTACATTGGGCCACTTCCTTCATGGAAAGGACAGTGTTTTGTTCTTATTGGAGTAGATACTTATTCTGGTTATGGATTTGCCTTTCCTGCACGTAATGCCTCTGCTAAAACCACCATTCATGGATTGACAGAATGCATCATCTATCGTCATGGTATTCCACACAGTATTGCTTCTGACCAAGGAACTCATTTCACAGCCAGAGAAGTACGACAGTGGGCCCACGATCATGGAATTCACTGGTCTTACCACATTCCCCATCATCTTGAAGCAGCTGTTCTGATAGAAAGATGGAACGGCCTTTTGAAGACATAGTTACAGCACCAATTAGATGGTAACAGCTTGGAAGGCTGGGGCAGAGTTCTTCAGAAGGCAGTATATGCTTTGAATCAGCGCTCCATATATGGTACAGTTTCACCCATAGCCAGGATTCATGGGTCCAGGAATCAAGGGGTGGAAAAGGGAATAGTTCCACTTACTATCACTCCTAGTGACCCTCTAGGAAAATTTTTGCTTCCTGTCCCCATAACTCTAGGTTCTGCTGGCCTAGAAGTTTTGGATCCAGAGAGGGGAGTGCTCCTACCAGGAGCTACAACAAACATTCCATTGAACTGGAAGCTCAGACTTCCCCCTGGTCATTTTGGGCTTCTAATGCCCTTAAACCAACAGGCTAAAAAAGGAATAACAGTGTTAGGAGGGGTGATAGATCCAGATCACCATGGGGAAATTGGATTACCTCTTCACAATGGTGGTAAGCAAGATTATGTCTGGAGTGTAGGAGATCCCTTAGGGCGCCTCTTAGTACTACCATGTCCTGTGATTAAAGTCAATGGGAAACTACAACAGCCTAATCCAAGCAAGATGACAAAGGACGCAGACCCATCAGGAATGAAGGTATGGGTCAATCCTCCAGGAAAAGAGCCAAGACCTGCTGAGGTGCTGGCTGAAGGTGAAGGAAATACAGAATGGGTAGTAGAGGAAGGTAGTTATAAATACCAATTAAGGCCACGTAACCAGTTGCAGAAATGAGGATTATAAAGTAATATGATGCCCCATTGTAAATTTACAAATGCGTTTGTGATTGTAGGAGGGATAGTTGTATCATGTTAGGCGTATTTACAACCTGTTATTGTTTCATGTGAACATGAGATATTATTTGTGTCAAGTTGACAAGGGGTGGATTGTAGTGGCTATTTCTGGTTGTCAACTTGACTATATTCGGAATGAACTACAATCCAGAATTGGAAGGCTCACCAGTGACCCTTATCTGGAGGCTTGGAGATCCTTATCTGGATCTTGGTATGGAGATCTTGAGCCATAGTGTCTATGGATTCCAGAAGATTGAATCTCCGAGTTTAAGGAACACACCTTTAATCTGGGCTACACCTTTCATCTGGGATTAAATGTGTGGTGGAACACACCTTTAATCTGGGCTACACCTTCTGCTGGAGACAATATAAGGACATTGGAAGGGAGTCTAGCTCTTGCTCTTGCTCCTTTGCCTGCTTGCTGTGTGAGACTGAGTAACTGCTAGATCCTTGGACTTCCATTCACAGCTGCGACTGAACTATTGTTGGGAATTGGGCTGCCGACTGTAAGTCATCAATAAATTCCTTTACTATCTAGAGACTATCCATAAGTTTTGTGACTCTACAGAACCCTGACTAATACAGTGGGTTTCCTGTAAGTAGCAAAATGTTGGGTCCTGTTTGTGTAGCCAGTCTGTTAGTCTATGTCCTTTTATTGGGAAATTACTTCATTGATGTTAAGAGAAATCAAAGAAAAACATAAGTTTTGTGACTCTACAGAACCCTGACTAATACAGTGGGTTTCCTGTAAGTAGCAAAATGTTGGGTCCTGTTTGTGTAGCCAGTCTGTTAGTCTATGTCCTTTTATTGGGAAATTACTTCATTGATGTTAAGAGAAATCAAAGAAAAGTAATTGTTGCTTCCTGTCATTTTTGTTGTTAAAGTTGGGAAGCAGTTCTTGTGGATGTCTTCTTATAGTTTTGTTAAAGGATTCCTTTCTTGCTTTTTCTAGGGTGTAGTTTCCATCTTTGTGTTGGTGTTTTCCCTTTATTATTCTTTGAAGGGCTGGATTCGTGGAAAGATATTGTGGGAATTTGGTTTCGTCATGGAATACTTTAGTTTATTTTATCTATGGTAAGTGAGAGTTTTGCTGGGTATAGTAGCCTGGGCTGGCATTTGTGTTCTCTTAGTGTCTGTATAACATCTGTCCAGGCTCTTCTGACTTTCATAGTCTCTGGTGAAAAGTCTGGTGTAATTCTGATAGGCCTGCCTTTGTAAGTTACTTGACCTTTTTCCCTTACTGCCTTTAACATTCTGTCTTTATTTAGTGCATTTGTTGTTCTGATTATTATGTGTCGGGAAGAATTTCTTTTCTGGTCCAGTCTATTTGGAGTTCTGTAGGCTTCTTGTATGTTCATGGGCATCTCTTTCTTTAGGTTTAGGAAGTTTTCTTCTATAATTTTGTTGAATATAATTGCTGGCCCTTTAAGTTGAAAATCTTCATTCTCATCTACTCCTATTATCCGTAGGTTTGGTCTTCTCATTGTGTCCTGGATTTTCTGGATATTTTGAGTAAGGGTCTTTTTGCATTTTGCATTTTCTTGATTGTCCTGTCCATGTTCCCTATGGAATCTTCTTCACCTAAGATTTTGTCTTCCATCTCTTGTATTCTGTTGCTGATGCTCACATCTATGGTTCCAGATTTCTTTCCTAGGGTTTCTATCTCCAGAGTTGTCTCCCTTTGGGTTTTCTTCATTGTTTCTACTTCCATATTTAGATCCTGGATGGTTTTGTTCACTTCCATCCCCTGTTTCGTTGTGTTTTCCTGTAATTCTCTAAGAGATTTTTTTGTTTCTTCTGTTTAGCAATGTTTGCCTGTATTTCTTTAAGGACTTCTACCTCTTTAGCAGTGTTCTCTTGTAATTCCTTGAGGGATTTTTGTTCTTCCTCTTTAAGGTCTTCTACCTGTATAGTAGTGTTCGCCTGTATTTCTTTAAGTGAGTTAATATTGCCCTTCTTAAAATCTTCTACCACAATCAGGAGATATGATTTTAAATCCGCATCTTGCTTTTGGGTGTGGTGGGGTATCCAGGACTCATTGTGGTGGGCATACTTTTTTCTGATGATGCCCTGTGTTCTTGGTTTCTGTTAGTAAGATTCTTACATTTGCCTTTCACCATCTGGAAATCTCTGGTGTTAGTGTTCAAGCTGTCTCTGGCTGGAGCTTGATCCTTCTCTGATTCTATTAGCCTCTATCAGCACTCCTGAGAGTCCAACAATCACCTGAGTTCCAGTGGTCAGAGCACTCTCTGCAGGCAAGTTCTCCTCTTGCAGGGCAGGTGTCCAGCAGTCTGGAGCTCTGATCCACGTCCTGAGTCCTGGCCTCAGAGCCCTGCCTGTAGGCCGACTCTCCTCTGGCAAGGAAGGGGCCCAGCAGTCTGGGTCTCAGCTCTGCCTCCTGACTGAGGATGAAGGCCCTAAGGGACCCTGACCAAGAAGCTCTGTTGCTTCTATTGCCCATGTGCTCTTAGGTGATCAGGAGGTCCTGGGTGTGCTAGGGGTCCTGCGTCGTGGAGAGTCCTCTGGCGCCCTAGATGCCCTTCTTCATGCAGAAGATGGTGGGGCTGGCCCCGACCTGCAGGGATTCCAGCCTCTGGTCAGGAGGGGTTCCTTTGTCCCTGTTCCTGCTGTCACTGGACCCTCAGCAATTCTTTGGAGCTGATGTTGCTTTCCACTCACCCGTGATCCTGAGGTGATGCCAAGGTCCTGCTGCAACATGGAGAGTACTCTGGAGCCCTTGGCAGCCTCCACTGGGCTCAGAAGGAAGATGGCAGGGGTAGCCAAACACCTGAAATTTATATGAGATCCAGTGTACAGTTTTCTTGCTTATCTGATAAGTGCTTTAATGGCTGAACCATCTCCTCAGATCTAAATTTGTGAACTTTTGACCAATATCTTCTGACTATGGTTAAAGCCCTTGAATTATCTGTTCCTATAGGGTTAAAGATTTTAGACTACAAACATTAAGATTGTATAGTATCTATTTTTAATGTGCTCCTTATTGAATTCATGGTCTATTTTTTTCTTTAAGGATCCAAAGTCAGGGATCTCTGATGAAGTGCCCAAGAGTGGGGAGAGAGAACTTGTAGAGTCCACCTACAGTAGAAAGACAGGGCATCAAGTGGAAGGATGGGTTTGCCATCCCACAGTCAAACACTCTGAAGCAGAATGTTTCCTGTCTAAAAGAACTCCAGGGACAAAAATGGAGAAGAGACTGATGGAATGAAGGTCCAGTGGTAGCCTCGAATTGGGATCCAGCTCAGGCAGAGGCACTGTTACTGATGCTTTGGTGTGCTTACAAACAAGGGCCTAACATGGCTGCCCTCTGAGAGGCCCAAAAGCAGCTGAAAGAGTTAGATGCTGAAACATACACCCAACCAATGTACATAAGCTGGGGACCCCTGTGGTTGAATTAGGGGAAACCTGGAAGAAGCTGAAGAGGGCAATCCTTTAGTAGGACCAGCAGTCTCAATTATCCTGGACCCCCAGCAACTCTCAGATACTATGCCACCAACCAGGCAGCATACACTAGCTGATATGAGGCCCAAAAACCATACAACTGAGGACTGCTTGGTCTGGACTCAGTCAGAGAAGATACACCTAACCCTCAAGAGACTTGGAGCCCCAGGGAGTGGGGAGGTCTTGTGGAATGGGGGATGACATCCTCTTGGAGATGCGGGGAGGAGGTGTGGGATGTAGAACTGTCAGAGGGTAGACCAGGAGGGCTATAAAGTCTGGACTGTTCCAAAAAAAAAAAATAAAGAATAAATTATAAACAGAAAAAAGGAAACAAAAAAATTCTCAAAAGAAGAAACAGAAATTGTTATTAACCATTTTCTAAAATATTCAATAGCCCTAGTAATAAGAGAAATGCAAAGTCAATGTGGAGATTGTAGACAAACTTAAAAATAGAATTACCGTATTACTTAGCTATGTCATTCCTAGATACCTACCCAAAGCATTCCATATCCTAGCTCATCCTGATTTATTGCAGGTCAATTAATGATATTAAGTCCAGAGAAACAGCCTAAATATCCATTAACAGATAAATGAATAAGGTATATTTGGTACATAAACACAATAGAAATACATTGAGCTAAGATGTAATTTATGGAGATATTTAAAATACAATATGAAGCAAAGTATTCCAAACTCAGAGATGTGAAAAACATATCTACTCTCTCTTATGAATAAATTGTAAAGTAGGTATATAAATATGTAATTGTATGTAAATATGGCAAAGCCTAAACATCTAGAAAGAACATAAAGTGAAGGTAAGAATGAGTGTCCAAGAAGGACAGCAGATGTTGTTAGGTAAATGGAACAGGCATGACAAGCAGAAAAGAAATTGGGGTATATTATAAGAGAATGGACACAGTGCAGGCAGTTAATGGGGGAGGAGGATCTACAAAAACACACATTTTTCAAAATACCTTAATGATATCACATATGCTTTATGATAATTAAACAAAAGATTATTATTAAAAAGTAGATTAAATTTAAGGTCAGACTAGACCAACATTAGAACAGAGTCTTTGTTACTAGTTATACTTAAGTCAGTATTTCTGTCTCATTTTCTACTTCTATAAATTGGAGCTGGTATATAGTATTGGGTGTAACTGTTAAAATTGTTTTTTATTTATTTATTTATTTATTTACTTTTTATTATGTATTTTCCTCAATTACATTTCCAATGCTATCCCAAAAGTCCCCCACACCCTCCCGCCCCCCACTCCCCTACCCACCCATTCCCACTTTTTTGGCCCTGCCATTCCCCTGTACTGGGGCATATAAAGTTTGCCTGTCCAATGGGCCTCTCTTTCCAGTGATGGCCGACTAGGCCATCTTTTGATACATGTGCAGCTAGAGTCAAGAGCTCAGGGGTACTGGTTAGCTCATAATGTTGTTCCACCTATAGGGTTGCAGATCCCTTTAGCTCCTTGGATACTTTCTCTAGATCCTCCATTGGGGGCCCTGTGATCCATCCAATACTTGACTGTGAGCATCCACTTCTGTGTTTGCTAGGCCCTGGCCTAGTCTCACAAGAGACAGCTATATCACCCTCCTTGCAACAAACGCTTGCTAGTGTATGCAATGGTGTCATCATTTGGAGGCTAATTATGGGATGGATCCCTGGATATGGCAGTCTCTAGATGGTCCATTCTTTTTGTCTCAGCTCCAAACTTTGTCTCTGTAACTCCTTCCATGGGTGATTGTTTCCAATTCTAAGAAGGGGAAAAAGTGTCCACACTTTGGTCTTCGTTCTTCTTCAGTTTCATGTGCTTTGCAAATTGTACCTTATATCTCACTATACTAAGTTTCTGGGCTAATATCCACTTATCAGTAGGTACATATCATTTGAGTTCTTTTGTGATTGTGTTACCTCACTCAGTATGATGCCCTCCAGGTCCAACCATTTGCCTAGGAATTTCACAAATACATTCTTTTTAATAGCTGAGTATTACTCCATTGTGTAAATGTACCACAATTTTTGTATCCATTACTCTGTTGAGGGGCATCTGAGTTCTTTCCAGCTTCTGGCTCTTATAAATAAGGCTGCTATGAACATAGTGGAGCATATATCCTTCTTACCGGTTGGGACATCTTCTGGTTATATGCCCAGGAGAGGTATTGCTGGATCCTCCGGTAGTAATATGTCCAATTTTCTGAGGAACCGCCAGACTGATTTCCAGAGTGGTTGTACAAGCTTGCAATCCCACGAACAATGGAGGAGTGTTCCTCTTTCTCCACATCCTAACCAGCATCTGCTGTCACCTAAATTTTTGATCTTAGCCATTCTGACTGGTGTGAGATGGAATCTCAGGGTTGTTTTGATTTTCATTTCTCTGACGATTAAGGATGTTGAACGTTTTTTCAGGTGCTTCTCAGCCATTCAGTATTCCTTGGGTGAGAATTCTTTGTTTAGCTCTGAGCCCCATCTTTTAAAGGGGTTATTTGACTTTCTGGAGTCCACCCTCTTCAGTTCTTTATATATATTGGATATTAGTCCCCTATCTGATTTAAGATAGGTAAAGATCCTTTCCCAATCTGTTGGTGGCCTTTTTGTCTTATTGACGGTGTCTTTGGCCTTACAGAAGCTTTGTAGTTTCATGAGGTCCCATTTGTCAATTCTCGATCTTAAAGCACAAGCCAGTGCTGTTCTATTCAGGAATTTTTCCCCTGTGCCCATATCTTTGAGGCTTTTCCCCACTTTCTCCTCTATAAGTTTCAGTGTCTCTGGTTTTATGTGAAGTTCCTTGATCCACTTAGATTTGACCTTAGTACAAGGAGATAGGTATGGATCGATTCGCATTCTTCTGCATGTTAACAACCAGTTGTGACAGCACCATTTGTTGAAAATGCTGTCTTTCTTCCACTGGATGGTTTTAGCTCCCTTGTCGAAAATCAAGTGACCATAGGTGTGTGGGTTCATTTTTGGGTCTTCAATTCTATTCCATTGGTCTACTTGTCTGTCACTATACCAGTACCATGCAGTTTTTATCACAATTGCTCTGTAGTAAAGCTTTAGGTCAGGCATGGTGATTCCACCAGAGGTACTTTTATCCTTGAGAAGAGTTTTTGCTATCCTAGGTTTTTGTTATTCCAGATGAATTTGCAAATTGCTCCTTCTAATTCATTGAAGAATTGAGTTGGAATTTTGATGGGGATTGCATTGAATCTGTAGATTGCTTTTGGCAAGATAGCCATTTTTACAACGTTGATCCTGCCAATCCATGATCATGGGAGATCTTTCCATCTTCTGAGATCTTCTTTAATTTATTTGTTCAGAGACTTGAAGTTTTTATCATACAGATCTTTCACTTCCTTAGTTAGAGTCACACCAAGATATTTTATGTTATTTGTGACTATTGAGAAGGGTGTTATTTTCCTAATTTCTTTCTCAGCCGGTTTATTCTTTGTGTAGAGAAAGGCGATTGACTTGTTTGAGTTAATTTTATATCCAGCTACTTCACTGAAGCTGTTTATCAGGATTAGGGGTTCTCTGGTGGAATTTTTAGTGTCACTTATATATACTATCATATCATCTGCAAAAAATGATATTTTGACTTCGTCTTTTCCAATTTGTATCCCCTTGATCTCCTTTTGTAGTCGAATTGCTCTGGCTAGGACTTCAAGTACTATGTTGAAGAGGTAGGGAGAAAGTGGGCAGCCTTGTCTAGTCCCTGATTTTAGTGGGATTGCTTCAAGCTTCTCACCATTTACTTTGATGTTGGCTACTGGTTTGTTGTAGATTGCTTTTATCATGTTTAGGTATGGGCCTTGAATTCCTGATCTTTCCAAGATTTTTATCATGAATTGGTGTTGGATCTTGTCGAATGCTTTTTCTGCATCTAAGGAGATGATCATGTGGTTTTTGTCTTTGAGTTTGTTTATATAATGGATTATATTGATGGATTTTCGTATATGGGTGTAACTGTTATAATTGTTTTAAAGGTGAAACAAAGTTCTCATAATCATAAGAGAATATATCTTGCTGTAACTCACAAGACCCAGGTCCTAGAACCCTGACTAGGGACAATGAAGTCATGAACAAAGGACAGAGACATCGACTTGAAAGTTGAAGTTAATAAGAGATGTGCTCTGATGGAAAGTACCTACTACTGCCAACAACCTGGAACCTCAGCATGTTTATTTGATATAGCACAGGGGAGCAGGTAAAATAGCCTAGGTAGGAAATTTACGTATATGAGCAGTCTCTGGCTATAAAGGTATGGTGGAAGAAGGAAGCTGCAGTTGCCAGTTTTTGTAGACACAGTTCAGTCATCCATAAACACTCATTCTTGGATAAGAAGATGGTGGGCTTCAACAACTTCTCACCTAGACCACATTGGAAAATGGCTTTTGAGGCCTTGGTTTTTGCTACTGATGTTCCCATATCATCAATCAGAATGTTGCTCACTCCAGGTTTCCTCTGTTCCCTTATCTATCTATCTATCTATCTATCTATCTATCTATCTATCTATCTATCTACCTATCATCTATCTATCTATCTATCTATCATCTATCTAACTGTCACCTATCTATTGTCTATCTATATCATACATGATTTGTATCATTTATATGATATAGTAGATAATTTTTATATAAATGAAAATATTATAAAAAGATTGATTGATAGAGTTTATAAAAGAATGAGGTCAAACCGGGTCATGTATATTATTTTATAAAAATTAAAAGATTTTAGTGTGCATAGCATAGTTGATTATATTTGTAATCTAACAAGGTAAAGCTACTAGCAGTTATGTGGTAGTGATTTTTAGCATAGTCCATTTCCATATAAGTCATTTTTAGCCCATTCTAAATTATATGTGTTAAAAGGATGCATGAATTCATTAAATTATTTTTAACTCAGCTCATTATTACACTCAGCTTGACATCTCAGACAGTTGCTAATTTTTAACCAATTTAACAAAATGTCCTTTGTTAGGAATTAAGTAGCAATGTTTCTAACTTATTATAGCTGAAATAAAAGTATTTCAGAAAAGAAGGTATATCACATATAGAAACTTAGAAAATTAGAAAGACCCCTCATTAGACAAATGTAGAAACAGAATAATTCCTTAATATCATAATTAAATGATCAAATATAGTGAATGAACAATGAACCAGTCATCTATAAAGAATTAGAAAACTACCACAAGGAATTGTGCTACAAGTTAAAAAATGAGGAATGATAAAGACTTATTGTTGGACTTTAAAAATCTTATGGTACAGCCCACAGACTAGAAGACATGAAAATACTACAGAAATTAAGTAGGAAAGCTCTCTTAGAATGACTGTTTTACACTGAGAGGACTTTCTTAGATAAGATGACATTTCTTTTTTTTTTTTTTTTTTTTTTGCTTTTCTCTCACTGCAATTTTTATATCAGTTCATTTATTAATAATGTTTGTAAAACTAGGAAAAAAGCAAAGCTCATAATACTAATAGGAATGAAGAGAATATTTTCTTTAAAATATAGTCCATATGCATGCATTGTTATGCTCATAAATATAGATATTCATCTATTTAAGCAGTGATGGTTAAAAAATGGTGATTATGGGCTATGAACAGCGCTTGAAAGAATGAATATATAGGAGACAATAATGTCAGAATACATCTCTAAATCTCTTTTCTCTGCAGCCACACAATTCAAATAGTGAAGAAAATGAGAAAGATTACACCTTTAATTTTGACACACACAAAAAAGGGAAACTTACTGAAGAAGGTATAGGTATTTTTATCCCTTCTTCCTCTGAGGCCAGGCAGTATATCATGGGAAAGATTACCTTCCTGAAGGAAAAAGAAAGGGAATTCACTATGGAACTTTGCATCAGAACTAAAATTTAGTTCTGTCCCAATTAACTCCAGATAGGACAGGCTCATGACCTCAGACATCAGGCTTACAAGAATGACTTCATCTCTAGATTATCCAACTACCATACCAACATCAGCTACTTCATTTTCTAGACAAGTGGTCCTCAACCCTTCTAATACTGCATGCCTTTTAATATAGTTCCTCATCTTCTGGTGAACCCTAACCCAAAAATTATTTTGTTGCTTCTTCATAACTATACATTTTACTACTGTTATGAATCATAATGTAAATATCTGATATGTAGGACATCTTATATGCAACCCATGTAAAAGAATTCATCAGCCTCCAAAGAGTTCACCATCCGCAAGTTGATACCCAGTATTCTTCACTGCTTTCAATAGTAGACTTGCTTCTATAGTGTGAGTAGACAGCTGGTAGTGAAACAAGCACTCTTGGACCAAGCACTATGGCTTGTGCCTGCAGAAAACATAAACTTTCAAACCTATCATGGCACTATGTACAATCCTGTAGGTTCAGGTCCTATATCTCTCAGTCAAGAAGAGTTTACAAGATTGTGTCAAGTCCCAGTTAACTTCAGAAGCCCCCAACATCTAATTGGCCCTGGAACCAGGCTGGAACCAATGAATTCAAATTCAGGTAAACACTACTGGAAATAAGATTCAGACCTGTCTCAACATCAGGAAGGCCCCAAATTCCATGGTTCTAGGAGACCTAAATTCCAGGAGTACTCTAAGTAACCCAGGTTATATCCTTCTCCAAATAGATCCTAGCAGTAGATTAAGTCCAGACAGGCCTATAATTTGTACTTTCTATTCTATATTTGAGTACCATAATAGCCCTTGAAGACCTAGTGTCTCACATCTGGGCTAACACAAGAATATCTTAACTCTAGACTTTAGACTCCATGGTGGTCCTAGAACCAAAAAAATCCCTAGTCTCAAGGCAAGTCCATATGGGCAAAACATCACTTGACTCAGGAACCAGGTTTTACTTGAATAGACTCTAGTGTCAGGCTCTACCTTGTGGACTGATGTTAATAAGTTCCACAAGTCCACAGTGCACATCTACTCTCATGAAACCAAGACTCAAACCCTACAGCCTTCAAGGCCACCATCAAGCTACAACTTCCCAAGGACTATACCCTGTGATTGTATATACTAAGTATAATCAAACACAATAAAAATTCTAGGACCATTCTATTACACCTACATTCTAGGCCTGTCTAAGAGCAAATATTATAGATACAAATTTCCTACTCAAAATGCCAGTTTTAGACACACAGAGAAACAAATTAATCAATAAAATAAATAAATTTCTCTGGGCATTGTGACAATGACATTTAATTCTAGCACCTTGGAGACAGAGATAGTTCAAGACCAGTCTGGTCTATAAGGTAAGCTCCAGGACAGCCAATGTTGCAGATTGAAACCTTCTCTCTTAAAAAAAAATGAAAAACTGAGATTTCATCAAAGTATGAGTTTTAATCACAAAAAGAATAATAAATCAAGTAAATATTCAACCTGTCAAAGTGAAATTTTTTTTTTAGAAATGTGATAGTGGGGTGAAAATGTTAAAATATATGGGGACCTCTAACAGCACTATGAAAAAAAAAGATCAAAAATATTCATAAGCACTTGTCTAGAGGACTTGAAGAGACACATTTCCAAAAAAGCTATCATATATAAGTATGTGCAGAATTATCATTAATAACTGGGAATATGTGACTCAAATGCATAAAAATTATGAGTTTTAGAATACATATCATATAGAAAACATAGATGTTAATGTGTTGGTGAAGCTGTATAGAAAGAAAACACTTGGAAAATGCTATCTTAGATTTAAATTAGTACAGTAATTATAAAACATAGCATAGAAATTCCTGGTCCCAGAAAACTTCTTGCGGTTCCGAAATCCCATTTAGTGATACTTATAATAGATAAGTAAAAATAAGTGTTTGGAAGACATCATCATTACCAGGCTTATTAAAACATACACAATAGCAAAGATCTGCAAGTGAATGTTTAGAGAAGTACATGTTCTGATAGCACATCTGAAAGACTGTTATTTAGTTTTTACAAAGGAAGAAAATATCGTCACATCTTGGTTCAGTATAATTAAACACAGAGAACATTATGTTAAAAGAAGGAAGCTAACAGCAAAGGGGCTAGTGCTGCAGTACTATAAAGAATTGGAATGTAGAAATTCCATATTTATAAAGGTGAAAATAAACTAGTAGCTATAAGAGAGTGAACAAATGTTAGTCAAAGAATACTAAATTTCCAAGTGATGAAAGAAAGAAGTTTAAGAAATATATAGGGTAACATGCTTACTATAATTGATAATGTAATATATTTTTAAGTTATAATAGTAGAATTTGTGTTTGCACTTTCAGAAAATATATGTAAATTAATCTCTTTGCCCACCCCATCCCCAAACTCCAGCAGAGAACTCCTAAACCTGATAAACAATTTCAGCAAGATGGCTGGGTATAAAATTAATGCAAACAAATCAGTAGCCTTCCTCTACTGGAAGGATAAGTAGGCTGATAAAGAAATGAGGAAAATGACACAAGAGTCACAAATACTATAAAATACCTTGGTGTGACTTTAACCAAGCAATGGATGATCTGTATGAGAAGGACTTTAAGTCTCTGAAGAAAGAAATGGAAGATCTCAGAAGATGGAAAGATCGCCCATGCTTATGGATTGGCAGGATTAATATAGTAAAAATGTCCATCTTGACGAAAGCAATCTACAGATTCAATGCAATCCCCATCAAAATTCCAACTAATTCTTCAGAGTTAGAAAGAGCAATTTTCAAATTGATTGGAAATTATAAAAATCCCAGGATAGCAAAAACTATTCTCAATGATAAAAGAACTTCTGGGGGAATCACCATCCCTGACCTCAAGCTGTATTACAGATCAATAGTGATTAAAACTATATGGTATTGGTACAGAGACAGACAGTTAGATCAATGGTATAGAATTGAAGACCCAGAAATGAACCCACACACCTATGGTCACTTGATCTTTGACAAAGTAACTAAAATCATCCAGTGGAAAAAAGACAGCATTTCCAACAAATGGTGCTGGATCAACTGATGCTCAGCATGTAGAAGAATGCAAATCAATCCATTCTTATCTCCACATACAAAGCTCAAGTACAAGTGGATCAAGGACTTCCATGAAGAACAAGACTTTAGATAACCAAACAACTCTATTAAAAAAAATTGGGTACAAAGATAAACAAAGAAGTCTCAACTGAGGAATCCCGAGTGGCTGAGAAGTGGGAGTGGTGGGTAGGTGGGGAAACACACTCATAGAAGCTGGGGAGGGGGGATGAGAAAGGGAATTTCAGGGGAAATTGAGAAAGGGAATAATGTTTGAAATGTAAACAAAGAAAATGTTCAATAAACAAAGAAACCTCAAAAAAAAAATAAGAAAGAAGTCTTTAACACCCTTAGTCATCAGGGAAATGCAAATCAAAACATCCCTAAGATTCCACCTTACACCAATCAGAATAGCTAAGATCAAAAACTCAGGTGACAGCAGATGCTGTCGAGCATATAGAGAAAGAGGAACACTCCTCTATTGTTGGTGGGATTGCAAGTTTGGACTACCACTGTGGAAATCAGTCTGTCTGTTCCTCAGAAAACTGGATATAGTACTACCTGAGGACAGCTATATCACTCCTGGGCATATACTCAGAAGATGCTCCAACATGTAACAAGGACACATGCTTCACTATGTTCCTATCAGCCTTATTTATAATAGCCAGAAGCTGGAAAGAACCCAGATGCCCCTCAACAGAGGAATGGATACAGAAAATGTGGTACACTTACACAATGGAGTACTACTCGTCTTTTAAAAACAATGACTTCATGAAATTCACAGGCAAATGGATGGTACTAGAAAATATACTTCTGAGTGAGGTAACTCAATCCCAAAAGAACACATATGGTATTCCCTCACTGATAAGTGGATATTAGCCCAAAAGCTCATAATACCTATGATACAGTTCGCAGACCACATGAAGCTCAAGAAGAAACAAGACCAAAGTGTGGATGCTTTAGTCCTTCTTAGAATGGGGGACAAAATGCTCATGGGAAGAAATGCAGAGACAAAGTATGGAGCAGAGACTGAAGGGAAGGCCATTCAGAGACTGTCCCACCTGGAGATCCATCCCGTATACAGTCACCAAACTCAGACACTATTGTATTATTGTAAATGCCAAGAAGTACATGCTGTCAGGAGCCTGATATAGCTGTCTCCTGAGAGGCTCTGCCAGAGCCTGACAAATACAGACAAAATGCTCACAGTCAACCATGGGACTAAGCAGGGGTTTCCAATGGAGGAGTTTGAGAAAGGACTGAAGGATCTGACAAGGTTTGCAACCCCATAGGAAAAATAAAATCAACCAACCAGACCCCTGTCAGAATATCCAGAGACTAAACCACCAACCAAAGAGTTCACTTGAAGAGACCCATGGCTCCAGCTGCATATGTAGCAGAGGATGGTCTTGTCGGGCATCAGTGGGAAGAGAGGATCTTAGTCCTGTGAAGGCTCAATGCCCTAGTGTAGGGGAATGCCAGGGTGGGAAGTTGGGAGTGGGTGGGTGGTTAGGGAGGACCTTCATAGAAGCAGGGGTGGGGGAGATGAGATAGGGGGTTTCCTGAGGGGAAACTGGGAAAGGGGATAACATTTGAAATGTAAATAAAGAAAATATCCGCTGGGCAGTGGTGGTGCACGCCTTTAATCCCAGCACTTGGGAGGCAGAGGGAGGCAGATTTCTGAGTTCGAGGCCAGCCTGGTCTAAAGAGTGAGTTCCAGGACAGCCAGGGATACACAGAGAAACCCTGTCTCGAAAAACCAAAAGAAAAAAGAAAAAAGAAAATATCCAATAAAAGCAAAAAATTAATCTCTTTGGTAATTGGCTTTAGTTTTCCACCAGACAATGTGAGTAGTTTCTAAAACCTAATGGTTTAAACTTTGATAATTATAAACTAGTTAGAATATTTAGTTATGTTAATTACGTATGTATTATAAGTAATTTCATTAAATTTTTCATATACAATATTTTGATCATTTTTTCTCTTCCCTCAACACCTCTCAGATCTTCCTAGACTCCATAATTGCCTTCTCATTGTTTTCTCTCTCAAAATATAAATGCATTTTCAGTTGAGGTTTGGTCTATTGCTATGTATTGTAATCCTAAATTTTATACCTTGAAGATCTAGGCCTATGAGGAACTTCTCATGTTTACAAGCTTTTGTTGTGTAAATTTTGTTCCTTGATTTAAAACTATTGGTTAAATAAAACTGGCTATAGCCAATTATTGGAGGGATTAGAGCAAGGTAGGTGAGGAGTGACCTGGTTGGAGGAGGAGGGAACAATAGTAAAGAGGAAGACAAGGAGGAGGAAGTTGCCATGAGGAGAGAGTAGCCATGAGCACATGGCCAGGAGGAACAGCAAGTATCTAGGACACACCACTGGGGAGGTAACCAGGCTAACAGTTAAAAGAGTAGATTAGGGGCAACCCCCAGTAATTGTCAAAGCCAAATAAAATAACCATGGTCTGAGTCTTATTTATTTGTAAACTAGTTAGGATAAGCTTAAATTGCTGATACTACATGTTTCAAAGCAAATTTAACTTGAGAAATCCATTACATTCAACCTGATTCTTAGAAGATATACCAGCCTGACAATAAGTTTATTTTATGTGAAGACAAGAAGATTAAAAAGGTTGGAAATCAAAGGAAGACTACCAGTGTTTTGTTCTAAATTATAAGCTCATGTGTCTTATTTTTGTATATTAACCCCCTTGAAGACTTTAATCAGAAAATACTTACTAAGATTTTTTATTAAAGATAAAATATTCTGACTTCATAGGCACATTGACTATATGCATTTATCATCTCTATCTTCAGGTACTCTATTAAAATGACAAAAATGAAAAACTGTATAAACACATGTCAAATACAAAATCAGATCAAATTGAAAATTTATAGAATTTTATTATGAATACAAAAGAACCACTCACAAAACAGTGGAAAAATCAGCTCACAGTAGACACAGTGCAGCCTACAGAGTATTAAGGAAGAAGGATTGTTATCTTACCAGTGATTGGCCACTCTATAGTAACATTCTGTTTAGACCAAGTACAACTATTCAGCTGACTGATTGATTTAATTTTACTGAATAGTGCTGACAAGTATGTAAAACTTAATGGATGGTTCACGTATAATTAGTTATCATACAGAGAGGTCAAGATAGCTTAGATTTGCACGTGGTTATAGACATTTGGCCATATATGCAAACTGAGACTTCCAGTTTTATTTATTTTTATTTTTATTTTTTAAGCTGTTCTCTTGGGCTACATAGGATGTACCAGCAAATCAGCACTATCAATGTGTTCCTGGTTGGTGAAAGAAGTGTTGTAAGATTGTCCCTCAAAGTTCATGAGAGGTTGTTTGTAGAACTCCTGCCAATGCTCTTGTAGGAAATATCATTAGATCATTTGTATATGACCTATGCATATCCTCCAGTGTATATTAACATCTAGATTATTTATAATACCATATTGAATATGAACATTGCATAAAATAATGTTATGTGCTATTGTTGTGTGACTAATAAGAAGAAATGTAGATTAATTAAAATATGAATAGAAGGAACAATGCTTCTATTCCTGTTTGGCTGCTCATACAGATTTCAGACAAGTAGGTTTTTCCTTGCATAGACTATTCATGAGGCTTACTCCTTAAGAAATATACACACACATGCACACATGCACATGCACACAACAGTCTTCTGAATTATGTCATTTAGTAATCTAGTTTAAAAAGAGACTCTAGACATGATGGTGCATACCTTTAGTCCCAGCATTCAGGAGGCAGAGGCAGGTGGAGCTCTGTGAGTCTAAGTGCCACAGACTATCCCCCTTTTTAGGGTCTCCTATCTGCGTGTAACAGGTCTCTGGTGGCAAGTGGGTGAAGGAATCGGCAAGTGACGAACAGAAGTGACAGGAGAGAGTGTGTAGAATCTGAGTGTATTGTCACAAAGTGAACACCAGTCTTATATAATACAGAAAACAAAGGGGTAGGATGTCACAGTAGGCAAAGTACATTGAAGTTATCAAAAACAAAACAGAGGAATGACTTTAAAGGAACTTGCAGGAACCAGGTAATATTAACAGTAAAGATAGAACAGCTCTGCTTAGGGTCAGCTAATGACATGTAAGGATTTCACACCCTAGTCACAATTTGTGCTACTCCTTTGAGCCTTGTGAAAGCTAGCACCAGGGGGTTCTGCTCTAGCAGAACTTCTCAAGAATAATGCAATAGCACAACCCCCCTATTTCCTAGGCCTTGGTAAATTCTTGCATGAGTGAAGAACTTGGCTGTTCTTTAAAGTATCTGTGGGGAATCTCCATTTGTCAGAATTCACCAACTTGCTTCTAATATGCAATGTAGCCTACAATACCTGGCTGTAGTGAAGATTCCTGTCTCAGTGGGATTCTCTAACTCTTACTTGGTAAACCCACCTATTAGCTAGGCCATTGTGTATTCCCTTGTTTGGGTGAGACTAGCAACTGTCCTAATTAATCACTCTGCAGACTATCCCTGAGCTATTCTAGCTCCATTGTTTGTAATGCATAATTAGTTTCACCATCTCTACTAGAAGTAAATTTGAATGTTTTTAAAATTTATTTTATTTTATTTTATTTTAATTAGGTATTTTCATCATTTACATTTCCAATGCTATCCCCAAAGTCTCCCATACCCCCCCCCACTCCCCTACCCACCCACTCCCACTTCTTGGCCCTGGCGTTCCCCTGTACTGGGGCATATAAAGTTTGCAAGACCAATGGGCCTCTCTTTCCAATGATGGCTGACTAGGCCATCTTCTGCTACATATACGGCTAGAGACACGAGCTCCGGGTGGTACTGGTTAGTTCATATTTTTGTTCCATCTATAGGGTTGCAGACCCCTTTAGCTCTTTGGGTACTTTCTCTAGCTCCTCTATTGGGGGCCCTGTGATCCATCCAATAACTGACTGTGGGCATCCACTTCTGTGTTTGCTAAGCCCCGGTATAGCCTCACAAGAGACAGCTATATCAGGGTCTTTTCAGCAAAATCTTGCTAGTGTGTGCAATGTTACTGACTAGGTAACATTCTTACTGAATTCCAACTGAATTCCAAGCTCGTTGGCTTCAAGAATTTTCTAGGACGTTGGAACACTGGTGGAGGCTTACATATGTCAGAATTCAATCTTAAAAGCCACTTATAATAAAACAATACTGAAAGAAAGCATGCGGATCCATACACCAGACTAATGCGGTGATAGGGTATGAGTAAAAGGGTTATGAGAATTCCAAGGTTCCAGGAGGTTGAGTTTCCTTGAAACTCTTTGCCTCGTGAGTGCTTCCAGGCTTCTCTGCCTGTCAAGCAGACTTCACTGGAGTGGATGTAGCATCTAAGGCCAGCCTAGTCTACAAAGTAAGTTCCTAGACAATCAGAGACATAATAGACATAATAGAGAGCCTGTGATGGCTATTCTTGGGTCAACATAAATATTTTTGACAATAACCAAAACCAAAATTGATGGATACACCTGTGGTATTATTCTTGACTGAATCATTTGAAGTTAAAAGACCCATCCTAAATGCAGATCTTCTGAGATGGAAAGATCTACCTTAAACTTGGGCCACACCTTCTAGTAACACCTTTATAGAAGAAGGATGACTTTTCTCTGACTGCTTGACCTTACTCTTGCTGACAAATTCATTCCTTCACAGACATTAGAGCCTACTTTTCAGTTCCAATACTGAAGACCAGCTGAAATATCCAGGCCCAGGGACTAAATAACTACTGGATTCTTTGTTGGACTACCTGAACCACAACCTTCAAGAAATTCCCATATGTGTGTGTGTGTGTGTGTGTGTGTGTGTGTGTGTGTGTGTGTGTGTGTATGTATATATATATATATATATATATATATATATATATATATATATATGTATATATATATATATCCATATGAATATGTGTGTGTATTCTCTCAGTTGTGTTTCTCTAGAGAACCCTAATACATCTCTTCATGCTGGCTTTCATAGTTACAGAAAGAAGATATTTCTATATTCTGGCCTCTGAGTCAGAGAGTCTCCTGTTTCTGCTTCCTGTGTGCTGGGATTTGGGGCATGACCACCATGGAAAAGGAGACCAATAGTCTTATTGAGATGTTACTTGTGTGAGTTTCAATAATGAGCAGACCCCCCTTACAACCCTCAGAAATAACCAAATATGTTTTATATCTGGGATTTGTAGCCTCAGGAGACAATAAATTTCTGTTGTATACTTCACTCATAATGAATGTATTTTACTATGGCAAAGTTATATCTAACAAATGAATACATGATGTCTCAAAAATATTTATCTACTATGTATCATCTTCATGTAACACATTGTGGAACTCATTAACATTAAGTAATAAATTATTAAAGAGAAAAATCACAGAATACAAAAAAGGGAGAAATGAAATGCCTGCAAAGGTCAAGGGACTTTCCACATGTATTACCTAATTTTCTATTATTGAAGTGATTTCATGAAATAAATCAACTTACTAAAAAAAAAAAAATAATGAGCAGACTCACCAGACACGTGGACCTGCGCATCAGTGGAATGACTGATGTAGGGGTATCTTTCTACTGCTGTGATAAACACCATGACAAAATGCAATTTAGTGACCAAAGAGTTCATTTGGCACACAGGTTAGAGTCCATCTTTGGAGTAAGCCAAGGCTGGAAGTGAACTAGAAACCACAGAAGAACATTACTTGTAGCTTGTTCCTCCCAGTTTGTTCAGTCTGCTTTATTATGCACCCCAGGGCTACCTGTCCAGGTATGGCATTGCCAACAATGGGTTGGAGACTTCCACATTAATCAACCAAGAACCAATGCTCTGACTTAATAAGCTTCTTTTCCATAGTTGTTGTATAACCAACGAGAGATCACACATTTAATACTGTGTTAAAGGAACATGTATCCAAAGCTAGCTTTTGTTTTAGTTTCACTTCAATTTCTTTCCATTCTCTTAAATTCACACTCAGTTTAGCTGTCATATTTGCCCTTCAGGAGATACACATTATAAATGGAGCCAAGATCCCTCTCATCATGAGAAATACATTAAATAATATGAGCTATCAGGGGATGATAGCCATGGAGGGAGCTTTCAGAAGCTATATTCAACTTATGACTATATTGGGTGGGTTTTTGTTTGGTTGGTTTTTTGTTTTTTGCTTTTTGTTTTTTTCTTTTTCTTTTTTTTTTGTTGTTGTTTTTGCTACAGAAGGTAGAGACTATGAGTAAGTCAAGAAATGTTCTTAAAGCATATGCTAAGCCTTATGTTCTCAACTTAAACATATGCTAAACAGAAGCTCAGTGTCACATAAAGGAACATACACAGAGCAAAAGTATCTTGAAGTGGCAGTTGTTCTTACAAAAACGTTGTTCTAGAACCTCAAATAGGATAGCAACACATCAGAGTCAACATGGCTCTCATGTTTTATCCCTAACATAAGTGGAAATTTTCTCATCTCATCCCACTGAAGGGATCTCAACCTCACAATTTGATGTGATTTACTAATATGTGTAAAAGGGAGGTTTTACACAGATTTACTAATCTCTGGAAAAGGAAGATTTAGGAACTGTAAGTCTTTGCTGGCCTAACTATCTCTTATATAAAAACAAAAATGTTTTTCATGGGGACCAAACAAGAGTACTTCCAACACATGGCAAAGAACTGTCATGAAGCAACAGAGGGAGTGAATGTCAAAGGTGCTTCAGCCACAAAAGGTTTTGTGATGTTGAGACAGACAATAAAGTATGGGGTGATGAAAAAGCCTACAGTGTGCAAACTGAGAGTCTGGAACCTTACAGACAACTGGAAGAAAGAGACCAAACCAGTCCATGAGATGAGGACCTAAACATGCAATCCACATTGTGATACCTAGTATCCCACGAAAACACCAAGCTAATTCTTTCTAATGCTTATATACTCTCCAATTCAAATAAATTTTGTGAAGAAAAAAAATGTTATCAAAAACTCTACTTTATATAACTATAAACCTAAAATAGTGTACAAAAGTGGGCCAGAGGCAAAATCTGCTTCCTTATCCAATCTAAATGGTTAGATGTGTCCATCTAATCTTGGTGCTGCTGTAGCCAAGTACCACAGGATGGCTAGCTTCCCAGAAAGATCTCTCTCTCTCTCTCTCTCTCTCTCCCTCTCTCTCTCTCTCTCTCTCTCCTCTAATAAGGGAAGGAAGTTCCCTGTTTCTGCTTTCTTCTCAAAACAGCACTGCTTCCTATTGTGATAATTTCATATCCATGACCTTATAGAAATCAAATTTTCTTCCAAGGATCCCAGCTCTGGCTATTTATTGGGGTGTCTTCATGGGAATATAGCAATGCAGTTCATTCCATAGTACTTACAAGAACGCCATTGCTCTTCACTGAGCTCCTAGATACTATGAACTTAAACAAGCATGTAGTTCCCCTAGCTTTTGCTCACATATGTTCAAGACTAAGCAGTGATCTGGGCCAAGATAAGTAATCCTTACTTGTAAAGACTTTTATTTTGCCCATCATCGGCAAACTTCTCTTGAAACCTGTAAGATCAAGATTCGTTGTTTTTCTTTTTAAATACACATACACACACATACCCCCACAGTACCAGGAATATAATGCAGTCAAGTTTACATCACAGCTGCATATTCTAATTATCATGTTTGCTACAAGGCTCACATGTCAGTCTCCAAGGTTTAATGCTATTTAAAAATTCCAATTTCCATCAAAACTTAATGTTATTGATCTACTACTTGAAAAGGTCTCCAAAGCTCTTTCTAATAGGCTTATTTTCTCTTGTTTCTTTGAATAGGCCATGACATTTTCCCCTTATGCTTAATTTTAAGAATCTGCAAAGAATGCAGATAAGATTGTTGGTCTCTGAAAATCACCTTTGTAACCGTATGTAGAGAATGACAACAATTACATGTTGTTTTGATATTCCATACCACACTATTCATATTCATTATATGCATATTCTGTATTATCTGGAAATGTATTCACCATCAGTATGCAAAATTGAAGGAGAATAAGTACTATGTAACAATATTCATACTTGAAAAACAACTTTTTCTTTGCTCTGTACATTTAATTCTTTTGCACTATGGCATTTTATATTTCTCTCCAAGCTCATCAAAATGATGTTTTATAAAGAAAATTTTCTGGTTCTGATACTTCTTATACAATAAATAAGTTGAGATTAATTTACCTGTTATGAGATTTTAGACTTACAATATCCTTTATACAGAATCTCTGAGAAATTGCTCTGCTTTGAAAAATGACAGAGAACAGTGCCACAGTTAACAATAAGACATAATTGAAGCTGTGGGTGGTTTGACAAAATATGGAAAATACAAAAGAACTGCTAGCACTTTGCTTGAAAAGTAAAATTCTGGGCAAGAATTTTGATCTTCAGCATCAGAACACTACAAAAAAAAAAAAAAAAAAAAAAAAAAAACAAGAAAGAAAACCTCATGTACTCATTGAGGAAGCTGCCTCCTCACTAATTTCACTACTTATGCCCAACCATATAGCAGGATACTTTCAAAACTGTAAGGAAGAGGTCATGTGTCTGTCATATACAGAAAAAGGAGCATCAAAACTTTGGTCAGTATCCTTACATACATATGAGATTATACAATTGTTTTTCAGGAATGAAAAGATGTTTTAAAATTACATTTATTGTATGTTTTTCATTTTCTGTGATAGAATCTTGAACACCCCAAACTGTTCTTCAATACATAGCCAAGGCTAGCCTTCAAATACCAGTTCTCCTACCTCCCCCTCCTAAGTACCAGAATCTCAGGCATGTGCCACTATCTAGCACTCCAATTTAATTTTTCTAACCAAAATATAGAAAATTTGCTCTATTCAATCCAGTTTTTCATAATGCTTTGTCAACACAGGAAAGTTTGTATGGTCAGTTTGCATGATTCAGTGACAAATTTCTGAAAAGTGTCAGAACAAGAGATGTTTTCTATAATGCATTCCAAACTGCATCAAGGGTCCTTTAATGAATGAAACTAGCAAAGGTATTTGAAGCTTCAGTTTGTCATCAATGTTTCTACCTCATGAATTAAAAGACAGATAAGTACTTGTTGCTATATGAGGAAAATAGAATGGACCCAATCATAGATACTACATCAGCTTGAGAATAATCGAAGGTGCTCAATATATTATAGAGCTACCTGTACCGTTCAGTGTATTCCAAAATTACTTAGAATTCTGATGCAACATTCAATCTCTTGAAGTAAAGAGATGTAGTTATCCGTTCTAGACATATATTAGTCATCATGGGATGGTGCTTAGTAACAGGTTATATCAAGAAATTCTGAGAGGAAAACAAATCACAATTTGTCTTACATTTGAGAACTAATTCCCAGATGTTTGTCTAGTGTGGGCTTCCCTGTCAGGTGTCACCAAAAGAAGTAGGTTGCAGCCAGAGTGCTGTCAGCACTGAAAAGATATGTCATACACCTTTCCAAAATGGTGGGGAAAGCTTGCACCTCCTCCAGATTGAGTACAAAAACCATATGGAATTTGTTTTTAAAATGGTATCTCCAAAGTACCTTCCAAGGTTACCAAATGACTCTCTTATATCTCTTTTGATAACAGTTTCTAATTCTGTCATCAGGAAAGTTAGAAGAAAAACATTCATACTTACTGAATTTCATTTCATGTAGCAAATGTAAATACTCTGACCCCCACACATAGTATTGCATGAAACTTTTGACTATATATGTGTGTGTGTGTGTGTAAATGTGTATGTACATACATATACATAATGATGATTTATTATATATTTATATATGTGTGTGTATATATACATATCTATATATTATATAATTTTATGGTGATGAAAACACAGATGAAAAGTCAAACAACAATTCTGTCTTTGACATTTGAAAAATTTTAAATATCTGGTTGTTAAATATTTATAAGCTTATCTTAATTGTTCATTATATATTCCAGCATGCATTCTGATCATTAGCCTGTCTTGTGACTCTCCCCCCACTCTCACTTTTCTCCTGTCGCTTTCAAACTAGTCTCTACCTGTTTCTTTTTGTTGCTCCAACTAGATGAATTAAGATTGCTCACAGAAGTATGGTTGAAGGGTTACCTCTAAAGGCAATGTCTCCTCCAGCAACCATTAACTAGCAATCTGTACCTACCCAGGAAATGGTGCGGCCTAATGGACTCCTGCAACATCCATGACAGAATGGAAAGTGACTCATTTGATAAAGATCTTGTGCATATAATCACAGCTGGTGAGCATTCAAGAGGGCAATGACCTTATCATTTTCTGAAGACAGTATTGTACCCAGGCTCTTCAATTGTGTTCACCTTGTTTTGCATAATGTTTGAATCCTGCACAATTATAATACCCTAATGCTTCTAAGAGCATCCTAAAGCAAGGGCTCATTTCAAGAGATTAACAAACCTCTTGGTATTTGTTGCACACATGCACACACCCATTCTCTCTCTCTCTCTCTCTCTCTCTCCCTCTCCCTCTCCCTCTCCCTCTCCCTCTCCCTCTCCCTCTCCCTCTCCCTCTCCCTCTCCCTCTCCCTCTCCCTCTCCCTTCCCCCCCTCTCTCTCTCTCACACACACACACACACTCAAATGTATACACATGCACACACACACGTTCTCTCTCAAACACACAGATACTCTCAAATGTACACACATGTGTGTGTGCACCCACTCACACACACCACTGGACTACTCAGCCTTGTAAAAAAAACTTCTCTAGAATCACAACTAAGGTAAGACATCTGCAAGCCTAAGGGACTATTTCTTAATCATATTCATTGAATATCCTAGGTGTGCTTTTCATACATTACTTACACTGTGTGGATCACAAAATCTAGGATTGGTTCCAAGAATCTTAAGAGATTTCCAGGACCACTTCTAATAAAGAATCTTAGCCCTTGGCAACTTAAATACCATGTTACTCAAAAACAAGTTGGAAACTCATTTTAGTCATAAAATTTACCTCTTAGGAACTTCAAAAATTTTACCCAAACAGCCAAGAAACTTCTTATAAATCCAGTAAGTAACACAAGTAGTCAAAGGGCATCTGTAGTTCAGAAACAAGTCTCCAAGAACAGTTCTGCTGTGGAATTGAACCAAAAGCCACTTGGAGAAAATATGAATGCAACCATAGATATAGATAGGGCTGAGAATATCTAATTTTAATTAATTGGTCCCTAACACATTAAAGCTGAGTGCTTTTGAAAGGGCTTATCAAATTCTAGCTAGTGAAAATAATTCTCCCAAACTGATAAGCTAAAAATAAATCCTCTCTGTATATTTACTGTTCATCTTGAAGGAATTGTAGGGATATGTTCCAACTGTCCCCAAATAAATCCTGATTATTCTATTTTTAAGAGTATTTATTTCACATCTTTCCTTTTAGTTTGAATTATTGAGGTCATACCTGCTGATGTTCCTCATATTATGGCTAGGTTATTATTTCCTACCTTGTTTGCTTCTTATCTCACTTCTTTACACAGCACAGCCAACAAGGCACACAATGCAAAGCTGACCCAAGACGTACGATTTCCCATTTCCTAAATGGACTGTCTAGACATTCTTGCATCTCACAGTTATGGGAAATGTCAAAAGTGTTTCCTCTTCACACTGCCAGGATGACAGCTCTTCATCCTTTTCTTTGACTCATGCACTGTTTATAAAGAATTTTTCTCTTTAGACCATGGTCAACTCAAGAGCTGGGAGAACAACCTTTGGCATTCTCTCAAAATTAAAAATATTGAATGACAAATGCTGAATAAATTAAGGGCTAAATAAAAATGTAATTGTTATCACCTACCGGAAGCTCCAAGGAGAGCCCTTTATGAGTTCTCTATAGGCTAAGTATAAAAGTTCTGTCCTGTGAACGACACTATAATCTCCACTTCAAATAGAAGCAGAGTCCCAGAAGTTGAGAAACTTTTTTTCCTATATACAAAATTGGAACAGTTGTGCAAATAGGATTTAGTTTGAATAAATAATACAGATCGTATACATAACTAGACCATCTAAATAGTTCCAAGTTAGAATGTGTGAAAAGTTTGAATGTTTATCACACTGGAAAACCTGCAATGTGAGAATGACTTGAAGATACTCTGATCAATGACATAGCATAACATATAAAGATTTTAGTAGAAACAGCCGTCCCTGATTTAAGACACTATAAGAATTCTTTCAAAGGCAGTAAAACCAACCACAGTAAGCTTGTGCCTGTAGGAGTGAAACTTATTCAAAGGCCGGTCTGTCTGATTAAGAGAAGTGTATGTGCTACTTAAAGGTAATGGTGTGATTCTTAGGGAAATTTATACCAAATAAAAAGTATTTTATGGCTAAGTTTATCATTGTACCTCTATTTCTAGTTACCATCACTATCATATATTATGAACAAATGACCTAGGCAAAGAGATATGTATAAAATATTGCTTCAATATGTATTGTTTCCCCTTTTATTTATCATTTTATTTGTTTACATTTCAAACGTTATCCCCCTTCCCATTATCCCCTCCATAAACCCCCAACACCATCACCCCTCCTTTGCCCCTAAGAGGGTGCTCTCCCACCTACCCACCAACTCCACTTCACCTGTCTAGCATGCCCTTTCTCTGGGGCATCAAGCCTCAACAGGACCAAGTGCCTTCCCTCCCACTGATGCCAGATGAGGCAGTCCTCTCCTACATATGTAGCTAGAGCCATGGATTCTCCCCCACCCCTGCCATGTATGCTCTTTGGTTGGTTGTTTAGTCCCTGGGAGATCTGAGAAGTCAAATTAGTTGATACTGTTGTTCATCCTATGGGGTTGCAAACCCCTTCAGCTTATTCAGTCCTTCCCTTAACTCCTTTGGGATCTCCAGACTCAGTCCAATGGTTGGCTGTATCTGCATCTGTCTTAGTCATGTGCTGGCAGGGCCTCGCAGAGGACAGCAAGCCAGGTTCCTGTCTGCAAGCATATCTTGGCATCAGCAAGAGTGTCTGGATTTGGTGTCTGCAGATAGGATGGATCCCTAGGTGAGACAGTCTCTGGATGACCTTTCCTTCCTTCAGCCTCTGCTCCATTTTTGTCCCTGCATTTCCTTTTAGACAGGGACAATTCCCAGTTAAAAATTTTTAGATGGGTGGGTATCCTAATTCCTCTACTGGGGCTCATGTCTATCTACTAGAGGAGGTGTCTTCAGGTTCTATCTCTTTGCTGTTGGGTATTTCAGCGAATGTCATCCCCACTGATTCCTGGGAGCCTCTGACATCCCTCGTGTCTGCTACTTTCTAATGGTTTCCACACTGCTACTTATTTCTATTCATTCTCCTGGCCCTCTGGACTTCTCTACTGTCCCTTCTCATATCTGGTCCTGCCCCACTTTTTTCTACCCTCCCTTCTCCCACCCAGATCCCCCGCCCCCGCTCCTCTAGCCTCCTATGATTATTTTGTTCCCCTTTCTAAAAGTGTGAAGCATCCAAACTCTGGTTTTCCTTCTTGTTAATCTTCCTATGACCTGTGAGTTGTATCATTGGTATTCTGAGCTTTTGGACTAATATCCACTTATGAGTGAGTGTATACCAGGTGTGTTCTTTGGTTATTGGGTTACCTCACTCAGGATGATATTTTCTAGTTCCATCCACTTACCTAAGAATTTCATGAATTGTTAATAAAGAAGAACCATTGTGTAAATGAACCACATATTCAGTATCCATTCTTCCATTGAGGGACATCTGGATTGTTTCTACATTCTGGCTAGAATATGAACTATTTAAAGCTAGGATGTACTAATAATAATATGTATTAAAAAGCTAGGATGAAATGAAGGAGCTAGAGAAAGTACCCAAGGAGATGAAGGGGTCTGAAACCCTATAGGAGGAACAACAATATGAACAAACCAGTACCCCCAGAGCTCATGGCTCTAGCTGCATACATAGCAAAGGATGGCCTAGTCAGCCATCAATGGGAGGAGAGGCCCATACTTGTCTAAGATTATAATCTTAACATTATAATCTTCTTGCAAAGATTATATGCCCCAGTATAGGGGAATACCAGGGCCAGGAAGTGGGAGTGGGTGGGTTGGGGAACAGGGGGAGGAGGAGGGTATAGGGGATTTTCAGAGAGGAAACTAGGAAAGGGGATAACATTTGAAATGTAAATGAAAAATATCTAATAAAAAAGAGAAAAAAGCTAGGATGACTCAGCAGTTAAGAATATCTGATGCTCTTCTAGAGAATACAGATTCAATGCCCAACACTCACAGAGTATGGAATTTGGTAGAAAGAAAAAGAAAAATGTGGATGAGTATCAAATACATAATACTAACTTAAAGAAGCCAAATAGACATGGTCACAAGTTACATGGTTTAATGTTATTATGTATAATGAAATAATACATGAATCTTGTACTGAAATACATATTGAAATATGAAATAGTACGTGGATTAATGTATATGAAACACTTAGGACATGGAGCTCGATAAAGACAGCAAATGGATTGGAGATTTCCAGAGTTTACATGGAAAATGTAATGGGATATAAATGCTTAATAACCAAAGTTTTCTATTGGGGTAATACATTTTATCAAGCCTTAGAGTGTGCACTATGTACTTTTGAATTGTACTCCACTTTAGAATGATTCTTTATGTTATGTGAATTTGTTCTGCTTAAATAAAAAATTCTCTAGGTGCCTACAGAATTTTTCAGCCGGTAAAGACACTTAGTAATAAGTCTTATTATCTGAAGTTGATTCCTGAAACCCAGAGGTGGATGGAGAAGACATCCACATTTTCTTTCTCTAACCTTCATTAGTGCACTTGGCACATGTGCTCTCTCTCTCTCTCTCTCTCTCATACACACACACACACACACACATACACACACACACACACACACACACAGAGAGAGAGAGAGAGAGAGAGAGAGAGAGAGAGAGAGAGAGAGAGAGAGAGAGAAAATAAATATTAAATGAATACATAGAATGATCTTTAAAAAGTTCTCTAGTGAAAGGGTAAACCAGGAAACAGGTGAAGTCATTTTATTCCATGTTCACTCCTTGACTTGGACTTCTTAGGCAAAGCATTTTTTTTTCATTTCAGTTCATTTATTTATTTATTTATTTATTTATACTCCAGTTTTTATTTCCCCCTCCCTGTCCACCCTCAGACTGTTCCATATCCCATACCTCCTCCCAATCCCCGTCTCCATGTGGACCTGACTGCTATACTCCCCGAGGCCTCCAGTTTCCTGAGGGTTAGGTGCATCATCTCTGAATGAATACAGACCTGGCAGTCCTCTGCTGTACATGTGTTGGGGGCTTCATATCAGCTCTTCTTGTGAATGCTTCCTCTATCACCTCAGTTATATTGTCAGGCCTTGGGGCCTCCTCTTGAGCTGAATCCCACTTTGAGCCTGTCTATGGACCTTCTTTTCCTCAGGCTCCTCTTCATTTCCATCCCTGTAATTCTTTCAGACAGGAACAATTATGGGTCAGAGATGTAACTGTGGGATGGCAAACCCCTCCCTCATTTGATGTCCTGTCTTCCTGCTGGAGTTGGGCTCTATAAGTTCTCTCTCCCTACTGTCAGGCATTTCATCTAAGGTCTCTCCCTTTGAGTCCTGAAAGTCTCTCACCTCCCAGGTCTCTGATGCATACTGGAGCGTTCCCCCCTACCCCCCAATCTCCTACCTTCTGAAATTGTTCCCATTCTTTCTGCTGGCCCTCGGGGCTTCAGTCCTTTTCCCTCACCCAATACCAGATCAGGTTCCCCTCTCCCTCTCCACTCCTTGTCCACTTCCCCCGCAGGTCCCTCCATCCCCCTTTGTGATTGCTTTCTTCTCCCTCCCAAGTGGAACAGAGGCATCCTCACTTGGGCCCTTTATCTTGTTGATCTTTTTGAGCTCTGTTGACTGTATCTTGGGTATTCTGTACTAATTAGTGCGTACATTCCATACTTGTCTTTTGGGTCTCAGTTACCTCACTCAGGATATTTTCCAGTTCCATCCATTTGCTTGCAAAACTCAGTATGTCCTGGTTCTCAATAGCTGAGTAGTATTCCATTGTGTAAATAAACCACATTTTCTGTATCCACTCAAATTTTCTTCCATTGGACATTTGGTTTTCTGCCTGCTCTCAGTAATTTATTTTATCACTGTCTACCAGAATATATATATATATATATATATATATATATATATATATATATATATATATGAAACTATAAAGGCCCTGCGGTGTCTTAGTCTCAGCAGTCATATGGTAGCTGGGCAGTTAGGAAGGAATTACTATAAATGTACAAAGCTACTAAGGATATGACATATTTTTCTTTATAAATACTCATTAATAGTTTTGTGTGGTCTCTATAGATTAAATTAATTATGGACTATAAATACTTCTAAATCATCTGTGAAAACAAAAACAAATATCATATTTATTAGCTATAACTGTAAATAATAAACATCATTTGGGGGTCCTAGTTCTATTAGGTAAAAAGCACTTTTGAGAAATTGATGTAAGCTTTAGATTTTTGAATAGGTGAGTTTAAAACTCTATAACTTTTAATCCAACACTATCATTTATTTTGTTTGTGAGTTTTAAGAACCTTTTTATTAATTTAAGAATTTCAGATGACATATTTTGGTCATCTTCAACCCAACTACAATCCTTCCAAGATCCACCTCCTTTATTACCCACCCAATTATGTCTCATTATTTTTGTAAAGTCTTATCAAGTCCAATTTGTGACCCATAGACTATTGGATTGGGGGTCATCTACCACGTGCCAACACATACATAAATAACTAAGTAAATAAACAGTAAATAAATAGATATGAAATAAAAATTTGAGGAGCTGAAGAGTGGGATAGATGGTTCACTGCTTAAGAGCATGTGTTACTCTTTTTGTTTTGTTTTTGTTTTTCAAGCCAGGGTTTCACTGTGTAGCACTGACTGTCCTAGAACTCCCTTTGCAGACCAGGCTAGCCCCAGACTCAGAGACCCAACTCCCTATGCCCCATGAATCCTGGGATTAAAGGCAGACCCAGCTGCACTTGTTACTATTGAGACCACCCAGCACTGCATTGTGGTTCATAACTGTTACATCAGATTTAGAGGATCTGATACAGTCTTGTGGCATCATTGGATGCTAGACATTTACATGATGCCCATATACATGTATACTGAACATTTAAAAACATAAAAAAATAATTATTTGTAATTTTTGTATATATTTTTAATATGGGAAAATACCTTATTTCCCAAACAATTCTCTCAAATTTCTTCTCAGTTGCTTATTTGTCAGTTAGTACTGCCATCTCATACAAATGTAAGGTTAAAATTTTTCAGTATCATCTTTTTGGCAACTACACAAGGGGCCAGATTTTTCTGCAGCCTATTCAGAGTTACCTGTAATAATTATGCCATGCTTCGGCAGCACATATAATAAAATTGGAATGATACAGAGAAGATTAGCATGGCCCCTGTGCAAGGATGACACACAAATTTGTTAAGCATTCCATATTTTTAGATCAAGGGAATAAAAATTGGAAAGGAAGAAGTCAAAATATCACTTTTTGCAGATAGTATATATAAGTGATGCCAAAAATTCCACCAGAGAACTCCTAAACCTGATAAACAGCTTCAGTGCAGTAGCTGGATATAAAATTAACTCAAACAAATCAATGCGTTTTCTCTACACAAAGGATAAATGTACTGAGAAAGAAATTAGGGAAACAACACCCTTCAAAATAGTCACAAATAATATTAAATACCTTGGTGTGACTCTAAATAAGGAAGTGAAAGATCTGTATAATAAGAACTTCAAGTCTCTGAAGAAAGGAATTGAAGAAGATCTCAGAAGATGGGAAGGTCTCCCATGCTCATGGATTGGCAGGATTAATATAGTAAAAATGGCTATCCTGCCAAAAGCAACCTACAGATTCAACATAATCCCCATCAAAATTCCAACTTAATTCTTCACTGAGATAGAAAGGGCAATTTGCAAATTCATCTGGAATAATAAAATATCTAGGGTCCACCTTCTTGAGTTCTTTATATATATTGGATATTAGTCCCCTATCTGATTTAGGATAGGTAAATATCCTTTCCCAATCTGTTGGTGGCCTTTTTGTCTTATTGACGGTGTCTTTGGCCTTACAGAAGCTTTGCAGCTTCATGAGGTCCCATTTGTCAATTCTCAATCTTACAGCACAATCCATTGCTGATCTATTGAGGAATTTTTCCCCTGTGCCCATATCTTTGAGGCTTTTCCCCACTTTCTCCTCTATAAGTTTCAGTGTCTCTGGTTTTATGTGGAGTTCCTTGATCCACTTAGATTTGACCTTAGTACAAGGAGATAGGAATGGATCAATTCGCATTCTTCTACACGATAACTGCCAGTTGTGCCAGCACCATTTGTTGAAAATGCTGTCTTTCTTCCACTGGATGGTTTTATCTCCCTTGTCGAAGATCAAGTGACCATAGGTGTGTGGGTTCATTTCTGGGTCTTCAATTCTATTCCATTGAGACTTGTCTGTCAGTATACCAGTACCATGTAGTTTTTATCACAATTGCCCTGTAGTAAAGCTTTAGGTCAGGCATGGTGATTCCACCCTGTGGAGTTCATATCCCTTTGGGAACTGCAATCTTTTCTACTATTCTTCCATAAGAGTCACCAGGCTTCCTCCACTGTTGAGCTGTGGGAGTCTGTATCTGTCTAGTCAACTTCTGGTTGTAGCCTCTCAGAGGACTACTGTCTGCAAGCATAATAGAGTCACAATAATGTAAGGAATTGGTGCTTGCCCATGGGATGGGTTTCAAGTTGGGCCACTTATTGGTTGGCAACTCCCTCAGTTTCTGCTCCTTCCCCCCTGCCTGTATTTCTTGTAGACGAGATAATGGGGCTCTCAGACTCTTAACCACCAACCAAAATATACACAGGTGGACCTAGGTCTTCCCATTCATATGTAACAGATGTGTATGCAGCTTGGCCTTCATGTGGGTCCCAAACAACTGGAACAGGGGCTATTCCAAAAGCTGTTGCCTGCATGTGGAATATGTTCTACTATATACTAGCGGGGATGCCTTGTCAGGCCTCAGTGTGAAGCAACTAGCCTCTCAGACATGATATACCAATGTGGAGGGATTACCCAGGAGGAACCTACCTGCTCAAAGGATAACAGAGTCTGGATGGGGGAAGGAATGTGGGGGGGAGTGGCTGAGAGGGGGCAGTATACAGGATGTAAAATGAATAAACAAAATAAATTTTAAAAGTTAAAAAATAAAAAAATAAAATAAAATATCTAGGATAGCAAAAACTATTCTCAACAATAAAAGAACCTCTGGTGAAATCACCATGCCTGACATTGAGCTGTACTACAGAGCAATTGTGATAAAAACTGCATGGTATTGGTACAGTGACAGACAGGTAGATCAATGGAATAGAATTGAAGACCCAGAAATGAATCCACACACCTATGGTCACTTGATCTTTGACAAGGGAGCTAAAACCATCCAGTGGAAAAAGACAGCATTTTCAACAAATGGTGCTGGCACAACTGGTTGTTATCATGTAGAAGAATGCAAATTGATCCATTCCTATCTCCTTGTACTAAGATCAAGTCTAAGTGGATCAAACACCTCCACATAAAACCAGAGACACTGAAATTATTCCAGGAGAAAGTGGGGGAAAGCTGCAAAGATATGGGCACAGGAGAAAAAAATATTAAACAGAACAGCAATGGCTTGTACTGTAAGATCAAGAATCAACAAATGGGACCTCATAAAATTGCAAAGCTTCTGTAAGGCAAAAGACACTGTCAATAAGACAAAAAGGCCACCAACAGGTTGGGAAAGGATTTTTACCAATCCTAAATCTGATAGGGGACTAATATCAAATATATACAAAGATCCCAAGACGCTGGACTCAAGAAATTCAAATAACCCCATTAAAAAATGGGGTACAGAGCTAAACAAAGAATTCTCAACTTAGGAATATTGAATGGCTGAGAAGCACCTGAAAAAAATGTTCAACATCCTTAATCATAAGGGAAATGCAAATCAAAACAAACTTGAGATTCCACCTCATACCAGTCAGAATGGCTAAGATCAAAAATTCAGGTGACAGCAGATGCTGGCAAGGATGTGGAGAAAGAGGAACACTCCTCCATTGCTGGTGGGATTGCAAGCTTTTACAACCACTCTGGAAGCCAGTCTGGAGGTTTCTCAGAAAATTGGACATAATACTCAGAAAATTGGCATATACCCAGAAGATGTTCCAACTGGTAATAAGAACACATGCTCCACTATGTTCACAGCAGCCTTATTTATAATAGCCAGTAGCTGGAAAGAACCCAGATGTCCATGGACAGAAGAATGGATACAGAAAATGTGGTACATTTACACAATGGCATACTACTCAGCTATTAAAAACAATGAATCTGTGAAATTCTTGGACAAATGGTTATATCTGGAGTATATCATCCTTAGTGGAGTAACCCAATCACAAAAAAATTCATTAGATATGCACTCACTGATAAGTGGATATTAGCCCAGAAACATAGAATACCCAAGATACAATTTACAAAACACAAGAAAATCAAGAAGAGGGAAGACTAGCGGGTGGATATTTGGTTCCTCCTTTGAATAGGGAACAAAGTACCCATGAAAGGAGTTACAGAGACAAAGTTTGGAGCTAAGAGGAAAGGATGAAATATCCAGAGATTAACCCACCCGGGGATCCATCCCATAATCAGCCACCAAACCCAGCACTATTGCATATGCAAGATTTTGATGAAGGGAGCCTGTTATAGCTGTCTCTTATGAGGCTATGCCAGTGCCTGGTACAGAAGTGGATGCTCACAGTCATCTATAAGATGGAATGCAGGGCCCCCGGTGGAGAAGCTAGAGAAAGCACTCAGGAGCTGAAGGGGTCTGCAACCCTATAGGTGGAACAACAATATGAACAAACCTGTAACTCCAGAGCTCGTGTCTCTAGCTGCAAATGTAGCAGAAGATGGCCTGTTCGGCCATCATTGGGAAGAGAGGCCCCTTGGTCTTGCAAACTTTATATGCCCCAGTACAGAGGAGTGCCAGAGCCTTCTTGCAGGAGTGGGTGGGTAGGGAAGCGGGGTATGGGGAGGGTAGAGGGAACTTTCAAGATAGCATTTGAAATTTGAAATGTATTAAAAGAAAATATCTAATAAAAAATGAAGTGAAGTATTTTCTCTTAAAAAAAATAATTGATTGTTCTTCAAGATGATGAAAGGCAAGGCAAGTATTTTCAGCATGGTGATAATAGGGATACTTTTTTTTTGGACTTTGGAAGAGCTCGATGATTGAAAGCATGCTGATTCTCATATCAATGATATTTCTGAGGTTTCTGGGTTTTAAGGTTATTGTAAAGCAGCTGTAAAGAAGGAACTGAGTCAAAGGGTAAGCAACTCTTCATAAAACATGATTTTCTTGCCCAAGATTTGCTTGTCTTCATAAACTTTCTGCATATGGTTATTTACTTGTGGACATTCTGGAACTCAGATTACTTTCTAGTGTTTTTGTTGATTTTATGGAAAAGCGTAATTATAAAGATAACTTTACCAACCTGTTCTGTGATGTTTAGAATATTAGATAAGAGTTCTTGTATGGGTTGAAAATTTACAACCTTGCTAATAAGACAACTCTTTTATTAAATACCACACTAAAAATAAAAGCTAATTTAATTAAATATTCAATACAATCCAAGAAACAGAATAGTAGAGAATGGGAGATACACAAGAATGGCTCCTTTTTAATTTTTTTCAATATATAAGTCCTTTATTTTCCTCAAAGAACCCAAATTGTACTTGTGATCAGGATCTTGTTTTTGGAGCTAGGAAACTGAGGCAGCACTCATCAGCCTGGTGCAAGGTTCCCTTCTAAGACACATAGATGCCATTCAAAAACTTTCTGATATCCTCGTTTTTAACTGTTGTAAGTTGCTGAATAAGAGCCACTGAATTTGAAACAAGTTCAATATCATTTCCTTCAAGGATTAATTCATCCTTCTGGGCTTGAGAGACAGAACAAGCAACACCTGTCCTCATCTGAACCCTGTGAATTTATTTCTCACCCAAGAAATTTCAGATTTCAACCAAAGACACATTCTCCTGAATAACAATATTGATGGGGAAGGGAGCATACACAGACCGCATCTTGTAATGGAAGCCCAGTGTAACACCCTTGAACATGTTCTGAACCTGACCGCAGATGGTTCTGACAGTGGCCAAATCCTTAACCTTTCGATTTCCAAGAAGTCTCAGCTCTACATTGCTGTGATTGAAGTCCCTCCACAGAGTTCCCCTCGGTAGCTTCACAATAACTGTGTGCCCCTTCAGATTGATGTCAACATTTTCTGGAATGTCGACAGTCTGATTGCTGAGAATGGTCTTTATTCTTGCAGTAGATGGGGCAAAGTACAAGAAAGTCTCCCTTTCTTATCTTCCTTTCCCTCAGTCTCTATCTTATATCTCCATTCCTATAAACACATTTTCAGTATATTCACATCTATACTGAAATTTTACTGCCATTGAGATATCAACAAAGCTTGTTAATATAGTAATGCTCATAAGTGATATATATACATATACATATATGCATATGCATATACATATACATATACCCTGGCCTTTGATAATGCATAGCACATAGCTGTCATGAATGAGGACCAGTATAATTCACCTAACAATGCTAACATTGAATGCTACTCCTGCAAGGATGTAGCGTGAAAACAAAAGAACAACATCAATATCATCAACAACAACAACAGCAGCAGCAGCAGCAGCAGCAGCAACAGTAACAACAAAAACTTCATTCAGGAATGGTTTTAGTCCCCAAAGAAATACTTGAGCAAACTCTGGTGTTTTGTTTCCATGGTTATATTCTAATAATACTTTGGTGAAAAAGGAAAAGCAAATCCATATATCAAATAATTGACAATTAAAAATCTGAGGGTTCACATCAAAGAGCTACATACAATTTAGGATCACTCATTTGACAGATAGCCCTTAAAAGGAACAAACTGGCAAATTATTCTAGTTTCTATGGGCATGAGGGAATGTTGCCTTTGTAATTACTTGGCAACGAGGTTGCTTTGTAACTTTGCAGTTTTGAAAATGATTTATCACTTAAATAATGACTCAAAATTTTAAGTGTCAATTATCCTCATTGGCATTTAACTATAGTAGTTAAGGCACTTTAGTTCTTTAGATATGAAAAGGTTTTTAAAATATGGCATGTACAAAATGTTACTTGACCTATGTCAGAACCTGTCAAAGGAGCTTATATAATAGGAAACCTGAAAGTAGCACCATATATGTGCCACAGAAAATTTAGATATACTCTAATCCACACACTATGCCATATATCTGTCCTTTTCAAACTTTTGCTTGAGAGAATTTATCAAACTCTAGATTCAAGAGGCTGGAAAGGGGCCGGTGAGATTGCTCAGTGCTTAAAAGCACTGGCTGCTCTTCTGAAGGTCCTGAGTTCAAATCGCAGCAACCACATGGTGGCTCACAAACATCCATAATGAGTTCTGATCCCCTTTTCTAGTGGATCTAAAGACAGCTACAGTGTACTTACATATAATAATGAATAAATCTTTGGGCCTGAGCTAGTGGGGCTGGAGTGAGCAGAGGTCCTGAGTTTAATTCCTAGCAACCACATGATGACTCACAACCATCTGTACAGCTACAGTGTATTCATATACATAAAATAAATAAATATTTAAAAAAAAAAGGCTGGACAGTTGTTCGGTTCCAGCACACAAATTCAGTAGCCCACAGAAGGAATACCCTCCAGCTCATTTCCCAGCTCACTCTCTTTTGGCCTTTGTGGATACCTGAAAACAATTCACTTCGACACATGGATACTCATACACATCAATAAAACTGATACAAAATAAAAATGTACATTGCAAATTGGAGCTCTGGGCAGGGGACTAACCATCTACATGCATGAATAAGACTCGTGTTCTTATGTCAGTAGTGCAAAAGTGAATGGATACATGTTCTAAATTGGGCTTTACCATAGCATGTGATTTTTTTTTTAGTTTTTTTCTCTTTTATTTTATTGTATTGAGGATTCACATTATCTTAACTCATTTCTGGGATTAGCAAAGACATAGAGAAATGGAATGATAGAAGGCCACGACATGTATAAATAATATTATATTGTGCAAAATGGATTCACACAATTCAAAATCTGAGAAATATATGAAAATATCCTAGAGGTATAACAACCAGATGGATTTAACGTAATAGTAAAAGGACAGTGGATGTGTTGACAGAAATCTTTGAGTTATAGCATAGGCTCAGTGTTAGCTGGAAAGGTGAGTAAGCCCTTTGGCAGCACCATGGCATCCAATTACTTTAGTACAAAAGAAAGAATTTGCAATAATGGAGGTCCATGGCTACTTGTAGCTGTAACACATATTTTCTTTGCCCTTTTAAAGAAAAAAAATGGCAAATGCAGATAATTCCTCCCTTCTTTTCAAGTCACTAAAAATATAAGGGATGCCATAATTCCTTTAGGCTGACGGAAAATACAGACTTCCTTGACTGTGGATAACTAAACCATGCCAATTTTCCATACAGTTAGCAGTAAATTGCTGACTGCATATTTGTCTAAGACTGCAATGCCAAATAAGGCTTCTGCCAGAGGCCATAACCCAAGCCTAGAGGAAAATATGCTTCTACTGCTTTTATAGCCTCACATACAGTCAATTAATAAGAGATTTCTAACTGTGCATATCAGTGAAAGGCTAACAGAAAGAAGAGACAAATGTGACACAGACATTCATAGTGACTTCAAATAGAAAACTCATACAATTGGAGCTGTAAAGCAAATGACCCAGGGAAGTAGAGATAAGCACCAAGGGAGATTAGAAGCATATTATTCTTCAAAATATAACTGAGACATAGTAGAGTACCCTGGTGATAAGGTGGGGCTTACATACTCACTACGGCAGTGAAGTAAACTGACTGTCTCTAGCTCATTTCATAATCTTCACAATATAATAATTTGGTAATACTTGCCATTTCTATTGAAAATTTAGTCCAAGAAGCAACACTATCCACAGCACTTGTGAGAATGCTAGAAATACAGACCCTCATCAACATCTAAATGATGGCCATCTTCAGCTTACACAACAGAGGCAATATGAGATGCAAATGCTCACTGAAATCTGAGAACTGATACTTACCAAGATTTCATCCCAGTTCCTGCTTCATGTGAATAATGTACTAAGTAGAATTATTATTGCTAAAACTTTCTTTTCTACTTGAGCCTAGCCTAGTAATCATGGTGCTCCTCGATGGCTGCATTCCTAACCATGCCACTAACCTCATCTCCACAAGGCCATACTGGCTTTCACTGCTCTTTTCTCCTAACTCTTTCCCATTACTTTAAGTTCTTAGGGCCCAATATAAAGAAAAGGCTCTTGGCTAATTGGCATGAGGAAATTTCTCCCAGGTTTATGTACTTATCACATATATACATATGGCAGAATTGTTTCCATTTCATATTGTGGTCATTTGGGAGCATTTTTATTTAGGTTACTTGAGTAACTAAAAACTCAAATGACAGAAACATTAATGGTAGCTCAATTTCAAGGGTTTTAGTGTGGGACTGGAAGGCACCATCATTTTAGGCATGTGACAGGCAGAAACATCATGGATGACTTCCAAAACAGAACAAAGCTGCTTACTTCATGACAGCTAAGAAGTAGAGAGAGTCAAACAAGAATAGGGATGAGTTACCATAAAATTAAAGTTGAATATAGAGAAGTCAAGGTGGAACCCTCACGCCTACCTTCCAGTCTCTCTGATGTGGGGATATACTCTGCAGGATGCAGAAACAGAAACCTGGACACCAATCAAGCCACAAAACGCTTCACCTACAACATTCTCTGCCTTCAAAATAGTGCAGAACCTGTGGGAGTAGCCAACCAATGTCTGATTTAACTTGAGTTCCATGACATGAGAGTGAGGCTACACTGTTTGAATGGCTAGGAACCAGAACTGGATAGACATGTGATGTAGAATAGAAACAATCATAACTACTCACCCACCCCCAAAAAACAGTCAAATGATTCCTAATGCTATTCTGCTATACTCATAGATCAGTGCCTTGCCCAGTCATCACCAGAGAGGCTTCCTTTGGCAGACAGTAATTGGGAAAAGATACAGAGACCCACACTCAGATATTATGCAGAGACAGTCTAAATTGAAGGTCCCCATTGGCGCTCTCCCATTGGAGATTGGGGAACCCCACAGAAAAGGGAGAGGAAAGATTGTCAGAGTGAATGGAGGACACCAGAGAACATGGTCTACTGAATCAATTAAGCATGGCTTATATGGACTCACAGAGTTTGAAGCAGCAAGCATCTGGCCCACTTGGGTCTGCACCAGGTCCTCTGTGTATATGTTATGGCTAACTGGTAACCTGCTGCTTTTGTGGTACTCCTAACAGTTGTAGAGGCGGTGTCTCTGGCTCTTTTGCCTGCTTTTGAGACTCTTTTCTCACTGGATTGCCTTATCCATCCTTAATATGAGGTCTTTTGCTTATTGTATCTTGTTTTGGCATGTTTGGTTGTTTTTTTTCTTGATGTTCTGCTCCTTTCTGAAGGGAAACAGAGGATGAGTGAATTTGAGTGAGTGAGGACATGGGGGAAGCTGGAACCAGTGAAGAGAGGGGAAACCATGGTAGGGAAGTATTGTATGGGGGCATATTGTTTTAAATTAAAAAAAATGCCCTCCAAGGAGTTCTTCCAGTCAGACCGCCTCCAGATAGACCATTCAATATGACTTAATCAGAGCATTAATTCCCTATCACTAATGAAGTTAATGTTCTTGTGATCAAATCAATAGTATAACTAGATGGGAACTAAGATTCCAGCAAATTACCTTTGGGGAACATTATACATTTGAACCATAACAACTAATAATAGCAAGGACTCTGAAGTTAAAATTGTGTCTTTGTAATCTTAAATGAGTCACCTAACTTCTGAGCATATATGAATTATAATTTACATGTAGTAATATAGTGAAAGCATGCCATATAGAATTACAATATATCATAATTATATTATTTTCTTGACCACACTGTATTTATCAATCACCCAATCATCATGAATATAGTATTGCATCTACTTTCAGAAAAGTAAATAAATATTCAAAACACAAAACAAAGTAGGTAGCACTTCATCCAGAATTTAAAAATGCAGAACATTAGAAATAATTATGGTCTGGGCATAATGACAGGAAGGGGAGTAGCGAATGGAAGTATACCCACTATTAATTTTATAAGAATGCACTTGGATAAATACAGACATATAAAACTAACCATGCCAAGGTCAAAATTATAAGTCCAAAATTAGATGGCAGGACAGGAAGGCAAACTAAATGGTCATCTTTAAAGATTAGCTTGTACATAAATTCAGAGGCTACTAAGTAACCCAGAAGACAACAAATCTATAACCAGGTATCTCAAATATGGGTAGTCTATTGGTCAAATCAAATTGAAGAACAAATTGTTCACAAGTTCAAACAATTCTTCTGCTATTAATAGCTCTGTACTTGTTTAAAAGCTTTTGCTGTTACTTTTTATAAAAGGGGAATAATATTCCCTAAAACTGACTCCAAGTGATTTCTTATTTATACCCATACAGTAATGAATCTTTCAATGCTAATCAAAGAAGCATCAATTTGCAGTAGCTAGTGATTAACCAGAGAACCACACCTGGTCAATATGCATGAAATATCCATATCCCAGCCATTCATCCTAAGGCTCAGGGACCATTTTGAAAGAGAGACCAGAAATAGTGTACGAGCTTCACAGAGAGGGATAGTCAGTTTTCTCTAAGAGACTAGTCACCCATATGTGCATTTACCATACTCTAGTAGAAAGTCACACATCCTTAAATATCTGAGCAACACAAAAAGAAACAAAGTTGAATGGATGGGAAGGGAAGGTGGATCTGGAAAGAGTTTGGGGGGGAATTAAATATGATAAAAAAATTATGAAATTCTCAAAAAACAAAGAATTTAACATAGACTAAAAGGAAGGAACACATAGGAGCAGGGCCACAATTATTCTGAAAAGAAAAGAAAATGCATTGTTTTTGAGAGACTAGAAAGAAAGATGTGTTGGGGGGAAATATTGATGATTGAACAACAGCTTCCCTGATAGCTTCACCATTAGTAGCAACTGTGAAAATTGAAACAACTCCATGGAGAACAATTCTCCAATATAAATACAAATCCTAAAATTGTCACACTATGTGACCCTATAATATTATGCCATAAAATCTGTTGTAGGGAGATAATATTAAATACCAAAAAGTTTTATCCTCTTGAAACATGTTTTCCTTATTTTCTGAGAATTTCATGCTTATATTCTTTCTTCTCTCCCAAACACTTTCACATCCTGTCTAACCTCCTTACCCACCCAACTTCATGTAATTTCTCTCTCCTTAAGAGACTCAAATATAAAAGCCCACAGGCAAGCTCACCAACCCCCATACATACTCACAAACAACAAACAAACAAAAATAACCCATGGAGACTAAATTGAGTTGTCCAACAATTCCTGTGTGTGGTTTCTGCTCTGCAGGGTGGTCAATGTGCCCAGTGTCACTCCATTGCAGTAAACTGACTCTCCTGATCACAGAAGCAATCAAATGCTAATACAAATACCTCAGCTAGAGGTAGGACTTCGTGCCCACCTTAGTTCTTCCATGCTGGGATTTTGTCTTGCTAAAAGTTTTATTTTTTACAAAAGACACATGACACATTTGGCAACCATAATAGTATGATTGATAGCTATAGGGCTTGAAAATATTTTTCTTGTTAAGATTCTAGTTGTTATGTTGAAACAGAGATCTAGTCTGGAAAGGATTTCACAACTTTTCTGTGTAACAGGAACATGACCCTCTGTTTCAAGTTTTCCCACATGTCCTCACTCTGAAGGATTAATTACTTCATAAAACACTTGGCTACGGCCTTTGTCTTCTCCTAAGCCTGCCTGAAAACATCATACTTTGGCCAGGAGCCATACAACAAGAACCAATCTGAGGAAGAATTGGATGAAAAAGTGTGGTTTTAATGCCATTCCCATTTACTGAAGAGCCAAAAACAAAACATCCTATGGAATCAAACGTTTCTTCAACCTTAGACCACAAAGCACCAGTTTATTCTCTGGTGAGGTGTGAGGGAATTAAACACCCAACAAGAACCATAGCAAGCACCTCTCCTCCAGCCACCTTGCCTCCTATTAATGATGTGTACTTTGAGAGTAGTGTCATTATCATAACTTGAGTACAAATGGCAAGAAAGTTGAGGTTTATTTGAGTCTTCAGAGACATCCATATTCTAAACAAGAATGTTATATTTCCAACATAACTCATGAGGGCAGAATGAAGCTGGGTCTCAAGAAACACAACATAGTCTTTAGAGGAATCGGACCTCCAAGCAGCTGTCAATGTAGGAAGCAGGAGAATGGTATTTTAGAAATTTCTCCCCCCTCTTCCTCAAGGGACCCGTTTTTAGTTCCCACAAACATCAGTCTTCAGAAGCCCTTCCTCCTTTCTCTTTCAGCAGAGTGGACACTCTGCAGACAAATCAGCATACATCTATCTAATACCACCCTGCTAAATCCTAACATCTTTGCCATCTCCTCATGGTCTTATGATGAATTTGCTAAATGCTTAGCTATCTGGGAAATGATTTTGTTTTAGAGGGTTTGTTTTGGTGTACTTTTTTTTCACAGATTTTTTTTTGGGGGGGGTGAATCGGGGAGCAATTTCAAGTTAGCAAAGCAGAAAGTACTTTTTTTTTTATAGATTTTTGAGTAAGACTTTATCATGTAGTAATTCTAGTTGGCCTGGAAATTCTAGGTAGACCAGAAACGTGTGGTGGTCTTCCTAAGTGTTGGGATTTACATGCCTGTACCACACTGCCTAGCCAGTACTGATATCCTATTGACTGTAGTATAGAGTTCATCGCTTGTGCTAAACAATCTGTGGGTGTTGCCAAGTACATTTGTAATCATATAGTATGCTACCTTCTAGATTGGCTTTTACCTAGCAATGTGCTTGTGAGAAATCTCCATGTCCTCGATTGATTTTTCTTTTTAATGCTGAGATTCCATTGTCCAAGATGTGCCCTATGACTTGATGCTATTACTGGTGGAGAGCTAGCTAGTTTTATATATTCAAGGCAGGGTGGCTTGCAGCACAGGCTGGCCTTGAATATTTTAATTTCTTTTAAAATGTATTACTTGACATTTCCCACTCTGATCACACTCATCATCTGTTTTCTCTTATTGCACATGTAGCTCCACAAATTCTGCCTTCAGGGCCACTCACATAGACATGAATACAGTGTATTTCCCAGTGTACAGGCAGCTCACCCGCAACTAAACTAACTGCTGATGGCTCCCCATGCTCCAGCAGTCATTGACTGCAAGTAGCTCTTCAGGAAGAACATGGCTCCCACAAACCCCTCATCTCTCCTTGGCTGAATGTTAATGGGCTTGATTGATCCTAAGTGCTAAAGTGTACCACCACATACAATGCTGTATGTACACTAGCAAGTATTTCAACATAGAATTGTGTGTATACTAGCATGTCACATAATTTACAAAGCTACATTTCCAGCTGTAAATTGATGGTAAGAATAGAGACTCTCTGCAGAGCGCAGTTTGGTCCCCCAAATTCACAAACATGCCTCAGTGTCTGTTCAGTGTTACACACAGGTTTGAGACAGTTGCATCTTGTGCTTGTCTTTAGGAACTCATTTTATAACCTAGTTTGATGCCAAGCTCTTGATCTTGCCTCTGCTTCTCATATCCTCAGATTTAAAGGTGTGCCATACATCATTGTAGGCATGTGGCAATGATGTATTGCTAATATTAAACCGAGTCTTCCATAGGTCTGGATAGCTTCAAACTTTCCTTGAAGCTGAGGATAACTTGGAACTTCTGAACCCCTTTTCCACCTACCTAGTACTGGCATGGGCATGTACCACTATTTCCATTTTTATGGAATCATCCTAAGGTTTTCTGTAGGCAACTTAAACATTTGATATATTGGGGTATATCCCCAGCCTGGCATCATCCTTTATGTTTTTTGAGCTGACCCAGGTTGAGCTCAGATTTATGTTTTAGCCCAGACTGGCCTTGGAACTAATTCTACTTCAGTGCTCTCATACAGAGTAAAATGCATAGAGAGCACAGGTGTGAACAAATTCGGCAAGAGTGTAATCAACCTAGGATGTGGAAGCCAGAGGGTAAGGAGGAGCACAAGGCCAGCCTTATATATGGCAAATGATAAGTTGAGGCCAGATTGGACTACATAGTAATTTTAGGATTTTGTGACTACACTGTGCCACATGAGAAAAAACAATAACAAAAAAGAAAAAAAAAGAAATGAATGGAATAGAGTAACCAAAGAAAGAGAAGATGAGGAGGAGAAACTCAAGAATCATTTGGGGGACTGGAGAAATTGTTCTGAGGTTAAGAGCACTGGCTGCTCTTCAGCCAGAGGTCTTGAGTTCAATACCCAGCAACCACATGGTGACTTATAACCATCTATAATGAGATCTAGTGCTCTCTTCTGGCCTGCAGGCAAACATGCAAGCAAAATGCTGTATACATGATAAATAAATCCTTTCTGAAACACACACACACACACACACACACACACACACACACAGAGAGAGAGAGAGAGAGAGAGAGAGAGAGAGAGAGAGAGAGAGCTACATACTTTCTTAAACACCAAAGGCTCTTTACTTCCTTACAGAGAAATACTAAAATGAAAACTACATGACTGATTAGTAACTAGGATGAGTTTGGGGTTTTATTGCTGTGATGAAACATATGATCAAAAGCAATCTGGGGAGGAGACGATTTATCTGGCATACACTTCCATATTATAGCTGAGTATTGAAAGAAGTCAGGAGAGACTCAGGCAGGACTGGAACCTGGAAGCAGGAGCTTATGCAGAGGCCATGAAGGAGTACTGCGAAATGGCTTGGTCATCATGGCTTAGTCAACCCGCTCTTTTATTGAGCTTAAGACCACCAATCCAAGAATAGCACCACTCAGAATGGCCTGGTGCTTTCCATCAATCATTATTAAGAATAATCCCTACAGCCAGATCTTAGGAGTCATTTTCTTGATTGCAATACTCTCCTTTCCGATGACTTTCTCAAGTTGGCATAACTAGCCAGCACACTTTCTTATATGCTCTTTATTTTCTTCCCATGAAATAGTTAGAGAAGGGGATTTACTGTTACTTGAACATCAACTAAGTAATATTATTTCAAATAAATTTTCCCATGAGAAAAAACCTATTTCTCCATTACTTATCAGAAATGTATCTACCTCATAAACCTAAAAAAGAAATCTGGCATTTTTTTTAACTTACTTGTACACATTCTTCAATGTATATATATCAAGTTATATTTAGAACACATATCTAAATATAGAACACCTTCTTGGCTGTTACCAAAAGGCTTGAATTTGTAGATCATAGAATAGAATTAGGAAATTTGTAAAGTCTAGAATAATGAACAAATTAGATTCCAGAAATATTATCAATGAGAAGACATTTGAAATTATTTTGATTTGGCTGTCTTATAACAGTAGATTCTTACCTTTGTTATCTGAAAATACTCTTATGTTCAGTAAGTCTGTTTATATAATCATTGTAATCATGCATTATTGCATAATTAGTGTAAGTACATGTAATCAGCTCTAATATATAATCACATAATGGAGTCATCATAAAACAAGTCCTTGTGAATCTAAATATATGCTTCATATAACTGTAAAAGATAAATACTATTTTTATTTGGACTAGTTATAATGGGATTTTGTTTTCATCAGTAGTTACCATATTCAGGAGCTAGCCTTCCAGTTGACATTGTAAGAAAATGCATATACATTCAGTTCCTTGTCTTCTAAATCACATGGTGAAATCAGATTGCCCTCTAAAGGCGTTACTTATTTGATTCACAATAAGTATTTCACAATGTTTGAAGCCATGGGTATAGTCAGATATAATGCAAAATGGCTCTGTAGGGAGGCATATAACAATATGTCACAACTCTCTTTATATACAAATGGGTATATGTGTACCTGCAATTAAAAGCTATCCTAAAGTACTGAAGACTAGATTAGGATTCTGCTGGAGTGTGAATAATGTAATAGGAAAACAACTTTACTAGGTTTTCTTCTTATAAATCATTGGCAATGAAATAATAGACTTTTTAAAGGATACCATCTTAAAGACATTTATCCAAACTCTAAAGAGGATCACTATGAACATTCTGAGGGTCTTCATCTCAAATTTGTGACATATATACAACCTGAATTGAAATCACAATATTTTACCTCAGCTTTTCAAGTGTCAAGATTGCTTGGTATTTTTTAGCATTCCATTACTTGAATTGATATCCCTTATAATATCTTTAAAATATTTTTAAATACAATATTTTATGTTTATGGGTGTTTTGTTTCTATGTATGTTGTTCGGCATGCATTTACCTGTTAACCTTGGAGGCAAGAAGAAAGGGTTAGTCTATTGTGAGAAACCATATGGCTGATGGTAACCAAACCCAGATTCTCTGCTAGAGCAGTAATCCAAACTACTAAGTCATCTCTCCAGTACCCTTTCTGAATTTATAATATCAAGTATACAAAGGCAGTTAAAAGGACTTACTGTTCGAGCAGAAGGCCTCTGGTTGGTTCCCAGCACTCTCATGGAGGTTCACAACTGCCTCTAACTCCAAGTATACTGGATCTGATGTCCTACTCAGGGCCCCTGTTGATACACAAATGCATTTGTAACATATACATAAAAGAAAAACGTAACACACATACATAAAAATTATGACATTTTTCTTTCAAAAAAGAAAACATGTATGGCGTAGTGAGATAGCTAGATGATAAAGACAATTGCTTCTAAGCCTGGGGACCTGCATTTAAGACCAGAGACACATAGAGTGTAGGGAAAGCAGGAAAATCACAAATTGTTCTCTGATCTACACCAATCCATGATTAAATGCAACCCCCAACACACAAAAAATAAAATGTAATTTAAGAATTGAAAAAAAAATAAATCAGAGGAAATAACCAAACATATATACTTCAAAAGAACTGTAAAAACTAAAGCACTAAAATTAATAATAAGAATAAAAGATGTATGCAAGTAAATGAAATGTATATCTACACTTATATAAATATAAGTATAAATATAACAAACATCATAAAATCTACAAAACATTAAGGAAGGCTTAGAGAAAAGTGTTAGCTGAAATCACTTAAACCAGGAAAGGAACAGGCAATATTGTAATGGATGTCACAAATCTACAAAGGATTCTAAAAGGCAGTTGGGAACATTTTCATACTATCAGAAAAGTGGATAAAATTTTGAACCATAAAATTTGTTAAAAACAAAATACATAGAAATAGAAAATCTGAACAAATCAATAATAACATGGAAATTGAAGCCATAATGCACAATTTGCTCTCAAATAAAATACCAGGAGTGATACTTTTTTGTTGAAGTCTATAAAATGTGGAAAGAAGAAATAATAGCAATTCCTTTTCAAATATTTCTAAAACTCTATTTTAGGAATACTCCCATGTGTATTTTGAGGGTCTAAAATTACCCAACATCAAGACCATAAAAGTGATGTAATGGAAACTTACAGTGTAATATTTCTAATACATATAGGTATAAAAATTATACCTATATGTATTAGGAATAATTAGTAAACTAAAAGCATTAAAAAAAACAACAACAGTGGAGCTGTATGTAGTTGTACATGATTTTAATCCCAGCACTCAGAAGCAAGTCCATTTTACACAGTGAGTTTTAAGACAGCCAAGGTTACATAGAGACCCTGTGTCAAAAAGAAAGAAAGAAAGAAAGAAAGAAAGAAAGAAAGAAAGAAAGAAAGAAAGAAAGAAAGAAAGAGAGGAAGGAAGGAAGGAAGAAAGAAAGAAAGAAAGAATAGAAAGAGAAAGAGAGAAAGAGAGAGAGAGAGAGAGAGAGAGAGAGAGAGAGAGAGAGAGAGAGAGAGTAAGATAAAAAGGACCTACAATGAACAAAATGGTCAATTGATATTTATCCTAAGATGGTTTGGAACATGAAAATCTATAAAGGTGACATACAACAAAAAATATAGGGCAAAAATAATGATTAATACATCTGATAGATGTTGAAAATTTACCTGACAAAATTTAATGTCCTTTCCTGATAAATCTTTAAAAATAGAAATACTTCATTACAAGACATAACATATAGACAATGGGATATAAACATAGTAAAACTTGAAAACATATCCTCTAAGATCAATGATAAGTCATTATATATACTTTTTAAAGATTTATTTTATGTATATGAGTACACTGTAGCTGTCTTCAGATACACCAGAAGAGGGTATTAGATCCCATTACAGATGTTTGTGAGCAGCCATATGGTTGTTGGGAATTGAACTCAGGAGTTCTGGAAGAGCAGTTAGTGCTCTTAACCTTTGAGTCCACCATCATATTTTCTTAAGAGTCATTTCTTCATGTCATCTAACAGGATACTGGAAATCCTAGAGGAAAAACACATCTACATATGTCCTTGAATTGTTTACAATGCTAAACTTTCCTTCAAAATATACAATTTATGCTTTATATCTGTTGAGTCAGAATAGTCAACTGTCTGGAGATTCATAAAAAACATGTAAACAAAGTCCTAAGTTCAGGAAGAACAACAGCACATCATAAGTTATTTTGTTCAACCATCTCTATTCTATACAGGTAAGTTCTGTATTATAATTTAAATTGCACTGATATTCTCACAGTCGGATGCCCAAAGTTTTAAGAGTTGGAGACTTGAGAAGTTATTAGATAATGAGGGCATCATCGTCAACAAATTTACCCATTGAGAAATGCATAACAAAATGGACTATAAATTGGTGAGGTCCAGTTAAAGGAACTATATCATTCATGGAACATATGCCTTTGAAGGATAAATCTGACCCTGTATTGCCCCATGCTATATTAATTTTCTAATATTCCTTTGAAAATGTCATTATTCGTACAGAGCTGAGAACAACATTCTTCTTTTATAGTGTTGTTATGAAAAGCAGCTACATATTTAAACAACTTACCAGATGTATTTTTCTGAATGCTTTGATTGTGCAACCAATGGACCAGTAAGTGTTGTATGCTGGCCTGCGGCCTACTTGAACCGGGTACACCAGGGAGGCAGGCTGGGGCCGAAAGAAACTTAGATGGCAAGAGATTAATGGAGACCAAGACATGATTCTGTTCAAGGCCCATCAGTTTACTAAGAGAAACTACTTATAAAAGGGGAAGGCCCATCCCCCCACCAGTCCATTCTTGGTGTCTGGAGCCAGCCTGTAGGCTACCTGCAGAATAGGATGTTCCTCTGGAATGTCTCAAAGGCTTCTCAGCAGGTAGCAGTGTCTTGGAGAGAGCAGTGGCAGGTGATAGAACAAAAGAGCCATCTAGGTAGGAAGGTTCCAACCATAGGTAATCTCCTTCTCAGTGGCAGCAAGGTCAAAGTCTGGATCAGCCTGCTTCAGGGCTGAGGGAGGCTATAAGTAAGTATTCTCAAATGTGGAGTGTTTGGACATATTTAAATGTCTGCATTATATACATTCCTAACAACAACCAACAAAATATGCATGTGGTTTACCTTCATTAGATATTGTTCTGTATTCTTTTCTAGAAAATGTTCCAATTTTCATTAGGAATTTGTACATCTTATAAATTCATGAATCTAGTAACCAGAAGCAATTAGAGGATGTGGTGGTCATATCCTGGGATTATAAACCAAACCATTTAATTTTCTTTCAATGCCACATCCTCCCGGAAAGCATACTTGTATCAGTTACCTTAATACTATTCAATTTTAGTGTACATGTTAATCTTTTTGCTCTTGCCCAAAAGTAGACGAGCTGGAATTCTCTACTTCTAACAATCTTCAAGGTAAAGCAAATGTTGTGGCTCTATGAAGTACATAGAGCAAATTTTCTATGAACATTTGTCAGTCTTCAGTACAAAGATAGTCAGATTGAAATCTATGAGGGATGACTTTAATTACTTTTTTTTACAGTCTAGTCTTTCTTGCTTTTTCTAGGGTGTAGTTTCCCTCCTTGTATTGTTTTTTTTTTGTTGTTGTTGTTGTTGTTTTTTCTGTTATTATCCTTTGAAGGGCTGGATTCATGGAAAGATATTGTGTGAATTTGGTTTTGTTTTGGAATACCTTGGTTTCTCCATTTATGGTAATTGAGAGTTTGGCTGGGTATAGTAGCCTGGGCTGGCATTTGTGTTCTCTTAGTGTCTGTATAACATCTGTCCAGGATATTCTGGCTTTCATAGTCTCTGGTGAGAAGTCTGGTGTAATACTAATAGGCCTGCCTTTATATATTACTTAACCTTTTTCCCTTGCTGCTTTTACTATTTTGTCTTTATTTAATGCATTTGTTGTTCTGATTATTATGTGTCAGGAGAAATTTCTTTTCTGGTCCAGTCTATTTGGAGTTCTGTAGGCTTCTTGTATGTTCATGGGCATCTCTTTCTTTAGGTATGGAAAGTTTTCTTCTATAATTTTGTTGAAGATATTTGCTGGCCCTTTGAGTTGAAAAATCTTCATTCTCATCTGCTCCTAGTATCCATAGATTTGGTCTTCTCAATGTGTCCTGAATTTCCTGGATGTTTTCAGTTAGAATCTTTTTGCATTTTGGTCTTTCTTTGATTGTTGTGTCCATGGTCCCTATGGAATCTTTTGCACCTGAGATTCTGTCTTCTATCTCTTGTATTCTGTTGCTGATGCTCGTATCTATGGTCCCTGATTTCTTTCCTAGGGTTTCTATCTCCAGAGTTGTCTCCCTTTGGGTTTTCTTTACTGTTTCTACTTCCATTTTTAGATCCTAGATGGTTTTGCTCAATTTCATCACCTGTTTGGTAGTGTTTTCCTGTAACTCTCTAAGGCATTTTTGTGTTTCCTCTTTAAAGGCTTCTAGCTGTTTACCTGTGTTTTCCTGTATTTCCTTCTTAAAGTCCTCCATCATCATCATTAGAAGTGACTTTAGATCCATGTCTTCCTTTTCTGGTGTGATGGTGTATCCAGGGCTTGCTATGGTGGGAGGGTTTGGTTCTGATAATGCCATGTAACCTTGGTTTCTGTTGCGTTTGTTCTTATGCTTGCCTCCTGCCATCTGATTATGTCAAGTGCTTGCTGCCCTCAATATATCTGATTGGAGCCTGTCCTTTCTATAATCCCAGTTTATTCAGGACTCCTCAGAGTCCAGCTTTCTCTGTGATCCTTTGTTTGTGGGCTCCTGTGAACCTGAGATTCTGGATCTGTGAGAGTTCTTGGCAGTCAAGTTCCTCTGCAACCCTGAAATACTGGTGTGACCAAGCTCTTTTTATCCTAGGATCATGTTGTCAAGATCCTGGGCATGTTACAGTGCCCGGAGGTGGTGTCTCCTTTGAGGAGCTTGGAGATGTCTGGTCAGTGGTCCTAAGATCGTGTGGAGAGTCCTCCAAGGACCATTGGGGGTTTCTGCTGACTCAGTGCCCAAGGTGAACAAGTGCTGGCCCCAACCAGAAGGATCTTGTGCCCCAGGTCAGGCAGGTTTTCTGCTTCCCTAATGCTGTCTCATGTCCCACACGATTGGATTGGAACAGAAGTTGTGTTCCTCTCACCAGTGGTTCTAAGATCGTATGGAAAGTCCTCTTGGGAACTTGGAGGTGTCCGCTGACTAAGCCCCAAAGGTGACCCGGAGCTGGAGCTAACTGGAAGGGTGTCAAACGAGTTTTGTTTTTTTTTTTTTGTTTTGTTTTTTTTTTTTTTTTTTTTTCTTAGTCATTCTGATTGTTATAAGGTGTAGTATCAGGGTCATTTTGCTTCGCATTTTCCTGACCACTATGGACTTTGAACAATTCTTTAAGTCCTAGGCTAGATTCCTAGATTCCTCTGTTGTAAATTCTCTGATAAGCTCTATTACCCCTCCCCTGCTTTTTTTGATTGGGTTGTTTGGTTTTTTTGGAGGTTAGCTTCTTGAGTTCTTTATATATTTTTAATATTAGCCCTCTATCATATGTGAAGTTAATGGTGCATTTTTGTTCCCCATCTGGAGGTTGCCAATTTGTCCTATGGACTATGTCCTTTGCTTTTTCATGAGGTTCTATTTACTGATTCTTGATTGTAGAGACTGAGCCATTAGAGTTCTGTTTAGGAAATACACACACACACACACACACACACACACACACACACACACCTGCCCCTGTGCTAATGAGTTCGAGACTCTTTCTAAAATTATTTTCTATTAGATCCACTGTATCTAGTTTTATTTTGAGGTCCTTGGTCCACTTGGACTTGAGCTTTATGCAAGGTGACAACTAAGGATCTATTTTCACTTTTATACATACCAATTCCCCGTTAGACCAGCACCATTTATTGAAGATGCTTTCTTTTTTATTGTATATTTTTGGCTTATTTGTCAAAGATCAAGTGCTCATAAATGTGTAGTTTTATATCTGGGCTTTTAATTCTATCCCATTGATCAACCTGTTTATTTACCAATACCATGCCGTTTTTATCAGTATTGCTCTGTAGTACAGATTGAGGTCAGGGATGGTGATTCCCTCACAAGGTCTGTTAATTGTTAAAAATTGTTTTTGATATCCTGATTTTTTTTAATGTTTTTCGATATGAAATTGAGAATTGTTCTTTTCATGTCTTTGAAGAATTATGTTGGACTTTTGATGGGGATGGTGTTGAATCTGTAGATTGCTTTTGGTAGGATGGCCATTTTTACTATGTTAATTCTACCAAATCATGAGCATGGGAGATCTCTTCATTTTCTGAGGTCAATTTCATCTAGATTTTCCAGTTTTGTTAAGTATAGGCTTTTGCAGTAGGATTTGATGCTTTTATTTTTAATTTCCTCCATTTCTGTTGTTATATATCCCTTTTCATTCCTGATTTTTGTTAATTTGGATACTGTCTCTGTGTCCTTTAGTTAGTTTGGCTAGGGGTTTATCTATCTGATTTATTTTCTCAAAGAGCCAGCAGTTTGTTTTGTTGATTCCTTATATCTTTGTTTCTATTTGGTTGACTTTGGCCCTGAATTTGATTATTTCCTGCTGTCTACTCCTCTTGGGTGTCTTTGCTTCTTTTTGTTCTAGGATTCTCAGATGTGCTGTTCATACCTGCTTGCTGTGTGAGACTGAGTAACTGCTAGATCCTTGGACTTCCATTCACAGCTGCGACTGAAAAATTGTTGGGAATTGGGCTGCCAATTGTTCATACCCTCTATTAATTTCACTGTTCTATTTAAGTTTCTGTTTCTATGACCCGTCCTTGGTGAGAGTGAGGTATTGAAGTCTCCCGCTATTATTGTGTGGGTTTCAATGTGTGTTTTGAGATTTAGTAAAGTTTCTTTTATGAATGTGGATGCACTTGCATTTGGGGAATAGATGTTCAGAATTGAGACTTTCTCTTGGTATATTTTCCCTTTGATGAGTATCAAATATCCTTCCTGATCTTGCTTGATAACTTTTGGTTGAACGTCTGTTTTATTGGATATTAGAATAGTAACTCCTGCTTGTTTCTTGGGACAATTTGCTTGGAAGACATTTTTTTCTGCCCTTTACTGTGAGGTAGTATCTGGTTTTGTCACTAATGTGTGTTTCTTGTATGCAGCAAAATGCTGGATACTGCTCATGCAACCAGTTTATTACCTTATGCCTTTTTATTGGGGAATTGAATCCAATGATATTGAGATATATTAAAAACAGATAATTGTTAGTTCCTGTTATGTTTGCTGTTGTATGTGGCAGTGTATGTATGTGATTCTCTCCTTAAGTTTTGTTGTGAGACGATTAATTTCTCCCCCCCCTTAGGTGTAGGTACCCTCCTTGTTTTGGAGTTTTTCTTCTAGAATCTTCTATAAGGCTGAATTGGTCGATAGATAGGGTTTAAATTTGGATTTGTCCTGGAATATTTTAGTTTCTCTATCTAATATTATTGAGAGTTTTGCAAGATATAGTAGACTAGGCTAGCATTTTTTTTTCTTTTAGGGCCTGCATGACCTCTGTCCAGACTCTTCTGGCTTTTAGGGTCTCTCTTGAGAAGTCTGTTGTAATTGTGATAGGCCTGCTTTTATATATTACTTGGCCTTTTCCCTTATAGATTTTAGTATTCTTTCTTTGTTATGTGCATCTAGTACTTTCATTACTGTGTGACAGGAGGATTTTTCTTTTCTGATTGAATCTATTTGGTGTTCCATAGGCTTTTTATATGTCTATAGCCATCTCTTTCTTTAGGTTAGGGAAGTTTTCTTCCAAGATTTTATTGAAGATATTTTGGGTTCTTTGAGCTGGAATCTTTGCTCTCTTCTATTCCTATTAATCTTAGGTTTGGTCTTTTCATTCTGTCCTGAATTTCCTGGATATTTTGGTTTAGGAGGGTTTTTTGTTTTGTTTTGTATTTTCTTTGACCATTGTGTCAATATCTTCTAAGGATAGATGACTTTTTTTAGGTTGAACAAATACAGTCAATCTCTCCAGGAGGTTTATTAATGCAGGTTATATATGTTCATATTTTCCAGAAATTGAATTATTAAAAGAAAACATTTTCAACTTCTCTATCTTATTTCAAATAACAATGGTCATAATGCATACTAACAGAAATAATGTTTTTATTCAGTTCCAAAACAATATTAATGGAAAAGGGTGATGGTTTTACACTGTAAAAGGTCTCATAAAGGGACTGAAAATACGACTCAGTAGGTGAGACAGTCTGGTATACAAGAATTAGAACCTGAGTTCAGATCTAGGACCTCACATCAAACTTTCAGAGTAGTTTGCCATACATGTGAGATGTATGCTATGAGGAGTGAAGACAGGAGCATGCCTAGAGCTTGCTGGCCAACAAGGTAGTTCTAAGATCAGTAACAGATTATGTATAAAATGATTAAGAATGTGTGGTAGAGTTGTACATGCAAAGTCCTGTTCCTACACACACACACATACACACACACACACAAACAGAGGAAGGAAGGGACAGAGGAGGAGAGGGAAGGAGGAAAGGAAGGATATTTAATACCTTGTTTACTAGAGTATTATAGGATTCTTGTATATGTTTCTGTACACAGATATTGTACTGCGGTGTCCTGAATACCACCTAGCCACTGCAGAACTCTACTTTACATTCCTTAGAGGAGGAGATAGCAAATGATGTCACAATATTATATTGTATATGAATACACATGTTCACATATGTGAGCTCATATACATATTGAGGATTTAGTTTGATTTCAGTGTTCTTTCTCTCACCTAATTTATTGATATAGGGTTTATCAACTGAACCCCAATACTGATATAGCTACCTTAGCTAATAAGCTCGCTCCTGGGATCCATTGTCTCTAGTACTGATATTGCAACTAGGCCATAACAAACACCCCATATTTATATTATATTTATATGGGGTGTGCTGACTCAATTCATCATGTAGCTCATGTGGCCAATGGAGCCATCTAAAGATAGTCTTAACATTCTAGATACCTATGGGTATCCAAATTATGCTTTAGGGACTCACATTAGAAGTTAAGTCCATCTTATTCTTTATTTCCACAAAGCTAACTTGAATTACTCCTAAATCAAAGGTTATTGGTTTCCTGGGAGAATTGGATTTGTCAGTAAATTCTCATCCTGTTTGCTCTGTGTGGGAGGTATTGAACTGGAACATGTAGACATCAGTGAAGAGGAAATGAGCCTCTTTTCAATCCCCTACTCTAAAAGGGAAGATGTATAAAGAGCTAAAAAGAAAATACTTATGAGAGTGAATCCCAAAGTGGCTTTACAACAATTGTTCTACTAGATACAAAAATAACTCCTATAAGCTCCAAAGACCAATTATTGTTCCCACCTCCACCTTAGAAGAATAAAAAACTGACATGGAACAAGTTCGCAAACATGTGAAAGCAACAAAATGACAACTAAGGAAGAATGAAGAGATAGAGCTCAGCCTTGGACCAGGAGGAAGGTGAGGGAATAATGTAGCATCTTTCATTAGGCTCTGTTTTATGTCACTCGATATTAATGCTGTTTAAGATGAAGAATAGTTGCAACCACATGTCTCTATGGCAATGAAATATTTAAAGTTCTTTGGGGGCATTTGCTCACCTGCTAATGTCATCTATTGCTTGACAATTAATATTATCCATCAAATTGCTTGCTACTGTAGTGCTGTGACATAATTAGGTTTTCCGTGAAGTCTATCTGGGTGTCACCATAATTTTGTCAGCATAGTGAATAATGACAGCCTGTTCTGTTACCAGACTAATGTAATTATTTCTCAGGAAATCTGTATGTTTCCTTCTAAAGAATAAGTCCAGATCAGTCATTCATGAACTCAAAGTCCCTAAAGCAGGTAGAAGCAAGATCATTTTCTCTTTGGAAACAAATAGACAATCTATAATTTCCAAAGAAAGGCTATCAGAATTATCAAGAAGGCTGTTCCCGTTGATGACAGCTTTATTTATAAAAATCAAGAAGCAAGGATTAGAGAAATATTCAATGCATTTATGTGAACCCTGGCCTCCTCTGTAAGCAATGAGCAACTTAGGACTTTTTTTTTTAAGATTTATTTATTTATTTATTTATTTATTTTTAATTAGGTATTTTCTTCATTTACATTTCAAGTGCTATCCCAAAAGTCCCCAACTTAGAACTTTAAAACCCAAAGCAAGAATGGCCAGAAGTAGGAACTATTGTAAAGCTTTAAGATCATAATGGATTTAAGATCATTATCTTCATGTGCATCAGGAACTATACATTGACATGACAAAACTTTTAAAGCATATGGCATTTTAATTTAGTTGTAATGCAGAGAAGGAAATAACTAAAAATAAAATCAGAAAGATCAAAAGAACTTGTAAAAATTTCTCTCCTACAAAGTATAGACAGCATGAATGCCAAGGTAGTTTCAAGACTAGTGACAATGGTTAGAAAGGGGCCTATCATAGCGACTAAAGCTAATAGCTAGTTAAAGAGTTTACAGGAAACTAAGTCCACATGATACTTCTTTTTTCTCTGAGGTGAAAGATATGTCTCACTGAGCTTTCTCTAAATCTTCCTGTACTCAGCTTTAGGAGAGACCAGTGATTAAAATGGTATTTTACTAATTGAAAAGAATTTTTTATTTACATTTATTTTTTTATATAAAGGGAAACATTTAATTGGGGCTGCCTGACCGTTCCATAGGTTCAGTCTTATTCACTTTACATTCTGCTCTCTGCCTGCCCCGCCTTCCTTGGGAAGACTGAACCACCAACCAATGAAAAGATTTTTTTTAAACTCTCTAAGAATGTGTGTGTGTGTGTGTGTGTTGAAATGTAAGGTTTTTTTAAATTGGATATTTTCTTTATTTATATTTCAAATGTTATCCTCTTTCCCGGTTTCCCCTCTTCAAACCCCCTATCCCCTCCTCCCTCCCCCTGAGGTGATGTGACAGGTAGTCATTGTTACACAGGTAGTGGTTTCAGGGACAGCAGGTGTGGCTGCTTCAGACTAGCTTTGGGCTCCGCAGCTGCCCGGAGGGTCTCTGCAGTGACCAACCCCTTCTTCTCCAGTACGCTACACCAGCCGGCTGTAACAACCAGCAATGGCGGCCTGGATGGCCTCTCAACGACCAATCAAGGGAATCCTGAAGAACAAGACCTCAGCGTCTTCCCCGGTAGTGGCCTCAGCTGAACAGCCCAGCCTGACCTTCAAAAAGCTGAATAAGAAGTCCCAGACCTGGGATGAAGCTAACATCTTATCAACTTATCATCCACCTGAGGAAGACTACGGACTGATGAAAACAAGTGCGCCAAACACACTATACCACAATTCGATGGCTTATGATAAAGATGCTGCTAATGCTTCAGAATGCCATGAAATGTTGAATCCAGATTGCTTAGAGAAGAAACTCACTGTTGATGAAGATTCTGGGCCAAGCGATATGGAACTTGAAGAAGAAGGTGGTAGAGAGGAAGAAAATTACCTCTCCCCTCAAGAAAAGAAGCGGCAGTTTGAAATGAAAAGGAAGCTTCACAGCAACGAAGGACTAAATATTAAATTAGCCAGACTGCTAATTTCAAAAGACCTACATGATGATGATGACGAAGATGAAGAAATGTCAGAGGCTACAGACTTTGACAGCATCAATATTGACTAGTCGAATCAAGGATCTACCGAAAGTGACCATCTGCAACTGAAATCACAAAGTTCATAAAAGTAATGTGTTCAGCCTAACAGTCATTTGTCAAATACAAACCTCGTTACTGTACTGTACTGCTTCTTGTTCTCTATAATTCGTGATTTTCTTAACAAAATACATATCATTTATATAGTGTTAAGAATTAAGACCATAGAGCCTAAGTAAATGGAAAATGCCTAATTAATGCACATATTCTAGTGTCTCATAGTTCATCATAAATACAGTGTAATGTCAGTAATCCAAAACTACTTTCCTTTTGTAAGAGCACTGGTTAATTTCTATAAGATATTACATAGCTTTTTATGCTTTAATTAATATATTAAATAACATCATGGAAGAAATTAATTTATTTTTGTCACTTCTAGATGGTGGTACTTCTTATAAAATGTTTGGGGTAGTTTCATGCTTTTCTTCATTTAATCAAAAGCCTACTCATACAATGGGATATATGGGTGGATAAATATTTAGGTGGAAAGAGATATTTTCTTAACATTTATTTTTAGCTTGTTTGACTAATTGAGAAAGCATCTGAGCTGTTGTCTAATCGATAACCTTTAAAAGTCCTGTTCATTTTCTTTGTGCTCAAAAGGAAAGGAATGAAAATGTTTTTCATCCAAACTGGTTTCCCCCATTCCCACCCACACTCAAAGAAATGATCAGGTTAAAGTTGCTCAGTTTGACACCTGCTAGTTCTAGTACTTAAGGGAAACAGACATAGTAGTAGCCAAATGATCGCAGGAAGGAGAGCTAAGCAGCTTGGTATCGGTACTCTGATTGACAATTTGGTCAGTAAATGGCTGATATTCGTTTATTTGACATTAGACCTTAGAAAACAATTAACTGAGGCATTTTTGCACAATGCAGGCATTGTATATAATCAGAAAACGATTGTTTTGTACAGGCAGAACTATACCTGAATATTTTTAAATTTAAAGATTCTGAAGAGTCTCTACATAAAGGGAATATGATACTGTACACTGTGAAGAATGAACATGATCCCTCTAACATGATAGAAATTATTTAGATTTTTCCCCCTGAAATAACATGTAGTTCCTGTCTGTCTTAGTTTAGTGATTATTTCCTTTGTAGACATTTATTTATTTATATTGTAAGTTTTTAGTAGCACCAAATGAGTTTGTTATATGACAGACTTTTAAAATAACTTCTGTATATTATATATATGAAATGGCTTTTATTGAACATATATCTTCCACTTTAGTCTCTTGATGGCAATAAAAAGTGCTAAGACTCTTTATTATTAAAAAAAGAAAAGATTTTTATTGCTGTCAGGATTATGCATTGCTTTGAATGACAGAACCCAGTAGAAATAAACCCTGTTGGAGCACAATCTATCTGTCACTTAACCTCTCGTTCATAAATAACTAAGGTCATTTTCAAGCACAATTATGAAAGACACAAAATTCTGAAGTAGTAGATATGTATCAATGGAGGATGTATGTAACACTCATTCATTCAGAAGGAATCAGGGAATATGGAATGGAGTTTATTCTGCTTACCCATTATTACTAAACACAAACCTTGGAAGAAATGGTTTTCTTTGATAAAATATAGTAAAATTAAAAAAAAAATAATAAAACAGGTAATCTACAGCATGGAAAGCCACAACTCTCAAGTACAGTAAAAGTCTGCTTTACTTTCTTCTCTTTTCACAGAAAGCAAGTTATAATGCCTAACGATTCACAGCACATACTCAGTTATGTTAGCTGTCTTGAGAGCATTTCAATTTAGAAATATAATATTTATGGAATACTTGGAATGACAGTACACACACACACACACACACACACATGATTTTTTTTTCCTTTTCCATTTTTTATTAGGTATTTAGCTCATTTACATTTCCAATGCTATACCAAAAGTCCCCCATACCCACCCACCCCCCTTCCCCTACCCACCCACTCCCCCTTTTTGGCCCTGGCGTTCCCCTGTACTGGGGCATATAAAGTTTGCGTGTCCAATGGGCCTCTCTTTCCAGTGATGGCCGACTAGGCCATCTTTTGATACATATGCAGCTAGAGTCAAGAGCTCCGGGGTACTGGTTAGTTCATAATGTTGATCCACCTATAGGGTTGCAGATCCCTTTAGCTCCTTGGGTACTTTCTCTAGCTCCTCCATTGGGAGCCCTGTGATCCATCCATTAGCTGACTGCACACACATGATTTTATAGCTCAGTATGGCTGCCTTGATGGTTTATAAATAAGGAAAGACACATTAAAAAAACATGACAAAAATCTTTGGGCATATATATTCCTCCTAAAAAGGACTATCTATAGGTTCTCTGAGTAATATTATAATATTTGTATTTTGAGCTATAAACCACTAATAATTTTAGTTACTACACAAAAATTGAGCATATATATGAGGTGTTACAGGATAATCAATAATGGCATAACTACAGAAAAGATTAATTCAAGGCTTAATAGTAAAAAAAAATGAGTTCTTAAATGCAAAATTTTAAGTACCATCATTATTTCAATTAGTAATCATAAAATTTATCTCTTTATTTACAGTGCTACTGTTATCATTTCTTTGACATATTGTGTAAGTGCCTATTATCTACAAAGCCAGTATAGAAGATAGAAACTATATAGAAAGCATACAGGCCAGTCCAGTTCCAATGTTATATTCCTATGTTTAAGGTAAACAGGAATTTTGCTGTACTTTAGGAACTACTTGTGGTTTAGACTCCTTAAGTTCGGTATAAAATAATCAATCACTAGAAGTCTACTATTTCTAAACCAGAGAATATGAAGAGAATTTCTGATCATGATCACAGCACTCCAGGACCGTACATGTACTCAATGTCATCAGTAACCCTGAAACGACCACCCAATTTTGTTTTCAGAAACCTAAGATTTATAAGAAAGTACAATCTTGTGTTATGCAAAGCTTCAGAAAACAAGCATTAGTAAAGATATTTTAAGAAATATGTGAGTTGTGGATAAAATGGAACAATGAGAGAGTCAAGCAGGAACAGGACAAACTGGGAAAATTAAGACTTTTTAAAGATATTTTATGTTCAGAAATGTTTTGCCTACCTGTTATGTATGAGAGCTGAACACATGTCTGGTGCCTATGGAGGTCAGAAGAGGGCATGAGAGCCTCTGGAACTAGTTGTCAATATTTGTGAACCAACTGATCAGAGGTCCTCTGAAAGAACATTTCCTCTTTAGGACTGAGCCACATCTCCTGTAGAAAGTCCAAAGAAAAGATTCTCTTCTGCTTAAAATACAAACCCACATTAAATGCTCCCTTTCATTTTAAACCCGTCATTCCAATCTTTCCTTCTTCAAGAACTAGCTTAAGTGTTCAGATCCTAGACTACCCTTAATGACTTATCTGATTATCAATCATAACAGCAAGTGATACACAATTAAGCACATGATGGACAACTTTCTTCTCCTGGTCTCTGGAGTACCTGTTATATTGGCATACACATACCAAGTCCTTCCAAGGTAGCATTTGTCACGTCTCAAGCTTACTTCGATTTACTTGGAGCAGAGACAGTGTGCACTCACTAATTGCTTCAGATTACCTCAGAACAAGAAGACTTGCCATTCCTGAGTGTTTGCTCAAAGGACTCCAAGTCTATCACAGATATAGTTACACATCAAGGTTTACTGTAAGACTGTTTACAATATTTAAGGCATGGAACCAACCTAGGGGGAATGGATAAAGTAACCATGTACATAGTGGAATATTTTGAAGGAAAATGGATGCATGTGGGGACAGTAATGTTCAGAATATTTCATAATTGTTATAAAGAGAACTGTTGGATGTTTTCTCTCATTTGTAGTCCCTCGATATGATACAAATAGGTAAAATAATGATGGTAGAAGCAACTCTGTCCAGGGCACTAAGAGGCACAAATGGAAGAGCATCAGGTGATGGAGAAGCAAGAACGAGAGCAGTGGGCTATGGGAAAATATTCCAAATGCAACATATCTGTGCACACACTCTTACCTAAAAAAATAAATAGCTTAAAGTTATACTGATACATACAAAGGATTCCCAATAGAATAGTTAAAAAGATTTTTGGAAACCACGTGTGTAATATACAGAGGAAAAAGAAACTGAAACTCTGATATAATGCTTTAGAAAAGGAAAATGATACAAAATGTTGGGAAATACATTGTAGTTTCTTGATAGGGGAAAAGAAAAAATAAACTGTGGAAAACATGCTATCAACTTAGTACTCAAATAATTCTTCAAAATTGAATTTCAACACATCAACTACCTTGATTTAATCATTACTCATTGCATATACATACTGAAATACCACACTATATCCCACACATATGCATAATAGGGAGACATTAATAATAATTTTAATTATTGTACTTTTATTGCCTCATACTAATTTATTAAATGAGTTTAATTTTGATACATTCATACACGTATATGATATACTTTAATCATACTAACCCTTCCATTATTCATTCTCCAATAACTTCTGATCTCTTTCCTTGTTCCAATGGTCATTTTGTTTCATGGCCTTTCAAAGTTTTCTAAAATCTAGGCTGTGCATAGGAGAGAATATATGACAGTTCTAAGTCTGACTCACTTTGCTTAACATAATGATACATTTTCCTGTGAAAGAATTTTTCAAAGAGTTGGTAATATCGATGCTTTTGCAGATCTTTCTACAGATGACCTCTAATGGACATATATGACTATAATGCATTACCACATAGCAAAAATAATATACTCATTTATATGCACTTATTTTTCATAGTGGCCCCAAATAATCATAGAATTAAATGTTTGGTGAATGAAAACCTGTGTGTTTCACGTGTTAGATTATTATTAATCATATTTTATAGTTGAAGAACGTGTGGGAACAGTAAGATAGGTCAGCAGATAAAATGTGCTTAACTCCAAGCCTCAGGAACTAGAAACCACATGCTATGAGGAGAGAACCAATTCCCTTGGATTATTCTAATTTTCACATGCTTGCAATAGAGTATGTCCCAATCCCCAAAATGAACAAATTCAAGAATCCATGGTTGTCAACTAGAAAGCAGCACCCTGAAACTGGAAAAAGTTCTGCTTGACTTGAAAATCCTCAGGCTACACTGTCTTTCCTTCTCAGGTAAACTTTGATTCACTGTTTTTTGTTTTTTGTTTTTTTAATATGCATGCAATTTTACAAACCATTAAAATATGACATAAATATGCTTTCATAAAAATTTTTTATACACATGAGAGATTCTGTCCTGAATGGCATTATCATTGCCCATGTGGGAAAAACAATTCCTTCAAACTTGAGAGCAAATATTCTTGTGAAAAAACTTCTACTAGGCTGTCAGTTCAGAATTGCCTTCCTGTTCAACTACATTGTTTTGCTTTGTTTTGGATTATACATCACTCACTTTTCTAAAATAAAATTATGAAAACACTAAGAATTATCAGATGTGAAAAAGAACCAAATGTCACTTACTAACCTCTTAGCTATGAACACTAAAAGGGTAGCACTTTGTAAGAGGTCTATTGTTTTTTTTTTTAATGGGATAAAACTCCTGGCATAATTGACTAATGAGAGAATATCTTAAGAACCAGAGGATTCTTTCTTCACATGTTTAGTATCTTAAAATATCTAGATATCTAGAGATTTACTATCTCACTGCTCTGAAAGTTATAAATCCAAGAATCAGTTTCACTGAGACAGAATAAAGGCAAATCTTTAGATTATTGGGATTCTTACCCAACATCAATGGAGCTTCAGTTTGCAAAAGACAGAGCATTACAGAAATCATCTACATAAAACATACACAGTAAAACCATTTTAATATAAGAACAGTGCCCCCTCCTTCAGTAAGATATCTTCAAGGCTGTGCATTGTCTATGCTGAATTTCAACTCCATCCAATGGAATCTAATATACATGGCTGTTATGTTAGCAGATAGGTCTAAATTCTGTCTTTGTAAAACCTCCTTTCTATTCACATAGTTTGTCATTTCAGCCTGTGTTTGATATACCTCAGGCACTGTGAACTGGCTTCCTGAAACAATTCTGCTCCTCTCCTCCCATAGACATCCCCTTTACAGCCTGAACTTCTCTTCTACATAAAGCTCTTACTCAAATTCAAAAATGATATACACAGGGATGAATGGAAACTGCAAAAAGGATTGTTTTATAATATTTCACTTTGCTTTTTTTGTAAACTACAAGACGTTTTGAAGGATAAGATGAAGAAAAAGAAAACAATATCCCCAAGGATTCCTCAGTCTCTGGATTGAAATCCACATCTAAAAACTTGCTCTTTTCTTGTTTTCTTTTTCCTTTTATGAAAATAGATTTTTTTCATACAATATATTCTGATTGCAGTTTCCCTCCCAGTTCTGCTGAACATCTAGATCTATGCTCTTTTTGTCTCTGCTTAGAAAACAAATAGGCATCTAAGGAATAATAATAAACTTAAATATGATGAACGAAAAACAACTTGGAATACGACAAAACAAGAAAAAGATCCAAAGAAAAATGGACAAGAAATGCATATAGACACAAAGACACATGGGTTTGCAGACTAGGAAATCACCTAAAAAACAAAACAAAACAAAACAAAACAAAGCTGTCAGTCATAATATAAATTCAAAAGGCCTATATGGTAGGAAAACCAAAATATAAACTAAATTGTAAAGGAATTTTAAGGCAGCAACATGGTTGTGCTAATCATATACAAAGACCTTCTATATCTTTGTGATCTGGCATCATGCAGACATAGCCTTAGTACACACTTTAGTGCCTCTGTATGGAATCCTTTAGTACATGCCTTTAAACCCAAATGATGATATCTAATTGAGGGGCAGACAAAGTGATGAATCAGAGAACGATTTGACAGAATGAGTCATAGATAGAATATGCCCAACTGTCAGGGAAAAAAGCTATTTAAGAGCAGTGCAGTTCAGAATAGTTCGTGGCAATTCCACTTAAAGGAGTTCATTTTAGAGTAGTTCAGTTAGGTTGAGTCAGTTGGGGGTCAGTGAGTACAGTGCAGTGGAGTTCATTTGTGAGTTTGTGCATTTCAGTTGGGAGTCAGTTGGGAGTCAGTCCAGTGAGTACAGTGTAGTAGAGTTGAATTGATTTGTGAGTCCATGCAGTTCAGTGCAGGTTAGCAGAGGCAGTTGAAGCCAGAGAATAAGAAGGAGCCAGAAGATAGAACAAATTGCCAGAATTAGTTTGAAAACTCAGTTTGAATCAGTCAGCTTGGAGAAGAGTTTGAGCCAGACAGAATGGCCAGAACCACACAGCCAGAGTTCAGAAAGAACTAGAAAGGTAAGCTTATTCAGCAGTAAGCCTCCAAGACAAGAATTACCTGGCAAATAAAAGTTACTTTTACACTAAATATAAATTATTGAAATGCTACTACTTAAGATTCTGAAACAATGAACCTACAAAGATTCTATTGAGTTAATTTTGTGTTGGCTGTTGGGATTCTGGAATTACCACACAAACCACACAAACATCAATCTCAGTTAAGCAAGAATAGTTTATTCAATGCACACCCCAGGCTGAAGGAGCAGGACCACAGAGGACTCAGGAGCCAAACTGTGAGACTAGTCTGTACTTAGAACAGTTTTTTTTTTTTAAATAGGAAAAACCGGGTTCAGAAGATCAGACGGTAAGGGTGGAGGCAGTACTACCTGTTCACTAAACAGAAAAAGTATTGTTGAGATCTTTTGATGCTGCTTCTAGAAATTTGGCACTTGTCACTGGACTTGGACAAGGAAGTAGGCTGAGATAAGAATATTAGAAACAGTGACAGTGGGGCTTTGCTTACTACTTTGCTGAATTCCTACCTTATGTGATCTCTTTGCTTACTACTTTACTTAATTATGACCTTGTGTGATCCTTTTGCTTACTACTCTGCTTAATTACTTTCTTGTGTGATCTCCTTGTTTACTATTTTGCTTGATTACTTTGTCTTTGATCTAAGAACTGACCATATTTTTTGGATATACCTAGAATGATATAAAAGCAGGCCAGTGAGAAATAAAGCTACTTCAACCTCAGTACAGGCTGGAATAATGTAATTTTGTCTGGTTTTCTTTTTCAATACTCACGCCCTCGCTTGAAACCCTGTATGACTGACTGAGCTGGCACCCCAGACGGCACTTCAAAGTTGATCAGACTGCACTTCAATGTTGGAACCCAAGTACAGAGGATAAAGTGAAGGATACTGCTGAGAGGCACACTCGAAAAGGAAAATGGAAGGTAAGGGAAAACAAAAGCTAAAGGAAAATAAAAGATTTGGTCCAGTGTTGAATACATTTTATTAACAAAAAGAGACAAGACAATGGTAAAATGTAAATGAAATACAAAGGAAATTAAAGTAGATCTGGAATAAACCTTATAAGAATGGGGAAAGGTAATGGTCGAATGTATTTTACGTATGTGTTTAGAGTTAGGATAGAATATAGAGTGAAGATGATTTTCGTAGATGCTTTTAGTCTTTGGATTCTGGTTAGAGATGGTTTGCATTAGAGAATAGGTTTCAGAAAAGTAGTCATCCCCCGTCTGGGGGGCTTTGGTGAAAGAGAAGAAACATAAACATAAGTTGTTTCAGAGTTCTCCTAGGAATAGGAGAAGGTCAGGAAAACTCTGGCTTCCTCTCTTGTTCCTACTAGGGGAATGCTTAGTTGTGGTTCTGGGTCCCTTAGGTAGGATATCTGGGTCTCTTTGGCACATCTAGTTCTCTTCCCTATGTATTGTCTGTCCTTGGTGCACCAATCTGTCCTGTCAGTTTATGTCTGTGTTTTCATTTTGCTGCTTAATTGTTCTGTGTTTCATGTTCAAAAGAAAAAAAAATGGTTAAGACTTTATCTGATGGCTGTCTACCGCTTGATTTAGTTTTAACTCCATTCAAAAACAAACAAACAAGCAAACAAACAAAAGCAGTCTCAATTGACACAACAAAAACTGGTAAGTTGCCCTGCACCTGTAGCTAGGAGCCTAGCACAGCTGAAGTAGCCCTGCCAGGAGCTGATTATCTGTACAAGTGGCTCTTTAAGGGATCTGCAGTTTCTCAGCTTCTATAGTAAGGAAGCTGATGGTTGTTTCTCCTAGAAAATCTCTGTGACTGTGATTGTTTAGTTCAACAGGTGACAAGGTGCTCCTCCTCCCTTGAAATTACAGCTAGAAAAAGTATGAACAGTTTGTCTAGTCTAAATAAGTAAATGTGTGGCAACTTCATGTTTGTTTAAATGTATAAATATATTCTGCATGTCTTAGTTATAGATTATTGGCTTATAAGTTATTGGGTATTATTAAAAATTTGTACCATTGGTAAAAAAATGTTGGCTTAAAATGGGTAACTCAGGGTTGGAGTCATTCTAGACAACAATATATGGCATGAACCAACCTGGGGAAACAGGTCTTTAAAGATAGCTGTAAATTAGGATAATATTTTATATAATTCCTGTCCTAGAAAACAGACTCATAAGAGATAGGATTTAAAACAATATTTCTTTAATGAGGTATGAAAAGCTGTATCACCATGAATTCATATATAAAAACTGGCAGCCAAACTTTCAAACATGAAAATAATGAACTTGGTATTGACTTTAGAGAGAATGGATTGTTTAGACGGTTTTCCAAAATTATGGTTATGCTCTTATATTACAAAAGAAACTCAAAAATCACAAGGTATTATAGAAAGGGCTCATGGAACTCTAAAACAGTATCTTCATAAAATTAAAAAAAGGAGGAGATTACATCCACATACACTAAAAATGTATTTAAATCTTTAGAAGTTTGGGGGCTGGAGAGATTGCTCAGCAGTTAGGAGCACTGACTGATCTTGCAGAGTTCCTCATAGTCACTGAGAAGATCAAACCTAAGGATAATAGGTATAGAAGAGAGTGAAGATTCCCAACTTAAAGGGCCAGTAAATATCTCGAACAAAACTATACAAGAAATCTTCCCTAACCTAAAGAAAGAGATGCCTATGAGCATATAAGAAGCCTGGAAAACTCCAAATAGACTGGACCAGAAAAGAAATTCTTCCTGTTATATAATAGTCAAAACACCAAATGTACAAAACAAAGAAAGAATATTAAAAGCAGTAAGGGAAAATGGTCAAGTAACATATAAGGGCAAACCTATCAGAATTACACCAGATTTTTCACCAGAGAATAGAAGATCCTGGGAAGATGTCATACAGACCCTAAGAGAACACAAATGCTAGCCCAGGTTACTATACCCAACAAAACACTCAATTATCAGGCTGGAGAGATGGCTCAGCAGGTAAGAGAACTGACTGCTCTTCCAGAGGTCCTGAGTTCAATTCTCAGCAACCATATGGTGGCTCACAACCATCTGTAATGGAATATGATGCCCTCATCTGGTGTGAGTGAAGACAGTTATACTATACTCATATAAAAAAAATAAATCTTTAAAAGTATTCTTACATTTAAAAAAATCTCAATTACCATAGTTGGAGAAACCAAGATATTCCATGACAAAACCAAATTTACACAATATCTTTCCACAAATACAGCCATTAAATGATAATAGATGGAAAATACCAACACAAGGAGAGAAACTATACTCTAGAAAAAGCAAGAAAGTAATCTTTTAACAAACCCAAAAGAAGCTAGCCACACAAATATAAAAAGAATAGGAAACAGCAACCATTCTTCTATAATATCTCTTAACATCAATGGACTCAATTCGCCAATTAAAAAACATAAACTAGCAGACTGGATAAATAAAAAAGGACACAGCATTTTGCTGCATAAAGGAAACACACTTCAGTATCAAAGACAGACACTACATCAGAGTAAAAGGCTGGAAAACAATTTTTCAAGCAAATGGTCCCAAGAAGAAACAAGCAAGAGTAGTGAACATCTATGCTCCAAATGCAAGAACACCCACGTTAATAAAAGAAATTTTACTACAGCACAATTTCACCTCACACAATAATAGCGGGAGACTTCAACACCCTACTCCAGCAAAGGACAGATCGTGGAAACAGAAACTAAACAGAGACACAGTGAAACTAACAGAAGTTATGGACCAAATGGATTTAACAGATATCTACAGAACATTTTATCCTAAAACAAAAGAATATACCTTCTTCTCAGTACCTCATGGTATCTTCTCCAAAATAGACCATATACTCTGTCACCAAATAGGACTCAACATATACAAAAAGATGGAAATAATCTCATGCATTCTATCAGATCACCACAGACTAAGGCTGGTTTTCAATAACAACAAAAACAGCAGAAATCCCACATACACATGGAAGCACTTCCACCAAACCAACACCCACAGTGACACAAATCATTAATCTTGCTAACCCTTATTATAAAGACTACTAGGGATTCTCTAGATGGGTTTCTTACCATCTTCCTGAAGTAAGGACAAAAGTGCACCACCAAATATTTTCTTAACTACACTCTTAGTAATACTTTTAATTCTACTAATAGTCTCATTTTTTGTATGTTACAAATACTACTTCAACATACACCAAGGATGCACACTGTCAACACATGGCTTGTCCATCTTTTCCAATTGTCAAGTTTTATTGTCACCACTAGATACTACACCATTCCTTTTGTCAGCTTGGAAGCAGTCAGAGTAGTCTGAGCCCCCAGATCCCTAACATCAGGTCAGATGTCCTCTGACAAGGGATTAACAAGCTATCCAAGTCATTCCTCTTCTTGACACTCTGGACATCTTTTTTTCAGGACTAATACTACAGGACTGAGCATCTCCTTGCATCAATTAGCCTCTCTGCCTCACCACTCTCAGAAAATCTTAAGGAAATTTCAGATCAACACAACGTCTTTCAGGACCAACTCTTTGGCTGCTGCAGTACTCCCAAATTAAAGATACATCCTCCCTGCTTCTTTTATCTGTCCTTCAAGTCTGGAATTAAGGGATAATAACCAAGAAAACCCCAGGTGGGATGAGAAACTCCAGACAGGAAAGGGGAGGAGCTGATAACAGCTTCTAAAGGATATTAGGAGCTGGAAAGCTACCGAGAAGATGAACATACCTATCTACCATTGGTATTTACAACTTTGAGACAGCAGGAGAATCGTTTTATGTTTTACACCACAAAGGTTCCCTATTTTGCACCAAACCCTCTGCACCTGGTCACATAGTCTCCGTTGCTTAGGAAAGACTCCTGCCCTTCATTCTTCAGATTAAAGGATAATCCATTCCAGGGGCACATATTCCCTTCCCTGTCTGTGTCCTGTGTTTATATAGTGGCATGGTGATGGAATCAGAAGCAGAAAGATGCAGCACAGATGTTTTAGAAGAGGGGAAAGAAGACCATAAACCAAGGAATGTAGACAGCTTTAAAGCTGTCTGATGCCTCTGGAAATAACACAGAAATACTGGCACCTTGATATTTGCTCACTCAGAAGCATATTATATATTTATGCTTAAAACTCTGAGACAATAAATGTTCTGAGCAACTAAGCTTATGCTAACTTTTATATCATAGGTAGAAAACTAATATAAGAGGAAAGTCTGTTCTCATGTTGAGGAGATTTTGGACATGCCAATATTGTAGATTAACTTTTTCTACATGATAGATTAACTTTTCCTTCACTGAACATTTTTTAATGATAAGACAAAATCATCTTTATGTTCTCATAAGGCAAACTATAATATGTTCTAATGGCCATATTGTTTAATAGAATCTTTTATGAGCACACTGTCTTTAACAACACATTCACACAGTAGTGATTAACATGAAAAGAATTCAGACTACTACACACATTCATTATGAAGCTGTCTGGAAATACCAGTCCTTCAGATGTTCATGTTAAGTTTCTTATTTACAAACTCCATTGCAAGATTTCCTAGACAGGAGGACACTGGTAAATTTTGCTTATGAGGTGAGTCCATTTTTAAAAAGTATTTTCTTCAGATAATTGAGGGACAAAAAGTGACTTGTTATTAGATCACAGACCTTCCAGATTCAGCTGCTTAAAAAGGACACATGCCCTGCAGTGTCCAGTTGTACAACCACATCTATATAGCTGATAGACTCCATGAAGTGAGCTTGTAGGCTAGTCCTTCCCTCTTTCTTCTGTTCCCTGAATAGCAGAGGCAACCTAACCTGACCACAAAGCAATATAGGCTTTAACCTACTCACTCACCACTGCCCCCTACCGTCATAAATTTATAATAAAAGACTCCGGTTTTGTCTTTGGCTTGGAGGAAACCTTGAAAACAATGTAAATACCATCCTAATGTATGAAACTCAAAATTCATTGCATTACACAAACTGAAATTGTGATAAGAACATACTAAATTTGTGTAAATTGCATAGTGATACAATATGAATCATATTTCAGTGAATCTATTCCTTAAAAACATCATTACCCAAGGTTTCACAAACAGATGCTTACGGAATAGAATTTTAAGGGAATGTTGGAGACTTACTATGAGACACAGAAACGTAATTGTCTCACATATGTCAGATCATAAGTTATACCCTAGCACGGCAAAATCATAAAAAAAAATACAGGCGAGGAAATAATTATTGCCCTACCAATTACAAGAAGACAAGAAAATGCCATTTCAAATGCTGCTTAAAACTGAGTTCTCATCTCAAAACTTTAAGAAGCTACTAAATTTCAGTCCTCAACCTAAAGTTGAAGGCTATCCAGAGATACAGTTCTTCAAAGCACACGGCAGAAAGCAAGATTCATGCAACCCATTTTTGTGTTTTTTTTTTTATTTAATGCCCCTAAAATAAAGTTGGCGACTTAACTTATTTAGTTTCTTCCATGAATTAAAGACTTGAGCAACATAAAGAACATTTTATCTGTAAAATATGCCATGTACTAATTTTTATTCCAACTTTAAACAGTAGAAAACAATAAAATCCTTCATTGTTAGGAATCAATATGGCATAGAAATACAAATAACAATATCAATTTCATTAGGATCTTGTTGTGAATCAAATATTGAGAATTTTCTGGGTTAGAATCATGAACCATGTATACCATCCCCACAAATGGAGAGTAAAGATTTTACTTTCACATAATTCCCAGTGTACACCTGATCTATGAGCTAATATTTCTTTGTGAATAATTAAGATAATGTCCACTCTGGTCTTTTGCGCAGAATCAAACAAAACTTTCCACACTCAACTTTTATCAAGTGTTATGAATTTACTTATGAACATTGGCTTGAAAAAATAGGTCATCCATTTTAAAAAGATTATTTGGCATCTGTATAAATGAGGGTCCCTAAAAGGCTTTTTGAGGATTTTACTCTCAAAGAACACATTTCAAAGAAGCTTTACATTTATCCAGATCATACTAAGTTATCCCAGCTGGAAAATGAAACTATCATCTCACTAATTACATCCTTTCATTATTGGAATAAAGTTCTGTTTGATGTGACAGAGCTGTTTCAGTTAATGATAAGTTCAAATGTCATTTTTCAGAAGATGAAGGGCATTTGATAGACTTCATTGTCTTTAGAGTTATGTCGTCATGAAAACAAGACATGATGACCTGTTCATTATAGAAAGACTTTCCTAAGTGATTTTTTTTAAAGAAACATCCTTTAATGCTTTGTTTTGCCTGTAGCAACCATATATTTCACAACTTCATCTATTTATCAATAAGAATGTATGGAAACATTGCCTACATCCAAATTATAACTAACGTTCTGTCCAATAGCATTCACATGAGAACCTGTTACCAAAATATATTGACTCATTACTTACTTTTTTCCCAAATCTCAAATATTTATCCACATATTACAGGTTTTATTTCCACCATTCTTTCTTGATAACTGAAATCTCAGTCCACAAACTAGTGATATCATATTAAAGATATACTTTAGCAAAAAGGGAAAGAAAGAGCACATAGCGGAAAGGAAAGCCAACATTTAATAAACATAATTTATAAAATTGATTGCAATTTGTAAAAATGTTATAAGTGATAGATAATATCAAAACACTAGTTACTGAGCAATAATTAATCAATAAGTAATGGCCCACTATTTAAAAATATAAATGTATACATTGTAAAGCTTGTGTTACTAGCATAAAGGAAAGAAATAATATACTACTGTACTGGCTAGTTTTATGTCAATGTGACATAAGATACAAAAAGAAGGAAGCCTCAATTGAGAAAATATCTCTATAAGATCAAGCTGTAGGACATTTTCTTAATTACTGACTGATGGAACATTGTGGATGGTGCCATCCTAGAGCTGGTGGTCCTGTGGCCTATTAGAAAGCAGGCTGAACAAGTCAGTAAGCAAGACCCTTCATGTCCTTTTCATGAGCTCCTGCCTCCAGGTTCCTGCCCTGAATGAGTTCTTGTTCTCACTGTTTTTGTTGATGAACTGCTATGTGGAACTGTGAGTGAAATAAATCCATTCCTCTATCCCTCCATGAGATGCCTTTGGTCATGGTTTTTTTTTTTGTTTGTTTGTTTGTTTTTGTGGTGGTGCACACATTTAATCCCAGCACTCAGGAGGCAGAGGCAGGTAGATTACTAAGTGAATTATACAACAGCCAAGGCTACACTGAAAAACCCTGACTCGGAAAAAAAAAAAAAAAGGAAGAAGAAAGAAAGAAAGAAAGAAAGAAAGAAAGAAAGAAAGAAAGAAAAAGAAAAGAAGACAAATGCCATATCTTTCTCTGTCCTATGCAGACTGTAGCTTCCAACCTATTGTTTTATGTACTTAACTTGGAGCCCAAGGCAGCAAAGTAGCAAAAGGCCATTTAAGGGAAGACATGTTAAGGAAAGAAGGCATAGGAGATTAAATATAAACAGAACGAAGTAGTGAGGTCAAATACTGAGAGGAGGAGCAAGAAAGGCTTCAGCAGGGAAGGACATGGGAGAGTGAGGGTGAAGGGGAGGGTAAACCTAAAGGAAAGGTATGTGAAAGCAATATGAAATCTAACTTATAAAATAAAACTTGAAGGATAGGAGAATATATGGAAAATGAAGACTGGCAATTATGAAAGTTTAGAGGATTGTGCTAGCCAAATTTATGTCAGCATGACACAGCTAGAGTCACTGGAAAGGAAGGAACCACACTTGACAAAACTCTTTCATAATATCTGGATATAGGCAAGTCTATAGAGCATATTCTTTTTTTTTTCATGTTTTATATTATTTTTTTATTGGGTATTTACTTCTTTTACATTTCCAATGCTATCCCAAAATTCCCCCACATGCTTCCCCACACACTCCCCCACCCACCCACTCCCACTTCTTGGCCCTGGCATTCCCCTGTACTGAGGCATATAAAGTTTGCACGACCAATGGGCTTCTCTTTCCACTGATGGCCAACTAGGCCATCTTCTGATTCAAATACGGCTAGAGACACGAGCTCCGAGTGGGGGGGGGGGCAGGGGGAAGGGGTATTGGTTAGTTCATATTGTAGTTCCACCTATAGGACTGCAGATCCCTTCAGCTCCTTGGGTACTTTCTTTAGCTCCTCAATTGGGGGCCCTGTGATCCATCCAATAGCTGACTGTGAGCATCCACTTCTGTATTTGCTAGGCCCCAGCATACTCTCAAAAGAGACAGCCATATCTGGGTCCTATCAACAAAATCTTGCTAGTGTATGCAATGGTGTCAGCGTTTGGAAGCTGATTATGGGATGGATCCCCGGATATGGCAGTCTCTAGATGGTCCATACTTTCATTTCAGCTCCAAAATTTGTCTCTGTAACTCCTTCCATGGGTGTTTTGTTCCCAATTCTAAGAAGGGGCACAGTGTCCACACTTTGGTCTTCGTTCTACTTGAGTTTCATGCATTTAGCAAATTGTATTTTATATCTTGGGTATTCTAAGTTTCTGGGCTAATATCCACTTATCAGTGAGTACATATTGTACGAGTTCTTTTGTGATTGGGTTACCTTCTTACACGCGTTCTCACGACCAGGAAGAACACAACAAACCAGAATCTTCTGCGGCAAAACTTTATTGCTTACATCTTCAGGAGCAAGAGTGCAAGCCTCAAACCCCTTGCTTACATCTTTAGGAGCCAGAGCGCCAGAGCGCCAGAGCGCCAGAGCGCGCTCTATTGTTTACATCTTTAGGAGCAAGAGAGCAAGCCCCCAAAGCCCAAAGCCCCAAAGCCCCAAGCCCAAAAACGAAAGCGAAAACCCTTTCCTATTTAGGAGAGTTATCCTTCGCCTAGGACGTATCACTCCCTGATTGGCTGCAGCCCATGGCCGAGTTGTTGCCACGGGGAAGGCAGAGTACATGGGGTGGAGAAATACCCTTGGCACATGCGCAGATTATTTGTTTACCACTTAGAACACAGCTGTCAGCGCCATCTTGTGACGGCGAATGTGGGGGCGGCTTCCCACATTACCTCACTCAGGATGATGCCCTCCAGGTCCATCCATGTGCCTAGGAATTTCATAAATTCATTCTTTTTAATAACTGAGCAGTACACCATTGGGTAAATGTACCATATTTTCTGTATCCATTCCTCTGTTTAGGGGCATCTGGGTTCTTTCCAGCTTCTGGCTATTATAAATAAGGCTGCTATGAACAGAGTGGAGCATGTGTCCTTCTTACCAGTTGGAACATCTTCTGGATATATGCCCAGGAGTGGTATTGTGGGTTCCTCTGGTAGTACTACGTCCTCTGAGGAACCACCAGACTGATTTCCAGAGTGGTTGTACAAGCTTGCAATTTCACCAACAATTGAGGAATGTTCCTCCTTCTCCAGATCCTCGCCAGCATCTGCTGTCACCTGAATTTTTTATCTTAGCCATTCTGACTGGTGTGAGGTGGAATCTCATGGTTGTTTTGATGTGCACTTCCCTGATGATTAAGGATGTTGAACATTTTTTCAGGTGCTTCTCAGCCATTAGGTATTGCTCAGGTAAGAATTCTTTGTTCAGCTCTGAGCCCCAATTTTTAATGGGGTTATTTGAATTTCTGGAGTCCACCTTCTTGAGTTCTTTGTATATGTTGGATATTAGTCCCCTATCTGATTTAGGATAGGAAAAGATCCTTTCCCAATCTGTAGGTGGCCTTTTTGTCTTATTGATGGTGTCTTTGCCTTGCAGAAGCTTTGCAATTTTATGAGTTCCCATTTGTCGATTCTCGATCTTATAGCACAAGCCATTCCTGTCCTATTCAGGAATTTTTCCTCTGTACCCATATCTTCGAGGGTTTTCCCTACTTCCTCCACTATAAGTTTCAGTGTCTCTGGTTTTATGTGGAGTTCCTTAATCCACTTAGATTTGACCTTAGTACAAGGTGATAGGAATGGATCAATTAGCAAGAATTTTTGCTATCCTAGGTTTTTTGTTATTCCACATGAATTTGCAGATTGCCCTTTCTAATTCATTGAAGAATTGAGTTGGAAGTTTGATGGGGATTGCATTGAATCTGCAGATTACGTTTGGCAAGACTGCCATTTTCACTATATTGATCCTGCCAATCCATGAGCATGGGAAATCTTTCCATCTTCTGAGATCTTCTTTATTTTCTTTCTTCAGAAACTTGAAGTTCTTATCATACATATCTTTCACTTCCTTAGTTAGAGACACGCCAAGGTATTGTATAATATTTGTGAATATTGAGAAGGGTGTTGTTTCCCTAATTTCTTTCTCAGCCTGTTTATCCTTTGTGTATAGAAAGGCCATTGACTGGTTTGAGTTAATTTTATATCCAGCTACTTCATTGAAGCTGTTTATCAGGCTTAGGAGATCTCTGGTGGAATTTTTAGGGTCACTTATATATACTATCATATAATTTGCAAAAAGTGATATTTTGACTTCTTTCTTTCCAATTTGTATCCCCTTGATCTCCTTTTGTTGTCGAATTGCTCTGGCTAATACTTCAAGTACAATGTTGAATAAATAAGGAGAAAGTGGGCAGCCTTGTCTAGTCCCTGATTTTAGTGGGATTGCTTCCAGCTTCTCACCATTTACTTTGATGTTGGCTACTGGTTTGCTGTAGATTGCTTTTATCATGTTTAGGTATGGGCTCTGAATTCATGATCTTTCCAAGTCTTTTATCATGAATAGGTGTTGGATTTTCTCAAATGTTTCTCCACATCTAATGAGATGATCATGTGGTTTTGTTCTTTGAGTTTGTTTATATACAGGATTACATTGATGGATTTCCATATATTGAATCATCCCTGCATCCCTGGGATGAAACATACTTGGTCAGGATGGATGATTGTTCTGATGTGTTCTTGGATTCGGTTACCGAGAACTTTATTGAGGATTTTTGCATCGATATTCATAAGGAAAATTGGTCTGAAGTTCTCTATCTTTGTTGGGTCTTTTTGTGGTTTATGTTTCAGAGTAATTGTGGCTTCATAGAATGAGTTGGGTAGAGTTCCTTGTATTTCTATTTTGTAGAATAGTTTGTGAAGATCTGGGATTAGATCTTCTTTGAAGGTATGATAGAACTCTGCACTAAACCCATCTGGTCCTGGGCTTTTTTTGGTTGGGAGACTATTAATGGAAGCTTCTATTTCTTTAGGGGATATAGGACTGTTTAGATCATTAACCTGATCTTGATTTAAATTTGGTACCTGGTGTATGTCTAGAAACTTGTCCATTTCATCCAGGCTCTCCAGTTTTGTTGAGTATAGCCTTTTGTAGAAGGATCTGATGTTATTTTGGATTTCTTCAGGATCTGTTGTTATCTCTCCCTTTTCATTTCTGATTTTGTTAATTAGGATGCTTTCCCTGTGCCCTCTATTGAGTCTGGCTAAGGGTTGATTTTCTCAAAGAACCAGCTCCTCATTTGGTTGATTCTTTGAATAGTTCTTCTTGTTTCCACTTGGTTGATTTTGCCCCTGAGTTTGATTATTTCCTGCTGTCTACTCCTCTTCGGTGAATTTGCTTCCTTTTGTTCTAGAGCATTTAGGTGTGTTGTCAAGCTCCTAATGTATGCTCTCTCTAGTTTCTTTTTTTTTTTTTTTTTTTTTTTTTGGAGGCACTCAGAGCTATGATTTTTCTTTTAGAAATGCTTCCATTGTGTCCCATAAGTTTGGGTATGTTGTGGCTTCATTTTCATTAAACTCCAAAAAGTCCTTTATTTCTTTCTTTATTCCTTCCTTGACCAAGGTTTTATTGAGAAGAGTGTTGTTCATGTTCCACGTGAATGTTGGCTTTCCATTATTTATTTTGTTATTGAAAATCAGCCTTAATCCATGGTGATCTGATAGGATACATGGGACAATTTCAATATTTTTGTATGTGTTGAGGCCTGTTTTGTGACCAATTATGTGGTCAATTTTGAAGAAGGTACCATGAGGTGCTGAGAAGAAGGTATATCCTTTTGTTTTAGGATAAAATGTACTGTAGATATCTGTTAGATACATTTGTTTCATAACTTCTGTTAATTTCACTGTGTTCCTGTTTAGTTTCTGTTTCCATGATCTGTCTACTGGTGAAAGTGATGTGTTGAAGTCTCCCACTATTATTGTGTGAAGTGCAATGTGTGCTTTGAGTTTACTAAAGTGTCTTTAATGAATGTGGCTGCCCTTGCATTTGGAGCATAGATATTCAGAATTGAGAGTTCCTCTTGGAAGATTTTATCTTTGATGAGTATGAAGTGCCCCTCCTTGTCTTTTTTGATGACTTTGGGTTGGAAGTCAATTTTATTAGATATTAGAATGGCTACTCTAGCTTGTTTCTTTAGACCATTTGCTTGGAAATTTGTATTCCAGCCTTTCATTTTGAGGTAGTGTCTTTCTTTTTCCCTGAGATGGGTTTCCTGTAAGCAGCTAAATGTTGGGTCCTGATTGTGTAGCCAGTCTGTTAGTGTATGTCTTTTTATTGGGGATTTCAGTCCATTGATATTAAGAGATATTAAGGAAAAGTAATTGTTGCTTCCTATTATTTTTGTTGTTAAAGTTCGCATTCTGTTCTTGTGGCTGTCTTCTTTTAGGTTTGTTGAGGGATTACCTTCTTGTTTTTTCTAGGACGTGGTTTCCACCCTTGTATTTTTTTTTCTTTCTCTTATTATCCTTTGAAGGCTGGATTTGTGGAAAGATTATGTGTGAATTTGGTTCTGTCGTGGAATACTTTTTTTTCTTCATCTAAGGTAATTGAAAGTTTGGCTGGGTATACTAGCCTGGGTTGGCATTTTTGTTCTCTTAGTGTCTGTATAACATCTGTCCAGGCTCTTCTGGCTTTCATAGTCTCTGGTGTAAAATCTGGTGTAATTCTGATAGGCTTGCCTTTACATGTTACTTGGCCTTTTTCCCTTACTGCTTTTAATATTCTATCTTTATTTAGTGCATTTGTTGTTCTGATTATTATGTGTCAGGGGGAATTTCTTTTCTGGTCCAGTCTATTTGGAGTTCTGTAGGCTTCTTGTATGTTCATGGGCATCTCTTTCTTTAGGTTTGGGAAGTTTTCTTCTATAATTTTGTTGAAAATATTTGCTGGCCCTTTGAGTTGAAAATCTTCATTCTCATCTACTCCTATTATCTATAGGTTTGGTCTTCTCATTGTGTCCTGGATTTCCTGGATGTTTTGAGTTAGGATCTTTTTGCATTTTCCATTTTCTTTGATTGTTGTGCTGATGTTCACTATGGAATCTTCTGCACCTGAGATTCTCTCTTCCATCTCTTGTATTCTGTTGCTGATGTTTCCAGATTTCTTTCCTAGGGTTTCTATCTCCAGCGTTGCCTCACTTTGGGTTTTCTTTATTGTGTCTACTTCCTTTTTAGGTCTTGAATGATTTTATTCAATTCCATCACCTGTTTGGTTGTGTTTTCCTACAATTCTTTAAGAGATTTTTGTGCTTCCTCTTTAATGTCTTCTACCTGTTTAGCAGTGTTCTCCTGTATTTCTTTGAGTGAGTTAATAAAGTCCTTCTTGATATCCTCTACCATCATCATGAGATATGCTTTTAAATCCCAGTCTTGATTTTCAGGTGTGTTGGGGTGCCCTGGACTGGGTAAGGTGGGAGTGCTGGGTTCTGATGATGGTGAGTGGTCTTGGTTTCTGGTAGTAAGATTCTTATGTTTACCTTTTGCCATCTGGTAATCTCTGGAGTTAGCTTCTGTAGCCAACACTCTCACCTGTGCAGACTACTCTCAGGGGAGTCCAGTAACCAAGATGTCTGTTGCTGATGCTCAGGCAAACTCCTCCTGGATTGGGCGGACATATATCCTCTGGCAGGGAAGGTGCCCAGATGTCTGGGGCCCGAAAAGGGGGCTGCCTCAGAAGCTCTGTGGTTCCAGCCTGTCCCAGAAGCTGTTACCTTCTGTAGTCCACACTCTCACCTGTGCAGACTACTCTAAGAGGAGTCCCGGAACCAAGATGTCTGCTGCCAATGCTCAGGCAAAGCCCCCCCACCCCAGGCTGGGTGGACACCTATCCTCTGGCCGAGAAGGTGACCGGATGTCTGGAGCCAGAACAGGGGGCTGCCTCAGAAGCTCTGTGGCTCCCGCCTGTCCCAGAAGCTGTTAGCTTTTGTAATCCACACTCTCACCTGTGCAGACTCTATAGAGCATATTCTTAATGAATAACTTATGAGGAAGTGCCCAACTTATTATTAATCATACCATTTTTGCACTCTATAAAAAGCAGGTTAAGGAACCTATTAAGAGAGAGAGCCAGTCACTCCACTGGGGGCCATGTCTATCTACTGGAGGTGATCTCTTCAGGTTCCATCCCCCCAGTGTTGGGCATTTTGCCTAAGGTCACCCCCCATTGAGCCCTGGGAGCCTCTCATATCTGAAGTCTCTGGTACTTTCTAGAGGTCTCCCCCCACAACCCCCAGCCCCTACAGCTGTGTATTTCCATTCATTCTCAATACTATGGCAAATACTGGATAGCTCCACAGATGACAGTTGCTTTTGACCAAGAAGTGAGGATAGACAAACTTGAAACAGTTATATATTTTCAGGGGTGAGGGACCAAGGATGTAGAGGAGCAGCAACTGAAGACAAGACATTTTCTGATTGTGTTCCAGGTCTTCTCCATAGAAAGGGCATCTTCCCGGATAGAAACCCATTACTAGGAAGCTCACAGGCCCTAGAGTAGGACCTGTACTGCTATTTTTCTAAATAGCCACACTGTCAAATTTCCTTCTACATATTTACACAGTTACCACATACCTGGATTTCTCTCAACCTTGGTCAGAGAAGCTTTCTCAAGGAGTGGACAAAAAGTCTATAGTAAGGTATATAAACTCATTAAACTGTTAACATACTCAATGTTCTACTCCATTATTGTACAGCAATATTCACACCTCTTCCCCAAGAAAGGCTCAGAGAACATGGTATAAAAAAATAGTCGAAATGATGGAACAAGAAAAGGATAGGAAAGAGTACCATGAAATGCCATCTTCTGAATATGGCATGTCTATTGCACTTATAGAATCACAGCATCTGTGTTTGACTGCCTAACACCTGTACAAAATAGCCAAAATTTGATCAAAGGCAATAAGTAGGCAATCTTCAGGCTATAGTGAAGAACTATTTGTAAGTAAGGGTTAATGAAGAGTGAAAAAAATCATTCTTTACTAGAAATGAGACCACAGGTAGGTTTCTAGTACAATAGTGAGTGGCTCCACAATCATGCATGTAAAGGCAGTGAATAAAAAAAAAGACCATGAAGTTTAGAGGCATGGGATGGAATGGGTATGAGGATAGTTGGAGGAATGAAATGGAGATATTATCATAATCATATTTCATTATATACATGTATGAAATCCTCAAAAGTATTTTTTAATTGAATATAGTAGAACCCACTTTTCACCCTTTTCCACTCTTGGTCTTGCTTTGCCTATTGATTGCTTATGGGAGAGATAAAGTCAACACAATGAGGTCCTCCTATCCAAGAGGACATAGGCAGCACAAATTAAATTTGATTTTTTTTTATAGAAGAAGAGGAAACAAAGTTGGGAGGGTAGGGAAGGGTGATGGGGTGTATGAAATTATCAAAAGATTAAGAAAAATGTGAGTTGTTCAAGAGACCCGCTATTATCCTATTTTCTGAATCTACAGTGAATTAGGGCTCGTCTCTCACCATCTGGTTATCTCTAGTGCTACCTGCCCTTGTTGTCTCTGTCTGGCACCTGTCCTTCCTATGATCTCGGTTTTTTCAGAACTCCTCAGAGTCCAGCTGTCTCTGTAATCCAGTAATTCTGTGATCCTGTGATCCTGAGATCCTTGGTGTGTCAGGGTTCCTGGGAGTCAAGCTTCCTCTGGGTTTTGTGCGGCTGGGTACAGAGCCCAGCCCCACATCTGCTTAGGGCACTGGCTCAGACCAGAAGGAATCTGTGCCACTGGCTGGGCAGGAGTTCCTGCTTCCCTGGACCCTAGGGGTCCCAGTTGCTGTGGGTGTTGGGGCAGAAGTTGTGGCCTCCTCTCCTGTGATCCTAGGTGTATTAGAGCACCTGGGAGTCAAGCTTCCTCTGGTTGTTGTGGGGCTGGGCGCGGAGCCATCACCCAAGGTCTACTCGGGGCCTATTCTAGTATTCTTTAACACAGTATTTTGTTAACTTATTTTATATTTTACATTTTACAAATAGCCAGAAGAGTATGTCTCAAATACTCTTAACAAAAATTAATGTTAAGGAGATGGAAGCATACATTTTTCCTGATTTTATTAGTACATATCGTGTATGAGACTCGTAATGTTTCACAATAACCCAGAAATGTGTAATTAATTATATGCTAATCAAAAAATATTAAAAAGCATTTAAACAGATGGAAATGGAAAGTTTTCTGATTTGATCAGTGTATATTGTATGCATACATTAAACTATTACACAATTCCCTAAATTAGTGCAGCTAGAACATTTAACTCTACACACCAATATATAATTTTGTAAATTCAGCCTCCATAATTGTGCACTTGTATAGAATGCACTTAACCTCTCTAAGACTCAAATGCCTGAGTTTTATAATATAAAAGAAAAGGGTATCTGTTTGTTCTTTTCTGTCCTTGAGTGTACATAGACATCTGGTTACAAAATGAACAGAATGAATTAACATATTTAAATGGAGACTGCTTCATTATATGGTAGGTTCTATATAGCATGCCATTAATAGGCAGACCTAGGATATTCTCTGGTGTATTTATTGGTAGGGAAATGAGTCACAGTGTTCTTTCAGTATTAATAAATTACCATTTAGTCACTTGTATTTTATAAAAATCACTTTTTGTCTTGCTGCATGTAGATGATCCTCGCCAAATCTTTATAGCTATGTTGCTGTGGTTGCTTTTGTCACTTGCAATTACATAAGACACAATTCAACTATTCTTTTCTATTGGGAACCTTGACTGTTTCAGAAAAGGTTTCAGGTGATGTTGACCCTTCATGTCCTTCATAAAATATAACCATCAGGATGGAAAGAACTGCTCCCCAAAGAGAAAGAAATATCCACAAATGAAACTTTAAAAGCTGAGGAAAGATAATTGTATAAAGAAGATACCAAAATACATGGAGATAAAATATCAGAAACAATTGAGATTTTCTCTGCTGAACCTTGTTGCAAATTGTTTAATCAATTTTTAATGGTACAAAATGAAAGCAGTCACTTTACTAATCTCGAGTTCAGATCTGGGTTATACAGAATTATTGGAAGTAAAAAAAAAATCGAAGCTTTTCTTTTTGTTTAACCTGAGATTTTATTTTACAATAGATTATGAAAATGTACTGAAAACAGAAAGCTGAGTGAAGAAGCTATCATAGGAGACTGTATTAAAAGAAATAGATGATTGTAAAGTTACCAAAAATCTCCGTACAGCCTGGAGCATTTACTGAAGCGGCAAATAGCATAATGGCCCCTGAGGTTGTTTCCACATTAGAAGTCTGCTCAGCGATTACAGGAATAATAACTGCATCTATTGACTGAACTCACATTATAGGGACAGGTACTGATGAGAAGGACTTTTATGTATTTCTTCCATACAATAATCTGAAATTGGTACTATTAATATTGTTATATTATAGATGAGGAAACTCAAAGCTCAATTACAAAAGAGCTTGGATGGGATTTCGGATCTCCTAGGCTCTAAAGCCTGGAAGGCTTATCCATTCTGCTCTGCTGTCTTCCCATTTCTCTTGTCACTCTTTGCTCTAACACACACATTGGCATTTTTTAAAAGGGAAATAGCAGTGCTCTAGCAGTTTTCCTGCAAGAGCTCTTATTCCAGGGAGGGGCAGTGCAATGGCAAAGAACAAAGCAAAACCATGCCATCAGCAACACAACAGAGTGGACAGAGCATTTTTCTTTGTTGGTGAATGGAATTAATTATTAATATATGTTTTCAATTCTTACAATGGAATCTAGTGTCAGAAATTATTTTTTTTCATTTCATAACTTTTGTTGAGAGTATGTTAAAATAGCCTGCCTCCATAAAGCTTGGTGATTTAGTCACTACATTTATTTATTCTTCTTTTATATATTATATCTGAGCTGAAATTTCTCCTCCCTTCTCCCTTTCCAGCCCTTCCACCCCATCATCTCTCCTCTTCCACTCCTCCACTTTCCTTCAGAAAAGGTCAGGCCTCCCAGGAATATCAGCCAAACACAGCATAACAAGTTACAATAATAATAAGCACATTACCTTATATTCAGGCCTGACTAGGCAATTGAGAAGGAGGAAAGTGTCTCAAAAGCAGGCAAAAGAGTCAGAGGCAGCTCCTGATCCCAGCAAATTGCGGTAAGGAATTTTCTACACAGAGAAGAGGATGCACACACACACACACACACACACACACACACACACACACACACACATATATATATATATATATATATATATATATATATGCTAAGAATGTTAATAATGAATCCAAAAAACTGCAGAGTCTCTTCAATAGTCCACAGTGGCACTTAAACCTGTATCATATGTATCATCTTCAAATGTTTTCACATTTATTCATTTAATTTTGTATGAAGCTTTTTAGGTAGGCATGTGCACATCAGTCCATGTGTGGAGGATAAGGACAACTCATCAATTCTATCATGCCACAATTCAGGTCCTGAGAATAGTGTCAGTTCATTAAGTCTGCTAACAGGTACCTTTACCAACTGAGCCAACTCACTGGGAGCATCTTTCAAGACTCAGTTTTCATGGACTTTCTGCCAAAGATTCTAATTCAAGGAGTCAGAAGTAGGGCTGAGGGATATAAATCTGAATGTTATTTAGGTGCATCATCCAGATAAAACCTCATGTTGACACAAGGAAATCCTGTAATAATTTGACGGAGTCAGGAAGCAACTGCTATAACAAAAGATCACAGAATAGATTGATTCCTGGAAAAGAAGTTAACACCAAATTATCCTTCAGAATGAGCTTTGTTTGAAAAGAGAGCCTTGTGACCATGAAGGGCCATAATTAGACAGCATGATGGGGCCTTAAAGGGATGAACAGAGACCTCAGTTCAAAAACCAGGAGAATCTACATTAAAAGGTATAGCATAGCTTATGTAAAGTGTCTAGGCACAGAACTCACTGAGCCATAAGTCTGCAAGCTCTCCATGTTACACTTCTCACCTAGTCTACTTTTTATGGCTCCACAGGCAGAAACAAAGTAAAATCATTGTTATTGTTTTTGACTTCAGTTGACTTCAGTATAACATGAGTACCACTGCCAAAGTGTTTTCATATAGAAGCATAAAAATACTATAGAAATTAGGGAGGATGAAGAAACATAATGGGAAAGAGTGAGCAAGACATAGAATCTGATGAACAATGTGTGTATGGCAGGGTGTGCAGAGATGGAGCAAGAGAGATCCTGCAGAGAAATTCCCCACAACAAAAAACATATCCAACAGTCATCATTTCAGATTAATAATTTAATGTTTTACCTGAGAAGGAACTGACTATGACCATAACTGTATCATAAACCTGGAAGAGGAAAGGATTCAGCTTCTCTATCTAACCTATCTGTTCTATGAAGCTGTGTGACAGATTTTACATGTACCCATGTGTGTGTGTGTGTGTGTGTGTGTGCGCACACACACACACACACACACACACACACACACACATACACACACAAACAAACAAACACATATACACACAAGACAGGGAGAGAAGGAGAGATGGGGGAGAGGGAGAAGAAGATGGCCAGGCAGAGAGAATGTGATCTAACAAGGAGAGCCAAGAACATATCTCACATTTGGTATAAAGGCTACAGCTTTGAGGTACATGCCTATAGCCTGCAGAAATGCATATGTGCTCAAAGATATGTGGCCATTTTCTCTTAGCTTAAGCCTGGGACAGTTTGAAGGATAAGGCTAAAATAGTTGCCCAGTTTCTTTTCTGTGACCACATATCCTACCCCTCTCTTGCCCCATACTACCTTTCTTCACATAGAAGTAGGGCCTATATCACATTGGTCAAATGTTATAGTTATAGTACAGGCCAAAAAGTTAACTGCTCGCTCAAGAATAACTTTCAGACATTCAGCAGGAAGAATTAAGAAGTATAGTCAATTTCTTACTATGTTTCCTTGAAGTATTATATCGGGATTATGTACTGAAAAGTGAAGTTTTAAATACTCCCTCTTAGAATGCTACCAGGAAAGTGGGAAAATGGAGCTGCAATAAAAGTCAACAGGCATCACCACAAAATGACAAAAGTGAAAGCTAACTTAATGTTTGAGCAGTATGCACTACGCAACTCACATGTACCAGGAAGCTCAAGACCCTCATGTGAAGCAAAACAGAAGGGCAAAATGTAATGGAGTTGGATAAGAGAGAGCAGTTTTAAAGAGATCTGCAACCCTGTAGGTACAACATTATGAACTAACCAGTACCCCGGAGCTCTTGACTCTAGCTGCATATGTATCAAAAGATGGCCTAGTCGGCCATCACTGGAAAGAGAGGCCCATTGGGACAGGCAAACTTTATATGCCCCAGTACAGGGCAACACCAGGGCCAAAAATGGAAATGGGTGGGTAGGGGAGTGGGGGGGGGGTGCGGGAGACACAAATTGGTCATTATTAAGCACAGATTGCAAACTTCAATGGTATAGTCAACCAACTAAAATTGTGACACAAATTTCAACCATAAAGACATGACTCGTAGATTAACGCATAAAAAGCAGAGGGAAATGGTCAAAGCAGAAACTTTTAACTTGTCAAGTTTGTCTTCAGTTCTTCATTCTCAGGCCTAACTGATGTGTTCTCAGTCCTACTCAGATTGTCTATATTGCCCACTCCAAGGCCTAGGGAGGCATTTCAGAAGAGTGGGTGGGAAAACTCTAAGAACCGAAAAATATACAGTTGTCTGAATATTCTTGTAGATTCAGCACAGCTGTTACAACCATGGACATGGAACAGTTGTCAGTACCTGTACACAATGATGAGATTCATATCAAAGTAGGAGGAAGTACTCAGGGGTGGTGGTGGGGAACAGTGGTTGGCATGAGAGTGACAGGTATGGGCAATTAATAGAAGAGAGCACAGTCACAATACATGAATGCAAGTAAGAAATAAAACAAAAGCACATATCAATCTCAGTAAAGGATGTATTTTTCCAGAGTGGGTTATGTTTGCTAATAAGTAGCTTAACTTATCATAAAGAATGCTATCATAAAGAATGAATTCCTATTCTCCCTTTAAAATATGGCACCAGTGAACACAAATGATTGGTGAAATCAGTCTCCTCTAGTGTAAATACTTAGAGACAAACTAATAGCCAACCTAACCTAAAGTGAAGAGACCTGGGATGTAAAACCACAGAGACCTGGGCTATGGAGCTTTAGTGATTGGCTTGGATAATTCCTATGATTCTCCACTAGTCAAATATGGATAAGAATACCTGCCATTCACTGTCTGGCAAAGATGACTTATAAAGGGAATTATTTTGTGTGTGTGTGTGTGTGTGTGTGTGTGTGTGTGTGTATGTATATATATGGTATGTTTTGTGTGTGATTTCTATTTTTCTTTGATATTAATTTCCATTAATTGTTTAAAAAAACACTGAGGTTCACTGTGGCATCTTCACAAGCATGACTTACTTTGATCATACAGCATTCTTTTTTGGTCTCCATGGTAACTGACTGTCTTTTTAAAAAAAAAAATCACACTCAATGAGATGGCCCTTTAATGAGAATTCTTTTTGCAAACTGAAGGTATCAGACATAGTTCAACCATCTTCATTTAAAATAATATAATATGTGACCATCTATATTTATGAATTTTTATGAGAATTCTTTATGGCATCACTGATTATTGCATTTGTCTGAGACGATGTTCTGAGGTTCTTCACTGATGCTATATAAACATTTTAGTTTTTCCCTACAAGTCTCAGGCAAGTGATATTAAATAATATCATGAAACTTCTGTGGTTTGGCTGTGGTTTGACCTCTCCAATATAACAGTGTCCACCCGTCTTAAGATCAGGAGGATTCCACCTTAATTAACTCTATGCTTCCATGCAGAAGTTCTTTTTTGAGGAAGAAAGGTAGTTTATCATGAGAGTAGGCTGTCACTTCCTCCCACCCTTTCATGCAGGAGAACAGTCAAAAGACTCTTCTTGGAATTCTCAGCCTTTAGAATTATGAGCCTATTTTTATAAAAGTGATCAATTTTAGATGTTCTGTTATAGCACCTGAAAGATAGCTAGGAAAATTTATATTCATGGTGCTCCTATTATGTGCTATGCCATTACATGTATTACTTCATTTTTAAAAGATTTACTTGTATGTGTGTGGGTTGACCCTATCTGTAGGTGTGGGGGGTGGGGGTGGGAGGTGTTAAGTGCTTGAAGAGACATGAAGAAGACATGGTAGCACCTGGAGAAACAGTTATAGGCAATTGTGTGGTGTCTAAAATTGGTGCTAGAAACTGAGTTCAGCTCTTTTGTAAGAAAAGTACATACTCTTAACCACTGAGCTATCTCACCAGCCCCAACATTATATCATTTTGGCAAAACAAAATTCTTAACCCATATGCATCCTTTTGCCCCTAAGCAATTGAGCTTAATTATGTTGAGCCAAACAAATCATTGAAGTTCTAAATGGTTGAAACAAAAATTAAAACAAATTTTTGGGGATTTTTTTTCATCACACAGTTCTGAATTGGGGTTGCTAAACACCCCTAAAAGTGAGATAATCAGCCTTAGTTGTCAAAGCAAGTGCAGTAACAGTTTCACTGTGTCAGACAAGGTGTTCTCTGTGATATGCTACACTATTCCTATACCAGACTTAGAAAGATGTAGGCCCGGTTTTCCCTTGTTAGTTCCCGTTACCTTTCATAAGTTAGTCAGAGCTTTGCTGCCCAGTGCTCCCTTCAGTCTATTTGTCCAGAGGATTTGCTAATTCAATTATTTTATTCTTCCACTATTGATCCTCAGATTGTGCTCTAAGCCTTCACTGGTCCTGTTCCCTGAAGCACAATGATTTCCCATCAAGTTTTAATTCCGAAGTGCACTCAGCTAGATCAGCATCAGCTCCATGGTACTCATAGGCACAGATTTCCTTATTAGACTTTACAATTAGATTTTTTCTTGCTGCAGAAGCAGGTCTTTCTAAACCTCTGAAATGGCGGAATGATTTCAGCACTACCTCAAGGCAGCTGAAAATGGAGCTTTGGCTCAATTTAAAAAAAAAAAAAAGAGGGGGTGCCATGAACCAAGTATGAAGTGGTTCATTGACTTCAAATGTAGATCCACTCTAAAAATGCTGGATTCTAGTGACTACTCATTTAGGATTTTCTTTTTGTTTCTTAAGAATCTTTATAAAATATTTTCTTTAAAATTTTCTTGGAAAAACCATAAACTAGATCAAGAGTGATATATTAATAAAAGGAATGAAAGAAGATGACTCAAAGTTGGGTCTGAGCACTGTATTATAATACTTCAAGAAATGACAGTTGATAGATTCTATATCACTATCCTGTTTGTTTCGTCTGATATCTTACATAATGGCAACTATAAAATCCAGATTGTTGTGTTTTGTATAAAAGAAAGAGAACCAAGGATATGTTTGATAGAGCAAGGTATAGTGAGGTGGGAGGGGGTGCCTCCATGGGTCCATGCTGAGCCATCCCTATCCCCTGAGGTACCAGCCACAGATGGGCATGGAAGGAGAGTTGAGAAGGGAGTAGAGATAGAGAAATACAGAGAGAGTGGGATGGAGGGCAGCCAGGAACATGTGGAGAAAGAGAGGGGTAGGGAGGGAGAAGGAGAAGGGGCAAAAAGTAAGAATGAGGAGGGGCCAAACAGCCTATTTTATAGTAACCTGGGCATACCTAGCTGTTCAGCCAGGTAACTGTGGGGCTGAGCCTAGAAGGAATGCTAATACAGATTCAAAGTAGATCCTATGTGCTTGAAAAAACATGACAACATCAACTGACATATTTGACAGGAGTCACTAGACTAAGGCTTGAAGACTTGTAGCTTCAAAAAGAGCACACTTTTCATCAAGCAGTTAGAATAGAAGTCTGGGGTTAAGTAAAAGACAGCTGTTCACAAAAGTCAGACAAGCTTTTAACAAGGGTTATATAGTTAAATGGAACTTGGGAAGTCAGGAATGAGACAGAGGTGTTCTCAGATAGGGAAACCTGGGAGTGATTTCTGCAGTCAATATTATCATGTTTGTATAATACTTAACATTTTAGTTCTTTGTCCTAGACACTATACTTAAACACTCAATATATATTATTTCACTTGCTACTTGAAATTAAAGGTGGGAAGCAGGTTTACAGGAAATCACCTGAGTGATTACTTGTTTACAACCCCTCACATATGATTAGCCCCAGAGCTGTTCTCTACACTTTTATATTGTAATTAGAGTTGAATTCTAGGTATCTTGAAAGTATTATATGGAGTATAGGGGTTTTCAAATACAAAGAGAAGGAAAGAAAATAAGAAGAGAATGAAAATGATGGATTTCTTTTCACTGTTGCAAACATTACTAGACTCAGTGATTTGTCAGTAGTTGTTTGTCTTTAAAAATGACAGGTAATTTGCCTTTTCAGCCCTGGAAGAAGATGAGTAAGGAAGAGAAAAAGATGATCTGAAATGAAATAACAAGTAGATTAGAAATAAAATGATTTGTCTATGTAGTGATATATAAAGATGGTTTCTAAATCAGTGAAAGTAAATTTACAGGGAACACTATTAGCATGGTCTTCCAAACTCAATCCAGGATAACAAAGGCATACTGTAAAATGAATAAAAGACTGTGAGAATAAAACTCATTGAGGAAGCAATGAAGAAAGGGCAGAAAGCCACATGGACAGAAAAGACAAAATTGGGTGGATGATGGAGACACAATTGAAACCCAGAAACTCAGTGTGCTTATTCTATTCTACTGAGTGAAGACACATTGTGTACTGCTTATCTAGGAGTTGGATTTATTTGAAGCAGAAGGAGAAAAAAGAGAAGGGTTAGCTAATCTTGATTGGAGGTGTTAGGTAGTCTCAGCAGGGGTGCAGTCTCAGGCTGTGAACATCAGAAAGGAGGCAGCTGTGGTCTGTGCTTTCTGATTTGCACTGTAAACATCTGCTCAAGGACCAGAGGGAGGCTTTGTGGTTTCCCTGAGGCTGAGCAGAAGAAAGCTTCAGCATTCCCTGACATCTGAGGCATTGCATTCTTTTACTTGGTGTGTCCCTGTCAACACAAATTTATTCAGGAATGAATGATCACTATACCTTATGGAAAATGATTCTGATTATTAGATCCAGGGTAGGCTTTAAGGTTTTTCTAACTCAAGAAAAAATCCAGAAGATGCCATTGGGGCTGTTTTTTGAGGGGGAAAGTCTTGACTCTACATTGACCAGTATGGCAGGCACCACACATATGATTATTGAGCACTTGGGATCTGACTAGTACCAAAAGATATTTTCTTAAGAGTAAAATGCAGAACATCAGAGACTTACTACAAAAAAAAAAAAGAATGTAAAATACCATTTTGGATACTGTTTGTATGAATTCATTTCAAAAGTACTATGAGTATAAATGGAATTGTTATAGCACACCTTTATAATGACACTTCATTATTTTAAAAATACTAGTAGTAGGTTAAACAGACTATTAATATTAAACACTGTCCATGTTAATAATTATATGACTAATGGAAAAGGCAAAGTTCCATGTGTAGCTGCTCATTACCTGTTGTGAACATCTTTTCCCAACAGGCAACATCTCTGTCCTAGCCTCATTCTCTTGGGGTCCTACCTGTTCTTGTTCCCAAGAACTCACCCATGCATGAGTTTGTGTGTGTGTGTGTGTGACCATAATTTTAAAAGAAGAGGTCCTGAATGAGAAGAAGTTGGGGGGTAGTGGGAATACTAGGAGTTAGAGGGAAGAGATAAACGTGTGAAAATGATGTAAACACAAGACTCATGTATGAAATTTCAATAAATAAAAATATATTCAAGAATAAAAGGGCAAAGAAATAGGCACAATGAGTTCCAGCTTATGGTAGTTATATTTAGTAAATAAAAGCATTAGATGCCCACTTCCTGCAATATAAGGATATCTTATAAGTATTACATGCTTATAGAAGTTTGTCAATGGACATACTACTTTTCACCTAGAAGATCTATGCTGACAAGTGTGCTTTCTATATCTCTTTCCCTGATTTGTAAAGAATTGGGGTGATTGATTAATGTATTTGGACACAAGTATAATTATCAATATTCATCTTTAAATTGCAAACAATTCCTGTGAAAATCCAATTTTTCTCTTGGACTTCTTTTTCAGGGATTTGGTGGTATTTTCAGCTCATGGTTCAAACATTAGGCTCTGCACTTCTGCTCTTATCTTTGAATTGGTGCTTTTTGTCACCCAGTGCAATTACTATCCTGAAAAGCTAATGAAAAAGGAAAATCAATTTAATTAATATCAAAACTATTGAACAAAAGTTTGCTGTAAGATTACTTACTGGCTTCCAAATGAGAAACATTGGCTGGTGGAGTAAAGGGCAAGATAACCTCACAACATCAAGTGATCTATGATCCCATTCGCCTTCACGCTCAACCCAAACTTCTGTCTGGTATTAGTATTTGAGTTACCACACTTTCCAGACAAAAGTTACCTGATAATGACACAACTTTGGTGCACATTGAAAACTAGTAAAAATTCAAACTCCCTTCATTTGTTATATCCTGCCTTGGCATGAACTGGCAGGCATAAATGTGCAGCATCTGAGGGAAGGACAAAGCAATAAGGCCTCTCTCTGCTGAGCAATAATGGGGACTGGATGGGGTCACATTCTGGTCACTTTCTGTTAAGGTATACCATGACACTTCAGTTTCTTCATTAGTTTTCTTGTTGTCCCTCTAAAAGAGTAAGATTCTGCCCTCCCCAAAACTATAAAATGACAAAAACTGTTTACAATTTCAGCATAGCAAGCACAAAACTTGTCTCATTTGACTATGTTGGATGACATCCTTTGTGATTTGCTTTCCTTAAGTGTTAGGTTGCCAGATTCCAGATAAGAGATTGAGAATATACATTCAAGCTTCATTACCATAAAGCAACTGAAAGTCCAGAATTATAGAAGGAAGGAAAGAAGGAAGGAAGGAAGGAAGGAAGGAAGGAAGGAAGGAAGGAAGGAAGGAAGGAAAAATTGCTGAGCAAGAGGGATAGTCAGATGTTTCAACAGTTAAAGGTACTTGCTGTGCAAGCCTAATGGCTTTAGCTAAAATCCAAATAGCATAGTAGAAGGGAATATCTAACAGATGAGTGTGTGGAGACCCATGCACACATACACAATAACAATAAAATAAAAAATAAATAAATTTGTAAAGCAAGGGAACTAGTAAGAATGAACTAAGTGTGGAACTAAAAGATTTTGTGAGGACACAATGTAGCTGCTAAATGTTGGTTCAATATTACATTCGAAAACTAAAATAGGAAACATTCCTTCTTATTACATACACACCGAAAAGTTTAAAAAAAAAATTGGTTTTCTCAAATGGAATCGCACTGGGTATACAAACCATTAATGCCAGACCACATTACAGGCAGTACACAGCCAACACAAAATGAACAGATACAGACCTGCCCTAGCTCACCAAGTTTTATTTTCTGTTTGTTTATTTTGTGGTAATCAGTGTAAAATTTTTACGTTATTACCATTTTTAGATGCTTAAGAGATTGGGGAAAAGATATGAACTTGAGCCATTGGGGAAGAAAGAATGGTCTAGAAGCAGATGGAGGAAACTAAACCATAATCGAAATATATGGTACTAAAAGAAAAACTATTTTAAATTAAAAACATAATTTTTGTCAGAAAAATGGCACAAAAGTCATGATTAAAGTATAGTGAACCAAAACTTTCAGATCTTATTTTTTTTAATTTTTATACTTTATATGACTTTGTGAGTGAACTTATGAATATATCTATATCTATATGTATGTGTGTGAGTATATATGTATTCTATTATTTATGTAAAGTTTGTATGAATAGCTCCATCATTTTGATACTCATGCATCTTCACAAAATTAACTAGTAAAAAACACCATTTTTCATCATTTGACCTTGAAAGACCTCAGTGGGGAGACCCCCACTCACAAGTCTGGAGATGGTGCGCACACCCAAGGAATCACGAGAGACTGTCTTGATGCAAACACATGGGGTAGTTTAATGACGGAGCTCTGGGCCAACATGTATCTCATGCAGAAGAAAGAGGAGTTGACCACGAGGCTCAGAAGCTAGGAGTTTATATACAAAGAAGTTGGGAGCAGGGGAAGAATTGGCGCGGTTACACACAATTGGTCAGTTTAAACATCAGCAAATTGTACATGTAGAGCGAGGTAACAGCAATTCTGAGGGGCAGTTGCTTAACTTGGCTGAGATAGTCTGGACGATCCTGCTGAGATAGTCCGGATATCTTTGTATGCCTCTATCTTTATGGTTAGCCAGTTCCTGGAATGACTTAACAGCAACAGCCTTTGTTCTTTGCCCTTGGCCCAAAAAGCCCTCCTAACTAGCAAGCCGCATGAGTCATGGACCTTGAATTTAATTTTCTTACAACCTCATATGCAATATAGTAATTTTATATATATTTGCATTTTATTATTATGTAGTTTATTATTTAAAACAATTTTAAATTCAAATATATTTTGATCATAATCTTCCTCTATCTCAAGTTCCTCCAGATCCTCTTCCCATCCCACCCACGAAAATTTAAATTCTTTCTCAAAAACCAAAAACCAAATAACAACTAACAACATAACGTTTCAAAACAAAACCAACAAAACAAAATAAAACTGCATATATACATGTACATACATATATGTATGTATATATATAAAACCAAATTAGAGCCAACAGCAACAACAAAAAAATGTGGAGTCCAATTATATGTTGGTCAGCTACTCCTATACAGGAGTCCTGTTCTAGAGGGGTTGATATATTCAGTGTTCTATTGGTCCCAAAAGGTATAAGTTACAGTTCAGTTGTTAATCTTTACCTTACTGACTAGGTATTCATTTTCATTTTTATTGTGAAAATTTGATTGCCTACTTCCCTAGTAAGTTTTAAGCACACAATAGTAACTATAGTCTCAATTCAATCCATGACATCCCCATAAGCTTCTTATTCTTTGACCAACATCTCTCTATTCCCCTAGTTTCAGGGTTTTCACATCTAGAAATATGCTGTTTGCTTTCGTGTGTTCCACACGTTAGTGAGTCGAGTCTATGATTTCAATTTGTATGTCGTATATGGTAGGATGAAGGTCAAATGTTAAACCTAATTTTCCTAACCTCATTTATTAAGATGATGGTCCTTCCTTCAGTGTAAATTTCAGTCACTTCTGTATGGAATTATTAGAGGATTTTACAAAATTACACTGTTTATATCTCTGCTTCATGCCATTATGATGCTTGTGTGTGTGTTTCATGTTTCTCTTTTCTTCTTTGTCAAGATGACTTGTCTATTCAGGATTCTTTGAGATCCCATGTGAATTTATGATTATTGTTCTATATGTATAATATTAGTAGTGTTTTTTGAAATTTTATCCACGTATTCAATATATTTCAATCACGTTCACCTCCAACTCTCCCACTAACTCCTCCCAGGTGATCACATATTTCTCTCCCAATTTCTTTTTTTGTTTTTTTTTCCATTTTTTATTAGGTATTTAACTCATTTACATTTCCAATGCTATACCAAAAGTCCCCCATATCCACCCACCCCCACTCCCCTGCCCACCCACTCCCCCTTTTTGGCCCTGGTATTCCCCTGTACTGGGGCATATAAAGTTTGCAAGTCCAATGGGCCTCTCTTTCCAGTGATGGCCGACTAGGCCATCTTTTGATATATATGCAGCTAGAGTCAAGAGCTCCGGGGTACTGGTTAGCTCATAATGTTGTTCCACCTATAGGGTTGCAGATCCCTTTAGCTCCTTGGCTACTTTCTCTAGCTCCTCCATTGGGAGCCCTATGATCCATCCATTAGCTGACTGTGAGCATCCACTTCTGTGTTTGCTGGGCCCCGGCATAGTCTCACAAGAGACAGCTACATCTGCGTCCTTTCAATAAAATCTTGCTAGTGTATGCAATGGTGTCAGCGTTTGGATGCTGATTATGGGGTGGATCCCTGGCTATGGCAGTCTCTACATGGTCCATCCTTTCATCTCAGCTCCAAACTCCGTCTCTGTAACTCCTTCCATGGGTGTTTTGTTCCCAAATCTAAGGAGGGGCATAGTGTCCACACTTCAGTCTTCATTCTCCTTGAGTTTCATGTGTTTAGCAAATTATATCTTATATCTTGGGTATCCTAGGTTTGGGGCTAATATCCACTTATCAGTGAATACATATTGTGTGAGTTTCTTTGTGAATGTGTTACCTCACTCAGGATGATGCCCTCCAGGTGCATCCATTTGCCTAGGAATTTCATAAATTCATTCTTTTTAATAGCTGAGTAGTACTCCATTGTGTAGATGTACCACATTTTCTGTATCCATTCCTCTGTTGAGGGGCATCTAGGTTCTTTCCAGCTTCTGGCTATTATAAATAAGGCTGCTATGAACATAGTGGAGCATGTGTCCTTCTTACCTGTTGGGGCATCTTCTGGATATATGCCCAGGAGAGGTATTGCTGGATCCTCCGGTAGTACTATGTCCAGTTTTCTGAGGAACCGCCAGACTGATTTCCAGAGTGGTTGTACAAGCCTGCACTCCCACCAACAATGGAGGAGTGTTCCTCTTTCTCCACATCCTCGCCAGCATCTGCTGTCACCTGAATTTTTGATCTTAGCCATTCTGACTGGTGTGAGGTGGAATCTCAGGGTTGTTTTGATTTGCATTTCCCTGATGATTAAGGATGTTGAACATTTTTTCAAGTGCTTCTCTGCCATTCGGTATTCCTCAGGTGAGAATTCTTTGTTCAGTTCTGAGCCCCATTTTTTAATGGGGTTATTTGATTTTCTGAAGTCCACCTTCTTGAGTTCTTTATATATGTTGGATATTAGTCCCCTATCTGATTTAGGATAGGTAAAGATCCTTTCCCAATCTGTTGGTGGTCTTTTTGTCTTATTGACAGTGTCTTTTGCCTTGCAGAAACTTTGGAGTTTCATTAGGTCCCATTTGTCGATTCTCGATCTTACAGCACAAGCCATTGCTGTTCTGTTCAGGAATTTTTCCCCTGTGCCCATATCTTCAAGACTTTTCCCCACTTTCTCCTCTATAAGTTTCAGTGTCTCTGGTTTTATGTGAAGTTCCTTGATCCACTTAGATTTGACCTTAGTACAAGGAGATAAGTATGGATCGATTCGCATTCTTCTACACGATAACAACCAGTTGTGCCAGCACCAATTGTTGAAAATGCTGTCTTTCTTCCACTGGATGGTTTTAGCTCCCTTGTCGAAGATCAAGTGACCATAGGTGTGTGGGTTCATTTCTGGATCTTCAATTCTATTCCATTGGTCTACTTGTCTGTCTCTATACCAGTACCATGCAGTTTTTATCACAATTGCTCTGTAGTAAAGCTTTAGGTCTGGCATGGTGATTCCGCCAGAAGTTCTTTTATCCTTGAGAAGACTTTTTGCTATCCTAGGTTTTTTGTTATTCCAGACAAATTTGCAAATTGCTCCTTCCAATTCGTTGAAGAATTGAGTTGGAATTTTGATGGGGATTGCATTGAATCTGTAGATTGCTTTTGGCAAGATAGCCATTTTTACAATGTTGATCCTGCCAATCCATGAGCATGGGAGATCTTTCCATCTTCTGAGATCTTCTTTAATTTCTTTCTTCAGAGATTTGAAGTTTTTATCATACAGATCTTTCACCTCCTTAGTTAGAGTCACGCCAAGATATTTTATATTATTTGTGACTATTGAGAAGGGTGTTGTTTCCCTAATTTCTTTCTCAGCCTGTTTATTCTTTGTATAGAGAAAGGCCATTGACTTGTTTGAGTTTATTTTATATCCAGCTACTTCACCGAAGCTGTTTATCAGGTTTAGGAGTTCTCTGGTAGAATTTTTAGGGTCACTTATATATACTATCATATCATCTGCAAAAAGTGATATTTTGACTTCCTCTTTTCCAATTTGTATCCCCTTGATCTCCTTTTGTTGTCGAATTGCTCTGGCTAATACTTCAAGTACTATGTTGAAAAGGTAGGGAGAAAGTGGGCAGCCTTGTCTAGTCCCTGATTTTAGTGGGATTGCTTCCAGCTTCTCTCCATTTACTTTGATGTTGGCTACTGGTTTGCTGTAGATTGCTTTTATCATGTTTAGGTATGGGCCTTGAATTCCTGATCTTTCCAAAACTTTTATCATGAATGGGTGTTGGATCTTGTCAAATGCTTTTTCTGCATCTAACGAGATGATCATGTGGTTTTTGTCTTTGAGTTTGTTTATATAATGGATTACATTGATGGATTTTCGTATATTAAACCATCCCTGCATCCCTGGAATAAAACCTACTTGGTCAGGATGGATGATTGCTTTAATGTGTTCTTGGATTCGGTTAGCGAGAATTTTATTGAGGATTTTTGCATCGATATTCATAAGAGAAATTGGTCTGAAGTTCTCTATCTTTGTTGGATCTTTCTGTGGTTTAGGTATCAGAGTAATAGTGGCTTCATAAAATGAGTTGGGTAGAGTACCTTCTACTTCTATTTTGTGAAATAGTTTGTGCAGAATTGGAATTAGATCTTCTTTGAAGGTCTGATAGAACTCTGCACTAAACCCATCTGGTCCTGGGCTTTTTTTGGTTGGGAGACTATTAATAACTGCTTCTATTTCTTTAGGTGATATGGGACTGTTTAGATGGTCAACTTGATCCTGATTCAACTTTGGTACCTGGTATCTGTCCAGAAATTTGTCCATTTCGTCCAGGTTTTCCAGTTTTGTTGAGTATAGCCTTTTGTAGAAGGATCTGATGGTGTTTTGGATTTCTTCAGGATCTGTTGTTATGTCTCCCTTTTCATTTCTGATTTTGTTAATTAGGATTTTGTCCCTGTGCCCTTTAGTGAGTCTAGCTAAGGGTTTATCTATCTTGTTGATTTTCTCAAAGAACCAACTCCTCGTTTGGTTAATTCTTTGAATAGTTCTTCTTGTTTCCACTTGGTTGATTTCACCCCTGAGTTTGATTATTTCCTGCCGTCTACTCCTCTTGGGTGAATTTGCTTCCTTTTTTTCTAGGGCTTTTAGATGTGTTGTCAAGCTGCTAGTATGTGCTGTCTCCCGTTTCTTCTTGGAGGCACTCAGCGCTATGAGTTTCCCTCTTAGAAATGCTTTCATTGTGTCCCATAGGTTTGGGTACGTTGTGGCTTCATTTTCATTAAACTCTAAAAAGTCTTTAATTTCTTTCTTTATTCCTTCCTTGACCAAGGTATCATTGAGAAGAGTGTTATTCAGTTTCCACGTGAATGTTGGCTTTCCATTATTTATGTTGTTATTGAAGATCAGTCTTAGGCCATGGTGGTCTGATAGGATACATGGGACAATTTCAATATTTTTGTATCTATTGAGGCCTGTTTTGTGACCAATTATATGGTCAATTTTGGAGAAGGTCCCGTGAGGTGCTGAGAAGAAGGTATATCCTTTTGTTTTAGGATAAAATGTTCTGTAGATATCTGTCAGGTCCATTTGTTTCATAACTTCTGTTAGTTTCACTGTGTCCCTGTTTAGTTTCTGTTTCCACGATCTGTCCTTTGAAGAAAGTGGTGTGTTGAAGTCTCCCACTATTATTGTGTGAGGTGCAATGTATGCTTTGAGCTTTACTAAAGTGTCTCTAATGAATGTGGCTGCCCTTGCATTTGGTGCGTAGATATTCAGAATTGAGAGTTCCTCTTGGAGGATTTTACCTTTGATGAGTATGAAGTGTCCCTCCTTGTCTTTTTTGATAACTTTGGGTTGGAAGTCGATTTTATCCGATATTAAAATGGCTACTCCAGCTTGTTTCTTCAGTCCATTTGCTTGGAAAATTGTTTTCCAGCCTTTCACTCTGAGGTAGTGTCTGTCTTTTTCCCTGAGATGGGTTTCCTGTAAGCAGCAGAATGTTGGGTCCTGTTTGTGTAGCCAGTCTGTTAGTCTATGTCTTTTTATTGGGGAATTGAGTCCATTGATATTAAGAGATATTAAGGAAAAGTAATTGTTGTTCCCTTTTATTTTTGTTGTTAGAGTTGGCATTCTGTTCTTGTGGCTGTCTTCTTTTTGGTTTGTTGAATGATTACTTTCTTGGTTGTTCTAGGGCGTGATTTCCGTCCTTGTATTGCTTCTTTTCTGTTATTATCCTTTGAAGGGCTGGATTCGTGGAAAGATATTGTGTGAACTTGGTTTTGTCGTGGAATACTTTGGTTTCTCCATCTATGGTAATTGAGAGTTTGGCCGGGTATAGTAGCCTGGGCTGGCATTTGTGTTCTCTTAGTGTCTGTATAACATCTGTCCAGGCTCTTCTGGCTTTCATAGTCTCTGGTGAAAAGTCTGGTGTAATTCTGATAGGCCTTCCTTTATATGTTACTTGACCTTTCTCCCTTACTGCTTTTAATATTCTATCTTTATTTAGTGCATTTGTTGTTCTGATTATTATGTGTCGGGAGGAATTTCTTTTCTGGTCCAGTCTATTTGGAGTTCTGTATGCTTCTTGTATGATCATGGGCATCTCTTTTTTTATGTTTGGGAAGTTTTCTTCTATTATTTTGTTGAAGATATTAGCTGGCCCTTTAAGTTGAAAATCTTCATTCTCATCAATTCCTATTATCCGTAGGTTTGGTCTTCTCATTGTGTCCTGGATTACCTGGATGTTTTGAGTTAGGATCCTTTTGCATTTTGTATTTTCTTTGACTGTTGTGTCGATGTTCTCTATGGAATCTTCTGCACCTGAGATTCTCTCTTCCATTTCTTGTATTCTGTTGCTGATGCTCGCATCTATGGTTCCAGATCTCTTTCCTAGGGTTTCTATCTCCAGCGTTGCCTCGCTTTGGGTTTTCTTTATTGTGTCTACTTCCCCTTTTAGTTCTAGTATGGTTTTGTTCATTTCCATCACCTGTTTGGCTGTGTTTTCCTGCTTTTCTTTAAGAGCCTGTAACTCTTTAGCAGTGCTCTCCTGTAAATCTTTAAGTGACTTATGAAAGTCCTTCTTGATGTCCTCTATCATCATCATGAGAAATGCTTTTAAATCTGGGTCTAGATTTTCGGTTGTGTTGGGGTGCCCAGGACTAGGTGGGGTGGGAGTGCTGCGTTCTGATGATGGTGAGTGGTCTTGATTTCTGTTAGTAGGATTCTTACGTTTGCCTTTCGCCATCTGGTAATCTCTGAAGCTAGCTGTTTTAGTTGTCACTGTTAAGAGCTTGTTCTTCAGGTGACTCTGTTAGCCTCTATGAGCAGACCTGGAGGGTAGCACTCTCCTTAGTTTCAGTGGGCAGAGTATTCTCTGCAGGCAAGCTCTCTTCTTGCAAGGCAGGTACCCAGATATCTGGTGTTCGAACCAGACTCCTGGCAGAAGTTGTGTTCCACTCACTAGAGGTCTTAGGATCACGTGTGGAATCCTGTGTGGGCCCTTGCGGGTGTCAGGCGACTCAGCTGGCAAGGTAGCCGGGGCTCGAGTGGAGTGGAAGGGGTTTGTGCCCCAGATCAAGCCCGGGTAGCCTGCTTCCCTATGTACCGCAGTCTCAAGTTCCGCGCGATTGGATTGGGGCAGGCACTGTGGTCCACTCACCAGAGGTCTTAGGGTCCCGTGGGGAGTCCCGTGTGGGCCCTTGCGGGTGTTGGGCAAGACTCTGCTGGCAAGGTAGCCCGGGGCTCGAGTCTGGAGTCGAGCGGAAGGGACTTGTGCCCCAGATCAGGCCCGGGTAGCCTGCTTCCCTATGTACTGCAGTCTCAAGTTCCGCGCGATTGGATTGGGGCAGGCACTGTGGTCCACTCACCAGAGGTCTTAGGGTCCCGTGGGGAGTCCCGTGTGGGCCCTTGCGGGTGTTGGGCAAGACTCTGCTGTCAAGGTAGCCCGGGGCTCGAGTCTCGAGTCGAGCGGAAGGGACTTGTGCCCCAGATCAGGCCTGGGTAGCCTGCTTCCCTATGTACCGCAGTCTCAAGTTCCGCGCGATTGGATTGGGGCAGGCACTGTGGTCCACTCACCAGAGGTCTTAGGGTCCCGTGGGGAGTCCCGTGTGGGCCCTTGCGGGTGTTGGGCAAGACTCTGCTGGCAAGGTATCCCGGGGCTCGAGTCTGGAGTCGAGCGGAAGGGACTTGTGCCCCAGATCAGGCCCGGGTAGCCTGCTTCCCTATGTACCGCAGTCTCAAGTTCCGCGCGATTGGATTGGGGCAGGCACTGTGGTCCACTCACCAGAGGTCTTAGGGTCCCGTGGGGAGTCCCGTGTGGGCCCTTGCGGGTGTTGGGCAAGACTCTGCTGGCAAGGTAGCCCGGGGCTCGAGTCTCGAGTCGAGCGGAAGGGACTTGTGCCCCAGATCAGGCCCGGGTAGCCTGCTTCCCTATGTACCGCAGTCTCAAGTTCCACGCGATTGGATTGGGGCAGGCACTGTGGTCCACTCACCAGAGGTCTTAGGGTCCCGTGGGGAGTCCCGTGTGGGCCCTTGCGGGTGTTGGGCAAGACTCTGCTGGCAAGGTAGCCCGGGGCTCGAGTCACGAGTCGAGCGGAAGGGCTCTCTCCCAATTTCATGCCCTCTTTTTTAATAGCCAATGGACTGCTGCTCATATATGTATAGATGCAGATAATTTAACAGATCACATTGAGTCTACAAATAAATTATTATGAATATTTTAGCAGTATGCATTTTTCCAATCTCTCAACAGAGTTTGTGGCTTAAAACCTATTCGTTCTTCTTTTAATTACTGATAATTGACTACAAATGCATTAAATTCCCCCAAACAGAGTAGCTGAATGAACATTTAAAATGATTTAATTACATACTTCCTACAAGTGACTCTGCTAATAATTACTGATATTCATGGGCTTATTAGAACTTATTGGTGTCCTTTTGTTTTCACCTCTGTTTTATATATTTTATTATTGTTTTTGTTTCCCCTTCTTTCAAACTTTTGACATTAGGTGATTTTTATCTAGTGGTATGATTTGAGCTACATTTGTGTATTTCATAGTTCTTTTTCTCCTGATCACCATATGATTTTTTAAAAAAATCATATCCAGGTAACAATAAATCTCTGTTTCCATCCTAAAAACATATATTTTATTGAATCAACACCTAGGTGTTTGGTGTCAATACACACACACACACACACACACACACACACACACATATGCATATATACATTATTACAAGTGTTATAATTAATACATAAGAATTCTTCACATTGATGCTAATAGAAGTAATGTATAGATTATCGATACTGTGTTGATGGTTTCCAAATTGATTAAGGAGCCAGAACTACTTTGACAGCAAATCCAGACAAGAAAAGAACAAAAGATAAAAATTACAAGTCAGTATTGTTAATGTATATGATAATCCACAGCAATATTTAGTACATTATATTCAGCAGCACATTCAAGTTTTTTTAATTCCACGATCAACTTGGATTTACCTCAAGGATAAATGAAAGTTAAATATATACAAAGCTACATATTTGATAATATGAATAGAATACATGTCAGAATGATATAATCATCATAATGGATATAAAAGAATCATACAACAAAGAATGGATATAGTGATGTGTTTAAATTCAGCATCCAACACAAAATGAATTCAATGTTATTATTGGAGATGTTTCTCTTTTATAATGTTTTGTATGGGCTTTCTTTTCTTAACCTTCCAGGCCATTTGCTTATATATTATGGTTTCTGTTGTTTTATCTTTTTGTGGAATTTCTCTGTGTGTCTCTGCACCTCTATGTTTCTTGCGCTTTTTCTTAAGTTCTTTTGTTTGTTTGTTTGTTTTGTCCTATTCTGGTATCTGAATTATTATTTTAGTTTATTGTTTTTTCATGCATGTTTGTAGTGTAAAAAGGGAGGTAAAGAAAGGGTGTGGGACTAGAAAGCTAGCTTAGTTGTTAAGAACACCGACTGCTCTTCCACACATCCTGAGTTCAATTCCCAGGAACCACATGGTAGCTTACAGCCATCTGTAATGGGATCTGATGCCCTGTCTGGTGTGTCTGAAGACAGCAAAAGTGTACTCATATACATTAAATAAATAAATCTTTTTAAAAAAATAGAAAGGGTGTGGATTTTGATGGGTGGGGAGGATCCCGGAGGAGTTGCAATAGGAGAAACTATGATCCAAATGTAGTGTAAACATATATATTTTTGGTTAAACAAATTTCTGTGATACAGGACATAGGGTTTAGGACAGAATTGAAAAACAAAATCAGTGTTAAAAACTTAGAATTCTGGGGACTCAGTCGTTAAGAGCACCGACTGCTCTTCCAGAGACCCTGAGTTCAATTACCAGCAACCACATGGTGGCTCATAACCATCTGTAAAGGGATCCAATACCCTCTTCTTGTGTGTCTGATAACAGAGCTAGTGTACGCACATACATTAAATAAACAAACAAACAAACAAACAAATAATCTTTAAACAATTAAAAAAAAACCTTAAAAGCCTTTCATTTACAAGCAGGAATAAAACAAGGAAACGAATTCTTTCTACTTTTATTCTACATGGTATAAAAATCTCACAAATGAATATTAGACAGAGATAAATAAAAGGCACCCCCTCAAAAAGGGTGATGACATGAATGAATCTGAAGGACTTGTTAGAAGAATACCCTAGGCACAAAAAGAAAAATGCTACATGCTCCTACATGTATGTACAAGCTGAATGTATAGAGTAGAGAGATAGATATTGTAAATTCATAAATGGATTAAGTTGATATCAGTATACATATACATATTACACTTGCACAGTACAGTAACACTTCCTCTAATTCTAAATTAATGTTCAGTAGAATGGGTTTTCTCCTCCATCTGCTTATTCATTCTTATGTTCTGCTCTTACTGGCCTCATTCTGTCTACAAAATATTCTCCTTTCTGCTTTCATATCACATGGATTACATTATCATTGCTTCCTTTCAGTTCCTTAGCACCACTTCATATTTCATTGTCTCTTTTCTTGTTTCATAATACACACACACACACACACACACACACAGAGAGAGAGAGAGAGAGAGAGAGAGAGAGAGAGAGAGAGAGAGCTATACATATAAATCTATTAATAAGTCTAGATTGAACACAAGACTATGAGGAAAAAACATGAATAATATTTGTCTGCATTTTTAGCACAATGATTTCCATAATGCATACAAAATAACATATAAGAAAAATAGCTACAGGAAAATGTCTTCTCTACCAATACATTCAAGGCTATTCTCCACTTTCTCTTCTATTGTGTTTTGTGTATCCAGTTTTGTGTTGAGGTATTTGATCAACTTGGACTTGTTGTGCAGGTCAATAGAAAAATATATTCAAGAATAAAAGGGCAAAGATCTATTTACATTTTGTTACAAAGAGACATTCAGTTAGACCAGCACCATTTGTTGAAGATGCTTTCTTTTTTCCATTGAATAGTATTGACTTCTTTGTCAAAAATCAAGTGTCCATAGGTATGTGGGTTTATCTTTATGTCTTTGATATGGTTCCATCAATTAAACAGTCTGCTTTAATTCCAGTATCAAGCAGTTTTTATCACTGTTACTCTGTAGTCCAGCTTGATGTCAGGGATGGTAATTCCTCCAGAGGTACTTTTATTGTTCAAGATTGTTTTGGCTATCCTGGGTTTTTTATTTTTCCATATGAAGGGAAAAATTGCTCTTTCAAGGTCTATAGATAATTGTGTTAGAATTTTTATGGTGGTTGCGTTGAATTTGTTGATTGCTTTTGGCAAAATGGTCGTTATGAATATGTTAATCCTACCTATCCATGAGCATGGGAGATCTTTCCATCTTCTGATACCTTCTTCAATTTCATTCTTCAAAGACTTTAAGCTCTTATTATACAGGTCTTTAACTTGCTTGCTTAGAGTTACAGACCTAGTCATACAATTCCTGGGCATATACCCAAAAGATGTTTCTAATACTACAAGAATACTTGCTCAACTATGTTCATAGCAGCTTTATTCATAATAATAGTCAGATACTAAAAACAGCCCAGATGTCCCTCAACTGAAGAATGAATAAAGAAAATCTGTTTCATTTACACAGTGGACTACTACTCAGCTGTTAAAAAGAAGGACATCATAAAGTTTACAAAAATGGATGGGATTAGACAATATTATCTTGAGTGAGGTTACCCATACACAAAATGACACATATGGTATGTGTTCACTTATAAGTGTATATTAGTAGTAAAGTACAGGATAACCATGCTACAATCCACAGACTCAAAGAAGTTAAACAAGGAAGATCCAAGGGAAGATACTTGAATATCACTCAGAAAGGGAAAAAATAGTCATCAGTGGTGGATGGAGAGAGGAAACTGGGTTGAAGGGAGTAGGAAGGGGAACTAGTTGGGTATCAGGGTAGGCAGAGCCTGGGAAAGAGGGCTGGGAGAATAAACAAAAATCAGCAGTGGGCAAGCTTGGGGCAAGGTGGTATCATCTCTAGGATGTGCCAGAGAGCTGCTATGGGAGAGGTCGTCCATGAAGGTGAGTCTAGCTGAGATTCCTAGCAATGGGGGATATGAATCCTGAACTGGCCACCTTGTGTAACTAGACAGGACTCGAAGTAGAGGAAAAAGGACACCAACCCACTCATAAAATCTAAGACCCAAAATTTTCCCAGGAGGGTATGACTGGGTCTATAACTCTAACCATCCAAGTAAAAAGACATTCATGACAAAAATTTCAATTCTCTGAAGAAAGAAATTGAAGAAGACATCAGAAGATACAAAGATTCCCTATGCTTATAGATTGGTATGAATAACATAGTAAAAATGGCCATCTTACCAACAAGAAGTACATGGTCAAAGATAGAACAGAGACTGTGGGAACAACCAACAAATGACTGGCCCAACCTGAAACCAAGTCCAGGGGCAATAACTAACCTCTGACACTTTTAATGATACTCTGTTATGCTTGCAAACAGAAGCCTAGCACAACTGTCCTCTGGGAGATTCCACCCTACAGCTGACTGAAACAGATGCAGAAGCCAAATATTAGATAGAGTGCAGGAAGTATTTTTGAAGAATTGGGGGAAAGCCTGAGGGATGCAGAGGGGATAGGAACTCCAGAAGAAAACCAGGGCAGTCAACTAACCTGTACCCTTGGGGGCTCCCAGAGACAGAACTACTAACTAAAGAGCATACATGGGCAGGACCTTGGTACCCTGTAACAAATGTAGCAGAGATTCAGCTTGGTCTTTTTAACTGTGCTACCTGGTCTGGCCTCAGTGGGAGAGGATGGGCTTAGTCAGGTAGTGACTGAATGTGCATGGGTGCATTAATATACAGATGAGAGAGGTTGGGGGAGGGAATTGTATAATAGGGTTACTAGGTGGAGAGAGGGATGCAATCAGGATGTAAAGTGAATAAAATAATTGATTAATTAATGGAAAAAAGAAAAATACATATCTATGTGAATTTCAGGCATAAATAAAATTTTAAATATTTTGGGGAAATTAGAAGGTGTTCATATTTTTATATTAGACAACTTAAATGTTTATGAAAATCAATATTAATGAAGTATGAACAAAGATGAATGGGGGAGAAGGAATTATTATACCCAGAAATTTGATCTTTGAAAAGGCTATATGATTTTATAAGGTGTAGTATACTTTAATACATAGTAATAACTGACTGTAGAAAATTTAAACAGATTTGCTAGAAACAGGAGATACATATACATTTTCTGCTTGACTCACACAAAAGCAAAGCCATTAAAATGGATTAATGACATTTATGAACAGGAATAAAACTCAAGAACATAATTTTGATTTAAAATTTCAATGCACAAATCTTTAATAGCATTTGCAAAATATTAAACACAATATTTAGTGATATATATATTATATATATATATAAATGGGCATATATGTATACATAATACATATAATTATAGGTTCTGAAAATATACAACAAATATTCATAATGGTAACAGTATGGTTGCTGCTGGAATATGACAGGGTAAATTCTTTTTTTTTTTTTTTTTTTTTCCATTTAAACATGTCTTTATTTTTGCTAGGAATTTCTTTTTTTTTTTTCCATTTTTTATTAGGTATTTAACTCATTTACATTTCCAATGCTATACCAAAAGTCCCCCATATCCACCCACCCCCACTCCCCTGCCCACCCACTCCCCCTTTTTGGCCCTGGTATTCCCCTGTACTGGGGCATATAAAGTTTGCAAGTCCAATGGGCCTCTCTTTCCAGTGATGGCCGACTAGGCCATCTTTTGATATATATGCAGCTAGAGTCAAGAGCTCTGGGGTACTGGTTAGCTCATAATGTTGTTCCACCTATAGGGTTGCAGATCCCTTTAGCTCCTTGGCTACTTTCTCTAGCTCCTCCATTGGGAGCCCTATGATCCATCCATTAGCTGACTGTGAGCATCCACTTCTGTGTTTGCTGGGCCCCGGCATAGTCTCACAAGAGACAGCTACATCTGCGTCCTTTCAATAAAATCTTGCTAGTGTATGCAATGGTGTCAGCGTTTGGATGCTGATTATGGGGTGGATCCCTGGCTATGGCAGTCTCTACATGGTCCATCCTTTCATCTCAGCTCCAAACTCCGTCTCTGTAACTCCTTCCATGGGTGTTTTGTTCCCAAATCTAAGGAGGGGCATAGTGTCCACACTTCAGTCTTCATTCTCCTTGAGTTTCATGTGTTTAGCAAATTATATCTTATATCTTGGGTATCCTAGGTTTGGGGCTAATATCCACTTATCAGTGAATACATATTGTGTGAGTTTCTTTGTGAATGTGTTACCTCACTCAGGATGATGCCCTCCAGGTCCATCCATTTGGCTAGGAATTTCATAAATTCATTCTTTTTAATAGCTGAGTAGTACTCCATTGTGTAGATGTACCACATTTTCTGTATCCATTCCTCTGTTGAGGGGCATCTAGGTTCTTTCCAGCTTCTGGCTATTATAAATAAGGCTGCTATGAACATAGTGGAGCATGTGTCCTTCTTACCTGTTGGGGCATCTTCTGGATATATGCCCAGGAGAGGTATTGCTGGATCCTCCGGTAGTACTATGTCCAGTTTTCTGAGGAACCGCCAGACTGATTTCCAGAGTGGTTGTACAAGCCTGCACTCCCACCAACAATGGAGGAGTGTTCCTCTTTCTCCACATCCTCGCCAGCATCTGCTGTCACCTGAATTTTTGATCTTAGCCATTCTGACTGGTGTGAGGTGGAATCTCAGGGTTGTTTTGATTTGCATTTCCCTGATGATTAAGGATGTTGAACATTTTTTCAAGTGCTTCTCTGCCATTCGGTATTCCTCAGGTGAGAATTCTTTGTTCAGTTCTGAGCCCCATTTTTTAATGGGGTTATTTGATTTTCTGAAGTCCACCTTCTTGAGTTCTTTATATATGTTGGATATTAGTCCCCTATCTGATTTAGGATAGGTAAAGATCCTTTCCCAATCTGTTGGTGGTCTTTTTGTCTTATTGACGGTGTCTTTTGCCTTGCAGAAACTTTGGAGTTTCATTAGGTCCCATTTGTCGATTCTCGATCTTACAGCACAAGCCATTGATGTTCTGTTCAGGAATTTTTCCCCTGTGCCCATATCTTCAAGGCTTTTCCCCACTTTCTCCTCTATAAGTTTCAGTGTCTCTGGTTTTATGTGAAGTTCCTTGATCCACTTAGATTTGACCTTAGTACAAGGAGATAAGTATGGATCGATTCGCATTCTTCTACACGATAACAACCAGTTGTGCCAGCACCAATTGTTGAAAATGCTGTCTTTCTTCCACTGGATGGTTTTAGCTCCCTTGTCGAAGATCAAGTGACCATAGGTGTGTGGGTTCATTTCTGGATCTTCAATTCTATTCCATTGGTCTACTTGTCTGTCTCTATACCAGTACCATGCAGTTTTTATCACAATTGCTCTGTAGTAAAGCTTTAGGTCTGGCATGGTGATTCCGCCAGAAGTTCTTTTATCCTTGAGAAGACTTTTTGCTATCCTAGGTTTTTTGTTATTCCAGACAAATTTGCAAATTGCTCCTTCCAATTCGTTGAAGAATTGAGTTGGAATTTTGATGGGGATTGCATTGAATCTGTAGATTGCTTTTGGCAAGATAGCCATTTTTACAATGTTGATCCTGCCAATCCATGAGCATGGGAGATCTTTCCATCTTCTGAGATCTTCTTTAATTTCTTTCTTCAGAGATTTGAAGTTTTTATCATACAGATCTTTCACCTCCTTAGTTAGAGTCACGCCAAGATATTTTATATTATTTGTGACTATTGAGAAGGGTGTTGTTTCCCTAATTTCTTTCTCAGCCTGTTTATTCTTTGTATAGAGAAAGGCCATTGACTTGTTTGAGTTTATTTTATATCCAGCTACTTCACCGAAGCTGTTTATCAGGTTTAGGAGTTCTCTGGTAGAATTTTTAGGGTCACTTATATATACTATCATATCATCTGCAAAAAGTGATATTTTGACTTCCTCTTTTCCAATTTGTATCCCCTTGATCTCCTTTTGTTGTCGAATTGCTCTGGCTAATACTTCAAGTACTATGTTGAAAAGGTAGGGAGAAAGTGGGCAGCCTTGTCTAGTCCCTGATTTTAGTGGGATTGCTTCCAGCTTCTCTCCATTTACTTTGATGTTGGCTACTGGTTTGCTGTAGATTGCTTTTATCATGTTTAGGTATGGGCCTTGAATTCCTGATCTTTCCAAAACTTTTATCATGAATGGGTGTTGGATCTTGTCAAATGCTTTTTCTGCATCTAACGAGATGATCATGTGGTTTTTGTCTTTGAGTTTGTTTATATAATGGATTACATTGATGGATTTTCGTATATTAAACCATCCCTGCATCCCTGGAATAAAACCTACTTGGTCAGGATGGATGATTGCTTTAATGTGTTCTTGGATTCGGTTAGCGAGAATTTTATTGAGGATTTTTGCATCGATATTCATAAGAGAAATTGGTCTGAAGTTCTCTATCTTTGTTGGATCTTTCTGTGGTTTAGGTATCAGAGTAATAGTGGCTTCATAAAATGAGTTGGGTAGAGTACCTTCTACTTCTATTTTGTGAAATAGTTTGTGCAGAATTGGAATTAGATCTTCTTTGAAGGTCTGATAGAACTCTGCACTAAACCCATCTGGTCCTGGGCTTTTTTTGGTTGGGAGACTATTAATAACTGCTTCTATTTCTTTAGGTGATATGGGACTGTTTAGATGGTCAACTTGATCCTGATTCAACTTTGGTACCTGGTATCTGTCCAGAAATTTGTCCATTTCGTCCAGGTTTTCCAGTTTTGTTGAGTATAGCCTTTTGTAGAAGGATCTGATGGTGTTTTGGATTTCTTCAGGATCTGTTGTTATGTCTCCCTTTTCATTTCTGATTTTGTTAATTAGGATTTTGTCCCTGTGCCCTTTAGTGAGTCTAGCTAAGGGTTTATCTATCTTGTTGATTTTCTCAAAGAACCAACTCCTCGTTTGGTTAATTCTTTGAATAGTTCTTCTTGTTTCCACTTGGTTGATTTCACCCCTGAGTTTGATTATTTCCTGCCGTCTACTCCTCTTGGGTGAATTTGCTTCCTTTTTTTCTAGGGCTTTTAGATGTGTTGTCAAGCTGCTAGTATGTGCTGTCTCCCGTTTCTTCTTGGAGGCACTCAGCGCTATGAGTTTCCCTCTTAGAAATGCTTTCATTGTGTCCCATAGGTTTGGGTACGTTGTGGCTTCATTTTCATTAAACTCTAAAAAGTCTTTAATTTCTTTCTTTATTCCTTCCTTGACCAAGGTATCATTGAGAAGAGTGTTATTCAGTTTCCACGTGAATGTTGGCTTTCCATTATTTATGTTGTTATTGAAGATCAGTCTTAGGCCATGGTGGTCTGATAGGATACATGGGACAATTTCAATATTTTTGTATCTATTGAGGCCTGTTTTGTGACCAATTATATGGTCAATTTTGGAGAAGGTCCCGTGAGGTGCTGAGAAGAAGGTATATCCTTTTGTTTTAGGATAAAATGTTCTGTAGATATCTGTCAGGTCCATTTGTTTCATAACTTCTGTTAGTTTCACTGTGTCCCTGTTTAGTTTCTGTTTCCACGATCTGTCCTTTGAAGAAAGTGGTGTGTTGAAGTCTCCCACTATTATTGTGTGAGGTGCAATGTATGCTTTGAGCTTTACTAAAGTGTCTCTAATGAATGTGGCTGCCCTTGCATTTGGTGCGTAGATATTCAGAATTGAGAGTTCCTCTTGGAGGATTTTACCTTTGATGAGTATGAAGTGTCCCTCCTTGTCTTTTTTGATAACTTTGGGTTGGAAGTCGATTTTATCCGATATTAAAATGGCTACTCCAGCTTGTTTCTTCAGTCCATTTGCTTGGAATATTGTTTTCCAGCCTTTCACTCTGAGGTAGTGTCTGTCTTTTTCCCTGAGATGGGTTTCCTGTAAGCAGCAGAATGTTGGGTCCTGTTTGTGTAGCCAGTCTGTTAGTCTATGTCTTTTTATTGGGGAATTGAGTCCATTGATATTAAGAGATATTAAGGAAAAGTAATTGTTGCTCCCTTTTATTTTTGTTGTTAGAGTTGGCATTCTGTTCTTGTGGCTGTCTTCTTTTTGGTTTGTTGAATGATTACTTTCTTGGTTGTTCTAGGGCGTGATTTCCGTCCTTGTATTGCTTCTTTTCTGTTATTATCCTTTGAAGGGCTGGATTCATGGAAAGATATTGTGTGAACTTGGTTTTGTCGTGGAATACTTTGGTTTCTCCATCTATGGTAATTGAGAGTTTGGCCGGGTATAGTAGCCTGGGCTGGCATTTGTGTTCTCTTAGTGTCTGTATAACATCTGTCCAGGCTCTTCTGGCTTTCATAGTCTCTGGTGAAAAGTCTGGTGTAATTCTGATAGGCCTTCCTTTATATGTTACTTGACCTTTCTCCCTTACTGCTTTTAATATTCTATCTTTATTTAGTGCATTTGTTGTTCTGATTATTATGTGTCGGGAGGAATTTCTTTTCTGGTCCAGTCTATTTGGAGTTCTGTATGCTTCTTGTATGATCATGGGCATCTCTTTTTTTATGTTTGGGAAGTTTTCTTCTATTATTTTGTTGAAGATATTAGCTGGCCCTTTAAGTTGAAAATCTTCATTCTCATCAATTCCTATTATCCGTAGGTTTGGTCTTCTCATTGTGTCCTGGATTACCTGGATGTTTTGAGTTAGGATCCTTTTGCATTTTGTATTTTCTTTGACTGTTGTGTCGATGTTCTCTATGGAATCTTCTGCACCTGAGATTCTCTCTTCCATTTCTTGTATTCTGTTGCTGATGCTCGCATCTATGGTTCCAGATCTCTTTCCTAGGGTTTCTATCTCCAGCGTTGCCTCGCTTTGGGTTTTCTTTATTGTGTCTACTTCCCCTTTTAGTTCTAGTATGGTTTTGTTCATTTCCATCACCTGTTTGGCTGTGTTTTCCTGCTTTTCTTTAAGAGCCTGTAACTCTTTAGCAGTGCTCTCCTGTAAATCTTTAAGTGACTTATGAAAGTCCTTCTTGATGTCCTCTATCATCATCATGAGAAATGCTTTTAAATCTGGGTCTAGATTTTTGGTTGTGTTGGGGTGCCCAGGACTAGGTGGGGTGGGAGTGCTGCGTTCTGATGATGGTGAGTGGTCTTGATTTCTGTTAGTAGGATTCTTACGTTTGCCTTTCGCCATCTGGTAATCTCTGAAGCTAGCTGTTTTAGTTGTCACTGTTAAGAGCTTGTTCTTCAGGTGACTCTGTTAGCCTCTATGAGCAGACCTGGAGGGTAGCACTCTCCTTAGTTTCAGTGGGCAGAGTATTCTCTGCAGGCAAGCTCTCTTCTTGCAAGGCAGGTACCCAGATATCTGGTGTTCGAACCAGACTCCTGGCAGAAGTTGTGTTCCACTCACTAGAGGTCTTAGGATCACGTGTGGAATCCTGTGTGGGCCCTTGCGGGTGTCAGGCGACTCAGCTGGCAAGGTAGCCGGGGCTCGAGTGGAGTGGAAGGGGTTTGTGCCCCAGATCAAGCCCGGGTAGCCTGCTTCCCTATGTACCGCAGTCTCAAGTTCCACGCGATTGGATTGGGGTAGGCGCTGTGTTCCACTCACCAGAGGTCTTAGGGTCCCGTGGGGAGTCCCGTGTGGGCCCTTGCGTTGTTGGGCAAGACTCTGCTGTCAAGGTAGCCCGGGGCTCGAGTCTCGAGTGGAGCGGAAGGGACTTGTGCCCCAGATCAGGCCCGGGTAGCCTGCTTCCCTATGTACTGCAGTCTCAAGTTCCGCGCGATTGGATTGGGGCAGGCACTGTGATCCACTCACCAGAGGTCTTAGGGTCCCGTGGGGAGTCCCGTGTGGACCCTTGCGGGTGTTGGGCAAGACTCTGCTGGCAAGGTAGCCCGGGGCTCGAGTCACGAGTCGAGCAGAAGGGCTGGGTAAATTCTTTTTAGTGATGTTTCATATATGATATCTTCAAAAATGTAGAAATAGCTAAAATAGAAGGAATAGATTTTTTTAACTTATGTGGCTGTTGTATGGATATCTGATTTATGATTTTAAGTAGTTGTTGGTATTTTTTTCAAGTTTTCAAAATCACAAAGTGGAATAAATGATGAGGAGATCACGTTGAAAGTTGGAACAGGTGAGGGAGCCCCCAGGCTAGAATATGTTCAAATGGAAGCTGCAGAGATATAGACGGCACCTTAGCCAGAGAAATTCTGTGCTTCTGTGCAAACTGTCAGCATTTGCTCTCAGTAAAAAAACAGAAGGAAATATTTACAGAAAGCTGAAGTTGAAACCCTACAGGGGGTTTCTACAAATTTAGCATGCATCAAAGTCATCTGATGAGGTTGTAAAAAGAAAATACATTCTGTACCTTATTTGGGAACTTGTGAGAAATATATTTTTATTAGGTAAGTTCTTTCTATATTCAAGGCTGGCTTGGATCTATGTAAACCAGGAAAGCCTTGGACTCATGGGAAAATCTCCTGTCTCAACTTTCCAAGGGGTTATAAAGGGTGGATATTTCCACAAGTACCAAATTCTACTGCAAATTATTTGGAACAGCATTAGTAACATTCATGATTCTTGGGACTAAGACTCAGTCAAAATGTCAATATTAAGAATAAAAAGAAAAAAAAACATTATCATTATCAAAATTCAGCAAGTCTTTTGGCCTCCATGGGTACCCAGTACATGTACACAGACATACATGCAGGCAAAATATCCACAAACATACAATAAAAATTTAAATATTAAAAAAAAAAGTAAAATGAGTCCAATTACTTTGTACTGATACCTTGACTGCAATGAGGCAAAGGACACAGTTCTCCATTGAGGACTATGGAAGGTTAAGTTCTTACCAGGAGTTTGGAGAAATGATGATACTGCAGGTCATCTTGATAAAGTGTGATAAATGATGCTTTACCTGTGCAATCACCCCTAAACCTGTGTCTCCAGTCCAGTCATTAGCAAAACAGGAAGCAAAACACAGCAAAAAACTATTCTATATGTCCTCACAAATACTCTGTTAAATCTCTTAAGGCCCACTGAAAACAATGTGTCATAGCTAGTAATACTATACAGTTGTATAGTAGCATCCTACATTGGAAACAGAAAAACAACAATAAACCCACAGGCTAAGAAAATGATGATACTGGTTCATTGATTATGTCATATGCATTGAATTGATATAATATAAACAGGAGAGCCTGGCTGTGAGGTTTATCAGTATTGCCTGTACTTTTTCCATTGGGAAGGGATAAATTTCAGTTATTCTAAAATTAACAGTTCATCTGAAAATATGAGTTTAGAGTTAAATTATCAGTTTTCTCACTATTTTTAGCGATTAATTGCATGGTTTGTGGAGAATGAACTATTTCTAAACATGAACATTTTTTGTTTAGAAATTTGCTCACTAATGTTTCAATTAAAGAACAGCAGTTGCTTCCCCAAGTCTGATTGTTCAGAGTCCACAGAAACTTAAATAGACAAAAGGATCAGTGCATGTTATAATGGTGGAGCCTAAAAAACAGCATCAATTCTGCCAAAGAAGTAAAGTAGAATGCTGTTTTCCATATTGTAGAAAACTGTAGCTGGAAGTTATTCACTTTGAGGCTACTTCCCTATTAATATCGAGTTACAAATAATCTAGGTATTACATGTGTATGCATTGATTGCTTCTTAGCACTCTACATGATGCACTAGATGAAAATACGCTGCAGGTAGAAATATGTTAGGCAGAAATTACTGTGAACAGAAAAACTGTCAGTAATCTAACTCAATTTGCCTTCTCATGATATGAAGCATGCAGAGGGAAGGATAGAAATTCCATTCAGAGCACCAGCTCTTCTGAGTTTCAAGGATGAATAGTTAACAAATTATGTACTTCTATCTTTTGGCAAATGTGATGACTGCTTAAGGGAAGTGTATAAGTGCTCAGAATCATTTTATCAGAGGAGTCATTCAACTTAATTCAATGTGCATTGCTTAGATAGCCCGTAATAAACCAGAATTTTATCAGAAAAGACAGCAAGGAAAGGACCTCATTGACTTTAACAGGTATTTCACGAGAGCTTCTCTGAGAAAGCCTTCATTTACATTTACAATAACAAATATTTAGAGCAACTTAGAGTTTGGAAAAGAGATGGTAAGAAGATCTGAAGGAAGAAATTAAAATAAAGATGTCCCTTGAAAGGTCTCAAGGCTCAGGTCCAATTTAGCACAATATTTGGGGCTGTTCTTAATTTAGACTTCCTTTACTGTAATCTGCTTGAAGTTTGGCTACCTACTCAATGTTCACGAGAAATACATTAAGCTTTTGAGAAAATAAACTTTCTGCTTTCTTTACATCATGTTGGTGGTGAGAATCTTTTCAGAATAAGAAGGCAGGGAGTACAAAGTGAAAACTTTCTGGAAATTTTACCTTCTAGTGACACTAGAGAAATGGCATGTAGGATTAAGAAAGTTTAAGTCCTCAACACTACATTCCTGCATCTTTGGTACAGGAAGGCCCTCTGCACACTATCAGAAGAGAAAAAATCCACGAAGCCAGCCACAAACACTTTATCTACAATGGTATATTATCTACAAGACATACTAGAGCAAGGTTGGCAAAATCTTGTTAGAGTAACCAAACAATAACTAATTTGACTTAAAGCCCACTCCATGGCATGGAACCAATATTTGACACTGCATGGGTGACTAAGACTAGAGATTAGATAGTCTAGAAAACTAGGGTGAAACCAAATATTACTGTTCTGTTAAGCTGTAGTTCTCAACCTGAGGGTCATGACACCTTTTGGCAGACTTCAAACTCCAAAAATATATTTACATTATGATTCATAAGAGTAGTAAAATTACAGTTATCAATTAGAAACAAAAATAATTTCATGGTGGGGAGGCACCACAACACAAGGAATTGAATTAAAGGGCCAGAATACTAGGAAGGTTGAGAACCAATGTGCTTAAGGAACATAGCAATAATGACATTCTGCTATACTCAGAGATCAATGTATTGCTCAGAGGTCATCCTGCATCAGATGAGAACCATACAAGATATTATGCAAAGAGTTAGACACCTTGGAACACTGATCCTTAGTGGCATATCTCCATCTAATTATTCCTGGAAGAGCTCAGGGAACAGGAAGAGGAGTAAACAGTGTAATATCCAGAGGGGATGGAGAACACCAAGTAAACAATGCCCTCTAACTCAACAGGAACAAAGCTCAGATGAACTTACAGAGACAGAAGCAGCATGCACGGGGCCTGCAGGGGTTTGTGCCTGGTCCTCCCTGTTTATATTCTGACCTCCAATTTAGTGTTCTCATGGAACTCCTAAATGTGTGAATAAGTGGCTCTCTGACTTTTGTGCCATCTCTTGGTTTCTTTTCTTCCTCTTTGATTTTTTTCTGTTCAAATGTAATGTGACAGATTTTATTTTATTATATTTTATTTTGTTATTTTTTTGAAAAAAATGAATGAATGAATGAAAACTTAGGCACTAAAGTAAAAGTTAACAACTGATCTGTCTGTTATAGCTATTGGGATTGGGAAATTCAATTTTTGCCAAGAGAGTAACACTGGATATATCAACCACTCAAGGGCAGGTCTAATGTTAAGGAATAGTTGACCAACAAGTGATGGACTATACACACTCAAATAAAGAAACTGACTTCCACCTTTTTAAAAAACAGATTTGTATTTGTGTGTGTACATGTGTGTACCAGTGAGAGTGCATATAAATAAATGCCATTTATAAGGTGAAGAAAGAAGTTCTTGGAGGCGAGAAGAAATCATCATGTCTACTGGAGTTGAGTTAAAGACAATTGTGAGCCTTTGATATGAGCTCTTGGAATTGTACTCAGGTGCTATATAAGAGCAGCAAGTAACTTTTGATCCATCTCTGTACTCTCCAAAGAATAACATTTTTTTTCTAAGATCAACACACACAAAATGATAGGGTTGATTTGTATGGCTCATGTAGATAGGTTGTTGAATGTTTAATGATGATGTTGTGACAAATGTGTAAAGATTTCAAGATGTTTTAGATTGTGCTTCTTAGTTCTAAATATTCTATAGATATGTTTTCAAATTCCTTTTTGTTTATTTCTAGAAAGTGAAGGTGTAACTGGGATAAAAAGGGAGATACTTAGTTCCAACGATTTTCATTCAGTAATTATGTGGTACATTAAGGATTCATAGCCTTAATTAAGAAACGACCATTTTAATTTAATTTAATTTTATTTTATTAGATATTTACTTTATTTACATTTCAAATGCTATCCTGAAAGTTCCCTATACCCTTCCCCCACCCTGCTCCCCTACCCACACATTCCCACTTCTTGGCCCTGACATTCCTCTGTACTGGGGCATATAAAGTTTGCAAAACCGAGGGGCCTTTCTTCCCAATGATGGCCAATTAGGCCATTTTCTGCTACATATACAGCTAGACATATGAGCTCTGGGGTACTGGTCAGTTCATATTATTGTTCCACCTATAGGGTTGCAGACCCCTTCAGCTCCTTGGGTACTTTTTCTAGTTCCTCCATTGGGGGCCCTGTGTTCCATCCTATAGCTGACTGTGAGCATCCACTTCTGTATTTGCCAGGCACTGGCATAGCCTCATATGAGACAGCCATATCAGGGTCCCTTCAGCAAAATCTTACTGGCATATGCAATAGTGTCTGGGTTTGGTGGCTGATTATGAGATGGATCACCGGTTGGGGTAGTCTCTGCATAGTCCATCCTTTCATCTTAACTCCAAACTTTGTCTCTGTAACTCCTTCCATGGGTATTTTGTTCCCTATTCTAAGGAGGAATCAAGTATCCACACTTTGGACTTCCGACATCTTTATTTTCTTGTGTTTTGCAAATTGTATCTTGGGTATTCTAAGTTTCTGGGCTAATATCCACTTATCAGTGAGTGCCTATCTGGTGACTTCTTTTGTGATTGGGTTACCTCACTCAGGATGATATCCTCCAAATCCATCCATTTGCCCAAAAATTTCATAAATCCATTCTTTTTAATAGCTGAGTAGTATTCCATTGTGTAAATGTACCACATTTTTCTTTATCCATTCCTCTGTTGAGGGACATCTAGGTTCTTTCCAGCTTCTGGCTATTATAAATAAGGCTGCTATGAACATAGTGGAGCATGTGTCCTTATTACATGTTGGAACATCTTCTGGGTATATGCCCAGGAGAGGTATTGCTGGATCTTCCGGTAGTATTATGTCAAATTTTTTTGAGGAAACACCAGACTGACTTCCAGAGTGGTTGTAAAAGCTTGCAATCTCACCATCAATGGAGGAGTGTTCCTCTTTCTCCACATCCTCGCCAGCATCCGCTGTCACCTGAATTTTTGATCTTAGCCATTCTGACTGGTGTGAGGTGGAATCTCAGGGTTGTTTTGATTTGCATTTCCCTGATGATTAAGGATGTTGAACATTTTTTCATGTGCTTCTCAGTCATTCGGTATTCCTCAGGTGAGAATTCTTTGTTTAGTTCTGAGCCCCATTTTTTAATGGGGTTATTTGAATTTCTGGAGACCAGTTTCTTGAGTTCTTTGTATATATTGGATATTAGTCCCATATCAGATTTGGGATCGGTAAAAATCCTTTCCCAATCTGTTGGTGGCCTTTTTTTCTCTTATTGACAGTGTCTTTTGCCTTACAGAAGCTTTGCAATTTTATGAGGTCCCATTTGTCAATTCTTGATCTTACAGCACAAGCCATTGCTGTTCTATTCAGGAATTTTTCCCCAGTGCCCGTATCTTCAAGGCTTTTCCCCACTTTCTCCTCTATATATTTCAGTGTCTCTGGGAAATGACCTTTTTAAATTTATAAATTCATTAATCCAAATGTTGAATGTTTGTGTGTGTATGTGTGTGCACTTACTTCTATGATTCAAAAAGTATATATAAATATTTTGATAAAACAAAACCTTTGAGAGAAAGGTTACCATGGTTACTATAAAATGAGCTTACATTTCCAAATTGTGTTTGCTCTCATTTAAGAACCTTACTAGAGTATCTGTGTGAAGTGAAACATGTGACCACTATATACATGCTTCAAATCAAGGACACTATTTGAAGATCGTTGATGTCAATATTAAATGAAAAAAATATTATTCATTTTGTTCTAGTTGCCATATGTTTTATTCAATATTAAAGAGGATTGTAAATTTGATGGATGTGGGCTGACACTTGCCACCAAGCATGATAACTTGAGTTTGTCCCCTAGATCCCAGATTATGGAAAGAGAAAATAAAATCTGACAAATTTTATCTGGCCTCCACACATGTGATACCTTCTGCCCTACCACCACAAATAAAAAATACTTTTATTAATTATTCCAAGTATTTTTAGATTTATTTATTTAGATTTTAATTACGTGTAGGACTATTTGACTGTGTGACATGTGTGCATAGCGCTCATGGTGGCCAGACGAAAGCAACAGATTTTGTGGGACTGTAGTTAGAAATGGCCATTAGACCCCATGTGGGTTCTAGGAATCAAACTACTGTCCTCTAGAAGATCAGCTAGTGTTCTTAACCACTGAGCCACTGCCTTAGGCCTTACATTGACTTCTTCATGAAGAGATTTCTTGCTACCACTTGTTTATTAGTGTGTGTGTTTATGTGTGAGTGTGTGTGTTTGAGTGTGTGTGCATGTATATGTATATGTAAATCTATAGGAATATGTATAAGTATATATATATATATATGTATATATATATATATAATTCTTTAATTCAGTTCTTTATATATGATTCTACCATGAGCTCATTTTTTCTTTGTCTATGAACACTTATTATATATCTGGAAACTAAATCCTATCATTTACCAACAATTTACTTGTTTAAGTTTTGCACTACAAATAATAGCTTAAGAAACTGTAATCTAGGGGGGCTGAACAGATGGCTCAGTGATTAAGAGCACTGACTGCTCTTCCAAAGGTCCTGAGTTCAATTCCCAGCAACCACATGGTGGCTCACAACCATCTATAATGGAATCCGGTGCCTTCTTCTGCTGTTTCTGAAGACAGCTACAGTGTACTCATATAAGAAAGAAAAGGAGAGAGAGAGAGAGAGAGAGAGAGAGAGAGAGAGAGAAACTGTAATCCATGTTTCTGTGGGAAGTACACTGCTATAGCCCCCTTTGTCTTCAGCCTTACACTCTATAAGGCCATCTCATATAACTATAATATAGTAAGATGGCTCTCTCGGGTTCTGCATTACATCTTAAGCTATAGGGGCTTCTGTCAAATGCATAATGTCAGAAATTCACAATAGAGTGGCAGATAACATTCTCAGCACCCTAATATCTCAAATATGCAACCTGCGTCCAGGACATTTTCCTTAGCAAGACCCTAGAAACCACCCAACTGCTTTGCTTAATTTTTTCAGAATGTTTCATAAATGAAACCAGGCCATATATAGCCTAGACTCTTTAAATTTATAATATGGACTAAAGTTCTGTTCATTTGTCTATAGGCTGTCAAGGATTTTATTTTTCCCAAAATAAAATATCCTCATGCAATAGTGAGAATGATAGAAAGATCACAGATGCCTTTTACAAATTTTTTTCCTCTCGTCAAAGAAGCAGTAATGTCATTCTGAATTATAGTATAATATCTAAACAACAGACTGACCCTAATATGTGAAAATATTGAATATTACTCAGAACATAAGTATTCTTCACATTGCTATCTATAAACAAATTTACTTTTCTCTTGACCCTACTTATGTAACTAAAATTCATGTGATGGTTGTATATTCTTGGACCAGGGAATGGCAACATTTGGAGGTGTGGCCTTGTTGGAATAGGAGTGATCTGGTTGGAGTAGGTGTGTCACTGTAGGTGTGTGCATAAGTTCCTCACCCTAGTTGCCTGGAAGTCAGTTTTCCACCAGCAGTCTTTGGATGAAGATGTAGAACACTTAGCTCTGCCTGCGCCATGCCTGCCTGAATGCTGCCATGCTCCCACCTTGATGGTAATGAACTGAACCTCTGAACCTGTAAGCCAGCCCCAATTAAATGTTGTTTTTTATAAGACTTGCCATGGTCATGGCATCTGTTCACAGCAGTAAACTCTAACTAAGACAATTCATCTACAGTTTTGTAATCTTGTTTAAATGTCATTATAGAAATGAATTATACAATATATAGAATCTTGAAGTTGTTTTTTTTCATTTAGCATAAATTTCTGTATCCCATACACATCAATAATCTATTCTTTTTAGTTACTAAAAAGTACTCTGTATCTAGATGTGCCAATAAATTAAGATTAAAGCTGCACTTGTTGAGGCACCTCAATTGGAGGAGTGGCCCCAAACTTATTTCTAACACATCCCTCAAATTAATGTTTTTTTTTCTTATAGGTATATTCTGAGTCCACAAGTGTAGCTGTTCTGTATGTGTGTTTATATGCTTTTAATTTAAATAACTTTATTTATTTATATTCCAGTCATTGCCTCCCCTCAGTCTCCCTCTCCAACAGCTCCTCATCTAATTCCTCTTCTCCCTTGCCTCTGAGAGGGTCCTTCTCTGGCCTCTCCCTTCCCTGGGGCCTCAAGGCTCTCCAGGATTAAGTTCATCTTCTCCCACTGAGACCAGATCAGATAGACTTCTGCTACATATGTGCCAGGGGACTTGGACCAGACCATTTATATTCCTGGTTGGTAGCTCAGTCTCTGGGAGCTACCTGGGGTTCGGGTTAGTTGAGACTGCTGGTCTTCCTATGGGGTCACTTTCCCTTTCAGCTTTTTTTTTTTTTTTTTTTTTCCATTTTTTATTAGGTATTTAGCTCATTTACATTTCCAATGCTATACCAAAAGTCCCCCTTACCCACCCACCCCCACTCCCCTACCCACCCACTCCCCCCCTTTGGCCCTGGCGTTCCCCTGTACCGGGGCACACAAAGTCTGCGTGTCCAATGGGCCTCTCTTTCCAGTGATGGCCGACTAGGCCATATTTTGATACATATGCAGCTAGAGTCAAGAGCTCAGGGGTACTGGTTAGTTCATAATGTTGTTCCACCTATAGGGTTGAAGATCCCTTTAGCTCCTTGGGTACTTTCTCTAGCTCCTCCATTGGGAGCCCTGTGATCCATCCATTAGCTGACTGTGAGCATCCACTTCTGTGTTTGCTAGGCCCCGGCATAGTCTCACAAGAGACAGCTACATCTGGGTCCTTTCGATAAAATCTTGCTAGTATATGCAATGGTGTCAGCGTTTGGATGCTGATTATGGGGTGGATCCCTGGATATGGCAGTCTCTACATGGTCCATCCTTTCATCTCAGCTCCAAACTTTGTTTCTGTAACTCCTTCCATGGGTGTTTTGTTCCCACTTCTAAGGAGGGGCATAGTGTCCACACTTCAGTCTTCATTTTTCTTGAGTTTCATGTGTTTAGGAAATTGTATCTTATATCGTGGGTATCCTAGGTTTTGGGCTAGTATCCACTTATCAGTGAGTACATATTGTGTGAGTTCCTTTGTGATTGTGTTACCTCACTCAGGATGATGCTCTCCAGGTCCATCCATTTGGCTAGGAATTTCATAAATTCATTCTTTTTAATAGCTGAGTAGTACTCCATTGTGTAGATGTACCACATTTTCTGTATCCATTCCTCTGTTGAGGGGCATCTGGGTTCTTTCCAGTTTCTGGCTATTATAAATAAGGCTGCTATGAACATAGTGGAGCATGTGTCCTTCTTACCAGTTGGGGCTTCTTCTGGATATATGCCCAGGAGAGGTATTGCTGGATCCTCCGGTAGTACTATGTCCAATTTTCTGAGGAACCGCCAGACTGATTTCCAGAGTGGTTGTACAAGCCTGCAATCCCACCAACAATGGAGGAGTGTTCCTCTTTCTCCACATCCTCGCCAGCATCTGCTGTCACCTGAATTTTTGATCTTAGCCATTCTCACTGGTGTGAGGTGGAATCTCAGGGTTGTTTTGATTTGCATTTCCCTGATGATTAAGGATGTTGAACATTTTTTCAGGTGCTTCTCTGCCATTCGGTATTCCTCAGGTGAGAATTCTTTGTTCAGTTCTGAGCCCCATTTTTTAAGGGGGTTATTTGATTTTCTGAGGTCCACCTTCTTGAGTTCTTTATATATGTTGGATATTAGTCCCCTATCTGATTTAGGATAGGTAAAGATCCTTTCCCAGTCTGTTGGTGGTCTTTTTGTCTTATAGACAGTGTCTTTTGCCTTGCAGAAACTTTGGAGTTTCATTAGGTCCCATTTGTCAATTCTCGATCTTACCGCACAAGCCATTGCTGTTCTGTTCAGGAATTTTTCCCCTGTGCCCATATCTTCAAGGCTTTTCCCCACTTTCTCCTCTATAAGTTTCAGTGTCTCTGGTTTTATGTGAAGTTCCTTGATCCACTTAGATTTGACCTTAGTACAAGGAGATAAGTATGGATCGATTCGCATTCTTCTACATGATAACAACCAGTTGTGCCAGCACCAATTGTTGAAAATGCTGTCTTTCTTCCACTGGATGGTTATGGCTCCCTTGTCGAAGATCAAGTGACCATAGGTGTGTGGGTTCATTTCTGGGTCTTCAATTCTATTCCATTGGTCCACTTGTCTGTCTCTATACCAGTACCATGCAGTTTTTATCACAATTGCTCTGTAGTAAAGCTTTAGGTCAGGCATGGTGATTCCACCAGAGGTTCTTTTATCCTTGAGAAGAGTTTTTGCTATCCTCGGTTTTTTGTTATTCCAGATGAATTTGCAAATTGCTCCTTCTAATTCGTTGAAGAATTGAGTTGGAATTTTAATGGGGATTGCATTGAATCTGTAGATTGCTTTTGGCAAGATAGCCATTTTTACAATGTTGGTCCTGCCAATCCATGAGCATGGGAGATCTTTCCATCTTCTGAGATCTTCTTTAATTTCTTTCTTCAGGGACTTGAAGTTTTTATCATACAGATCTTTCACTTCCTTCGTTAGAGTCACGCCGAGATATTTTATATTATTTGTGGCTATTGAGAAGGGTGTTGTTTCCCTAATTTCTTTCTCAGCCTGTTTATTCTTTGTGTAGAGAAAGGCCATTGACTTGTTTGAGTTAATTTTATATCCAGCTACTTCACCGAAGCTGTTTATCAGGTTTAGGAGTTCTCTGTTGGAATTTTTAGGGTCACTTATATATACTATCATATCATCTGCAAAAAGTGATATTTTGACTTCCTCTTTTCCAATTTGTATCCCCTTGATCTCCTTTTGTTGTCGAATTGCTCTGGCTAATACTTCAAGTACTATGTTGAAAAGGTAGGGAGAAAGTGGGCAGCCTTGTCTAGTCCCTGATTTTAGTGGGATTGCTTCCAGCTTCTCTCCATTTACTTTGATGTTGGCTACTGGTTTGCTGTAGATTGCTTTTATCATGTTTAGGTATTGGCCTTGAATTCCTGATCTTTCCAGAACTTTTATCATGAATGGGTGTTGGATCTTGTCAAATGCTTTTTCTGCATCTAACGAGATGATCATGTGGTTTTTGTCTTTGAGTTTGTTTATATAATGGATTACATTGATGGATTTTCGTATATTAAACCATCCCTGCATCCCTGGAATAAAACCTACTTGGTCAGGATGGATGATTGCTTTAATGTGTTCTTGGATTCGGTTAGCGAGAATTTTATTAAGGATTTTTGCATCGATGTTCATAAGAGAAATTGGTCTGAAGTTCTCTATCTTTGTTGGATCTTTCTGTGGTTTAGGTATCAGAGTAATAGTGGCTTCATAAAATGAGTTGGGTAGAATACCTTCTACTTCTATCTTGTGAAAAAGTTTGTGCAGAACTGGAGTTAGATCTTCTTTGAAGGTCTGATAGAACTCTGCACTAAACCCGTCTGGTCCTGGGCTTTTTTTGGCTGGGAGACTATTAATAACTGCTTCTATTTCTTTAGGGGATATGGGACTGTTTAGAAGGTCAACTTGATCCTGATTCAACTTTGGTACCTGGTATCTGTCCAGAAATTTGTCCATTTCGTCCAGGTTTTCCAGTTTTGTTGAGTATAGCCTTTTGTAGAAGGATCTGATGGTGTTTTGGATTTCTTCAGGATCTGTTGTTATGTCTCCCTTTTCATTTCTGATTTTGTTAATTAGGATTTTGTCCCTGTGCCCTTTAGTGAGTCTAGCTAAGGGTTTATCTATCTTGTTGATTTTCTCAAAGAACCAACTCCTCGTTTGGTTAATTCTTTGAATAGTTCTTCTTGTTTCCACTTGGTTGATTTCACCCCTGAGTTTGATTATTTCCTGCCGTCTACTCCTCTTGGGTGAATTTGCTTCCTTTTTTTCTAGAGCTTTTAGATGTGTTGTCAAGCTGCTAGTATGTGCTCTCTCCCGTTTTTTCTTGAAGGCACTCATAGCTATGAGTTTCCCTCTTAGAAATGCTTTCATTGTGTCCCAAAGGTTTGGGTACGTTGTGGCTTCATTTTCATTAAACTCTAAAAAGTCTTTAATTTCTTTCTTTATTCCTTCCTTGACCAAGGTATCATTGAGAAGAGTGTTGTTCAGTTTCCATGTGAATGTTGGCTTTCTGTTATTTATTTTGTTATTGAAGATCAGCCTTAGTGCATGGTGATCTGATAGGATACATGGGACAATTTCAATATTTTTGAATCTGTTGAGGCCTGATTTGTGACCTATTATGTGGTCAATTTTGGAGAAGGTACCATGAGGTGCTGAGAAGAAGGTATATCCTTTTGTTTTAGGGTAAAATGTTCTGTAGATATCTGTCAGATCCATTTGTTTCATCACTTCTGTTAGTTTCAGTGTGTCCCTGTTTAGTTTCTGTTTCCATGATCTGTCCATTGGTGAAAGTGGTGTGTTGAAGTCTCCCACTATTATTGTGTGAGGCGCAATGTGTGCTTTGAGCTTTACTAAAGTTTCTTTAGTGAATGTGGCTGCTCTTGTATTTGGAGCATAGATATTCAGAATTGAGAGTTCCTCTTGGAGGATTTTACCTTTGATGAGAATGAAGTGTCCCTCCTTGTCTTTTTTGATGACTTTGGGTTGGAAGTCAATCTTATCAGATATTAGGATGGCTACTCCTGCTTGTTTCTTCATACCATTTGCTTGGAAAATTGTTTTCCAGCCTTTCATTCTGAGGTAGTGTCTATCTTTTTCTCTGAGATGAGTTTCCTGTAAGCAGCAAAATGTTGGGTCTTGTTTGTGTAGCCAGTTTGTTAGTCTATGTCTTTTTATTGGCGAGTTGAGACCATTGATGTTAAGAGATATTAAGGAAAAGTAATTGTTGCTTCCTGTTATTTTAGTTGTTAAAGGTGGCATTCTGTTCTTGGGGCTGTCTTCTTTTAGGTTTGTTGAGGGATTACCTTCTTGTTTTTTCTAGGGCGTTGTTCCCATTCTTGTATTGGTTTTTTTCTGTTATTATCCTTTGAAGGGCTGGATTCGTGGAGAGATAATGCGTGAATTAGGTTTTGTCGTGGAATACTTTGGTTTCTCCCTCTATGATAATTGAGAGTTTGGCTGGGTATAGTAGCCTGGGCTGCAGTTTGTGTTCTCTTAGTGTCTGTATAACATCTGTCCAGGCTCTTCTGGCTTTCATAGTCTCTGGTGAAAAATCTGGTGTAATTCTGATAGGCTTGCCTTTATATGTTACTTGACCTTTTTCCCTTACTGCTTTTAGTATTCTATCTTTATTTAGTGCATTTGATGTTCTGATTATTATGTGTCAGGAGGAATTTCTTTTCTGGTCTAGTCTATTTGGAGTTCTGTAGGCTTCTTGTATGTTCATATGCATCTCATTCTTTAGATTTGGGAAGTTTTCTTCAATAATTTTGTTGAAGATGTTTGCTGGACCTTTGAGTTGAAAATCTTCATTCTCATCCACTCCTATTATCCGTACGTTTGGTCTTCTTATTGTGTCCTGGATTTCCTGGATATTTTGAGTTAGGATCTTTTTGCATTTTCCATTTTCTTTGATTGTTGTGCCGATGTTCTCTATGGAATCTTCTGCACCTGAGATTCTCTCTTCCATCTCTTGTATTCTGTTGCTAATGCTCAAATCTATGGTTCCAGATTTCTTTCCTAGGGTTTCTATCTCTAGTGTTGCCTCGCTTTGAGTTTTCTTTATTGTGTCTACTTCCCTTTTTAGGTCTAGTATGGTTTTGTTCATTTCCATCACCTGTTTGTATGTTTTTTCCTCTTTTTCTGTAAGGACTTCTACCTGTTTGATTGTGTTTTCCTGTTTTTCTTTAAGGACTTGTAACTCTTTAGCAGTGTTCTCCTGTATTTCTTTAAGTGATTTATTAAAGTCCTTCTTGATGTCCTCTACCATCATCATGAGATATGCTTTTAAATCTAGGTCTAGGTTCTCAGGTGTGTTGGGGTTCCCTGGACTGGGCGAAGTGGGTGTGCTGGGTTCTGGTGATGGTGAGTGGTCTTGGTTCCTGTTAGTAAGATTCCTCCATTTACCTTTCGCCATCTGGTAATCTCTGGAGTTAGTAGTTATAGTTGACTCTGTTTAGAGATTGTTCTTCTGGTGATTCTGTTACCGTCTATCAGCAGACCTGGGAGACAGATTCTCTCCTCTGAGTTTCAGTGCTCAGAGCACTCTCTGCTGGCAAGCTCTCTTACAGGGAAGGTGCGCAGATATCTTGTATTTGGACCTCCTCCTGGCCGAAGAAGAAGGCCCAAAACAGGACCTTTCTCAGACACTGTGTTGCTTTGGCAGTTCCCAGGTGGTACAGACTCTCACCTAAGCAGACTAAATTCCTAAGTTCCTTGGAGTCCCGGGACCAAGATGGCGACCGCTGCTGCTGTGGCTTAGGTCGCCTCCCCAGCCGGGCGGGCACCTGTCCTCTGGTCCGGAAGGTGGCCGGCTGTCCCCGGCCCACACAGGGTGCTGCCTCAGCGCCTCTGTGCTTCTGCCTGTTCCAGAAGCTGTCAGGTTCTCTGGCGCACCCTCTCACCTGTTCAGACTAATTTCCTAAGTTCGGCAGGTCCCGGACCAAGATGGCGACCGCTGCTGCTGTGGCTTAGGCCGCCTCCCCAGCCGGGCGGGCACCTGTCCTCCGGTCCGGAAGGTGGCCGGCTGTCCCCGGCCCACACAGGGTGCTGCCTCAGCCCCTCTGTGCTTCCGCCTGTTCCAGAGGCTGTCAGGTTCTCTGGCGCACCCTCTCACCTGTTCAGACTAATTTCCTAAGTTCGGCAGGTCCCGGACCAAGATGGCGACCGCTGCTGCTGTCCCCTTTCAGCTTTTTAAATCCTTCCTCTAATTCAACTTTAGGGGTCCCCAAGTTCAGTCCACTGGTAGGATTTATCTGTATCTGTCTCAGTCGCTACTGGTAGGGCCTCTCAGAGGACAGTCATGCTAGGCTCCTCTCTGTAAGAACATCACAGCATCAGTAATAGTATCAGGCCTTGGTGCCCTCTGATGAAACGGATCCCAAGCTGGACCAGTCATTGGACCTCCTTTCCCTCAGCCTCTTCAGCCTTTTTGTCCCTGCAGTTGTTTTAGACAGGAACAATTCTGGGTCAGGAATTTTGAGTGTGGGTTAGTAACCCTGCCCCTCCACTTGAAGCCCTATCTATCTACTAGAGGTAGACTCTTGCAGTTCCATTTCCCCAGTGTTGGGTATTTTGGCTGAGGTCAACCCCAATGAATCCTGAGAGTGTCTCACCTCCTGGGTTTCTGGTACTCTCTAGAGTACCTCCCCCCTTCCCACTCCCCAAGGCTGCATATTTACATACATTTTCTTGGCCCTTTTGGTTTTTCTCCTGTCCTTCCCCCATCCCCTATATCTGATCCTGTTTCCACTTTCCACTCCCTCTTCTCCCACCCAAATTCCTCCCTCCTTCTGCCTCCATAATAATTTCCTTCCCCCTTCTAAGTGGGGTGGAAAGATGCTCACTTGGGCATTTCTGTTTGAATAGAACAGCAATGGCTTGTGCTGTAAGATCGAGAATCAATAAATGGGACCTCATAAAGTTGCAAACTTCTGCAAAAGACACACAGTCAATAAGACAAAAAGACCACCAACAGATTGGGAAAGGATCTTTACCTATCCTAAATCAGATAGGGGACTAATTTCCAATATACATAAAGAACTCAAGAAGGTGGACTCCTGAAAATCAAATAACCCCATTAAAAAATGGGGCTCAGAGCTGAACAAAGAATTCTCACCTGAGGAATACTGAATGGCAGAGAAGCATCTGAGAAAATGTTCAACATCCTTAATCATCAGGGAAATGCAAATCAAAACAACCCTGAGATTCCACCTCACACCAGTCAGAATGGCTAAATTCAAAAATTCAGGTGACAGCAAATGCTGGTGAAGGTGTGGAGAAAGAGGAACACTCCTCCATTGTTGGTGGGATTGCAAGCTTGTACAACCACTCTGGAAATCAGTCTGGCCATTCCTCAGAAAATTGGACATAGTACTACCAGAGGATCCCGCAATACCTCTCCTGGGCATATGTTCAGAAGATGTTCCAACCAGTAAGAAGGACAAATGCTCCACAGTGTTCATAGCAGCCTTATTTATAATAGCCAGAAGCTGAAAAGAACCCAGATGTCCCTCAACAGAGGAATGGATACAGAAAATGTGGTACATTTACACAATGGAGTACTACTCAGCTATTAAAAAAATGAATTTATGAAATTCCTAGGCAAATGGATGGACCTGGTGGGCATCATCCTGAGTGAGGTAACCCAATCACAAAGGAACTCATACAATATGTACTCACTGATAAGTGGATATTAGCCCAGAAACTTAGGATACCCAAGATATAAGATACAATTTGCTAATTGCATGAAACTCAAGAAAAATGAAGACCAAAGTGTGGACACTTTGCCCCTTCTTAGAATTGGGAACAAAACACCCATGGAAGGAGTTACAGAGACAGAGTTTGGAGCTGTGACGAAAGGATGGACCATCTAGAGACTGCCATATCTGTGGATCCTTCCCATAATCAGCTTCCAAACACTGACACCATTGCATACACTAGCAAGATTTTGCTGAAAGGACTCAGATATAGCTGTCTCTTGTGAGACTATGCCGGGGCCTAGCAAACACAGAAGTGGATGCTCACAGTCAGCTATTGGATGGATTACAGGGCCTCCAATGGAGGAGCTAGAGAAAGTACCCAAGGAGCTAAAGGGATCTGCAATCCTATAGGTGGAACAACAATATGAACTAACCAATACCCCCCTGGAGCTCGTGTCTCTAGCTGCATATGAATCAAAAAATGGCCTAGTCGGCCATCAGTGGAAAGAGAGGCCCATTAGTCGTGCAAACTTTATATGCCTCAGTACAGGGGAACAACAGGGCCAAGAAGTAGGAGTGGGTGGGTAGGAGAGTTGGTGGGGGAGTGTGTGGGGGACTTTTGGGATAGCATTGGAAATGTAAATGAAATAAATACCCAATAAAAAAGGAAAAAAACTGAAAATATGTTTATACAGTGTACTACTATTCACTTGTATCAAAAATGAATTCATGGTATTTTCAGGTAAATGCATAGAACTGGAAAATATATTAAATGAGGTAACACAGTCTCAACAAGACAAATAAATGTCTCATGTACTTTGTTACCTGTGGATCTTAATTTTGAATCTATTGATTTGAGTATATAACTTGAAGTAAATTCAGAAGCCAGGAAAGTGGACAGTGACCACAGTGGGTGGGAGATAAGGGGCTGTAGAGAGGAGCAATAGCAGGACACACATAGTACTAAGAAGGAGGAAAGGGGAAAAACAGGGGTGGACAGACTCATCAAAGAAGCTTCTTTTCGGCAACAAATAGAGGGAAAAACAAAGATCCATAACTTGTCGAAACAAAGATAGTGAGTGAAGGGTAGCCAGATCAAAATGGTATTATGACCAATACTTAAATAAACTTCAATATCAATGAATACTAAAGAAGATTATAAGTGACATAGGTCCGGGACTCATGCTGCTAGATAGTGGCTTCTAGATATAACAATAATGCTGTGGCCAAGATATCTTAACAACATGCTTGCCTAAATAAGATCTAAATAATGACAACAAATCTCAGAAGCCCCCAACCAGCTTCAGGTAGTGAATGGTTTCTGAAAGAGGAAGAAAGAGTTTTCCTCAGGGACAAGCCAACTTCAGGGACTTTTTTTCCCCCTGTTTCAGGGCCTATCCTTTAAACATTCTCCATTGTTTTGATTACCAATGAATTACACTCCTGTGATTCCTTTTCTTCCTTTTGTTGGTTTACTTTGGATTTTTCTTTTATAATGTTGGAAGGAGGAACTTAGGGCACAGATAATATCCCTCCCCCATGGTTACCATGCTATTGCACATCATCAAGGAAAAATGAGTAAAAGTACAAGAAAAAGTGCAATAATATACTGGCCTTTATCTTAACGGTCTAAAACCATAAAATAGCAGCTAATGTGCTCAACAAGAGACTTATATACATACCATCAATATAACAGCAATTTGCTACTACCTGGTTGTCATTAAAGATAAAGAAATCTATTTATCTAGTAGTTAGTATAGCATCTGCAAACCAGATTAAAAACATAATGCACCTCTTTGTATGTGGCTGGCATTGTTGCATCCACCATTCAAAGGTGTGTAAAATGTATAACGTACTATATTTTGCCCTGAACATTCTCCAGCAGACTTACTGAAATGGTGTTTCATAATATAACATCATAATTTATATGTAAAGATTAGGTTTACTAACACATTTTCTTTTCTTCTTCCCTGCCTCTCCTCCTAAAATGCAATTTAATAATTGTGGCCAATTAAAGACCATTTTTCTATTTATTTCTTATAAGTCCCCAACAAGTGTTCATATAAAAGGGTGGGAGGGATAATTGCTATAATAGCTGGCTTCCAGAAAACTAAAAGCTGCAAGACTCATTATTAAGTAATTTCCTACAAATAATGTAGTTTTGACTGACAGTACACGTCTAGAAACCACTATCTAGGCAAAAGATTGCAAATGCCAGTGAACATTTCTAACTCTCAAGTCCAAGTAACAGAGAGTTTTTTACACTATTTAAACCAGACCATACTTTTAAGAGATAAATGAATAGGAATGGTACATGACACCTCAATACCAATAACCAATTCAGAGACATCACTGCAAGACTGGGAAGAAGTAAGCATAGGAAATATAGAATTCATGTGCTCAACAAAAGTTACTTGCTTAGCTACTATATATTGAGTGCAGTGTTTACTCTAGTGCCTGTTTATAGAAGAAATTAAACTTTCAACCCTAACAGGTGAACTCCTGAAGATGAGATGAGGAAAAAAATAATGCTCCCATTCAATATAGACACAAATAACTGAGGGAAGAAATCAGTGCAGTAACAAAATCACCAGAGCATCGAAGGCAACAGAAGCTAAAGAAGGGAGTTTTTAAAAACATGTAACACACACACACACACAAGACCTCGAACAAGGGTAGGAGATGTAGAATGGATTCTGTTGTGGCAGATACTCAATGAATCAAAAAAATGTTTAACATGCACAATGTCATCTGGCCTTCAGTGCAATATTGTAGCAAAGGAATTACCACTGATATAATAATTATGCATACTCATGGGGTAGAGGGTATTATTTTAAGGCATGCATGTATACATTGTTCAATGACAAAATAAGGCTGACCAACACAACTGCCACTTTAAATAGTTATCATTTCATTGTGGTGTAACCATTCAAAATACTCTCTAATTGCACATTTAATATATATACATATATACACATGTGTGTAAATTATCATCATATTATGCTACTGAACATTATAATTTAATGTTCTTTTCTAATTGTATATTGGTAAGTGATATCCCAATAATCTTTATCTCTCTTTCCTACCCATCACAGATTCTGGTATCCACTATTCTCTTTATTTGTTTGAGAAAAATGCTATTAAATTCCATTAACAGAACATCCTATATTGTTGTCTCTATTTACAAATTGAGGAAAGTTGCCACCGAAACCCTACAGCAGCTAAAGCATCTATATACATATTTGTGTGTGTGTGTATATGTATATATATATATATATATATATATATATATATATGTGTGTGTGTGTGTGTGTGTGTGTGTGTGTGTGTGTGTGTGTGTGTGTATGTGTGTATATATATATGTATATATATATATATATATATATATATATATATACACATATACCTGTATCTGTAATTTAATTTAAGACCTGTTGTATAACAGGACAAGAAACCTTGGTGTGGAACCTGTGCTCAGTTCTGAACACAGCAGGACAGGTGAAGTTTTTTAAGAAAGCATCAGAAGAAGGGGATTGTGGCTTCCAAATTTACTGAACGGAAATACATTTTAGGAAGGTTCTTACTATGTTAGGTTAAAAAGAAGACAGCTCAGAATGATATGCCATTCAGGTCTGGGTATGACAAATCAGATCAGGTACATGGTAGAGACTTCATAGACGTAAAGGACAGGAATATTCTACCCAAAAATGATTATGGGACACCAGAATATTCTACCCGCAAATACGTTTCCTTTTTCTGTAATAATTACTTTGATCAGAAACTGTAGGTACAATAAAGACTCTGAAAACAAGCACACTACTTACCCTTAGCAAGGGAAACTCACATCTCTATAGGTATGCTTCTTCAAGGGGTCTATGCAATAGAATGAAAAAAAAAAAAAACTGAGTCTATGTCACTACAGACACTTACCAAAGGAAAAATCACTAACCTATTCTTCATGATGTAATTTACCTTGTTTTCCTGATTGTGTCTTCATTATCCATCTCCCCAAGACCTGCCTTCTTTCTTTCACTTGAATATTCTATGCCAGGGATTTCTTTAAGTTTGGGGACTATCCCATATAAGTAAGAAATACATGTTAATATGTTACTGTTTATCTCTTGATAATATATCATTTGCTACAATTGTCTGTCCCAATAATGAATTAAAAGTATTTTTCTTTCCCTTAACTTCCCAGGATTCCTGTTAGAATTGTGACAGGCAAGATGAAGACATGACTTAAGGATAAAGCCTAGAAGAAATTTTGCCACATGGAACCTTTCTAGAATCTCTTTCTAAATAGAATATTACAATGTAGTGCTAGCTGGTCTAAAGTTTAGTATGCATACTACAATGATCTTAAACACTGATTGAAGGAATGCATCATCATGCCCAGCAAGCCCTGCTGAAGGAAAGCTGTAAAGCAATTAAATATCAGCTCTATTTCTTTTTTTAAAGATTTTTATTATTTTTATTAGGTATTTTCTTCATTTACATTTCCAATGCTATCCCAAAAGTCCCCCATACCCTCCCCCCCACTCCCCTACCCCCCCACTCCCACTTTTTGGTCCTGGCGTTCCCCTGTACTGGGGCATATAAAGTTTGCAAGTCCAATGGGCCTCTCTTTCCAGTGATGGCCGACTAGGCCATCTTTTGATACATATGCAGCTAGAGTCAAGAGCTCCAGGAGTACTGGTTAGTTCTTATTGTTGTTCCACCTATAGGGTTGCAGATCCCTTTAGCTCCTTGGCTACTTTCTCTAGCTCCTCCATTGGGGGCACTGTGATCCATCCAATAGCTGACTATGAGCATCCACTTCTGTGTTTGCTAGGCCCCAGCATAGCCTCACAAGAGACAGCTATATCTGAGTCCTTTCAGCAAAATCTTGCTAGTGTATGCAATGCTGTCAGCATTTGGAGGCTGATTATGGGATGGATCCCCAGGTATGGCAGTCTCTAGATGGTCCATCCTTTCATCTCAGCTCCAAACTTTGTCTCTGTAACTCCTTCCATGGGTGTTTTGTTCCCTCTTCTAAGAAGGGTCAAAGTGTCTACACTTTGGTCTTTGTTCTTCTTGAGTTTCATGTGTTTTGCAAATTGTATCTTATATCTTGGGTATTCTAAATTTCTGGGCTAATATCCACTTATCAGTGACTACATATTGTGTGAGTTCTTTTGTGATTGTGTTACCTCACTCAGGATGATGCCCTCCAGGTCCATCCATTTGGCTAGGAATTTCATAAATTCATTCTTTTTTATAGCTGAGTAGTACTCCATTGTGTAAATGTACCACAGTTTCTGTATCCATTCCTCTGTTGAGGAGCATCTGGGTCCTTTCCAGCTTCTGGCTATTATAAATAAGGATGCTATGAACATAGTGGAGCATGTGTCCTTTTTACCAGTTGGAACATCTTCTGGATATATGCCTAGGAGAGGTATTGCTGGATCCTCCAGTAGTACTATGTCCAATTTTCTGGGGAACCTCCAGACTGATTTCCAGAGTGGTTGTACAAGCCTGCAATCCCACCAACAATGGAGGAGTGTTCCTCTTTCTCCACATCCTCGCCAGCATCTGCTGTCACCTGAATTTTTGATCTTAGCCATTCTGACTGGTGTGAGGTGGAATCTCAGGGTTATTTTGATTTGCATTTACCTGATGATTAAGGATGCTGAACATTTCTTCAGGTGGTTCTCAGCCATTTGGTGAGAATTCTTTGTTTAGCTCTGAGCTCCTTTTTTAAGGGGGTTATTTGAATTTTAGGAGTCCACCTTCTTGATTTCTTTATATATATTGGATATTAGTCCCCTATCTGATTTAGGATAGGTAAAGATCCTTTCCCAATCTGTTGGTGGCCTTTTTGTCTTATTGACGGTGTCTTTTGCCTTACAGAAGCTTTGCAATTTTATGAGGTCCCATTTGTTGATTCTTGATCTTACAGCACAAGCCATTGCTGTTCTATTCAGGAATTTTTCCCCTGTGCCCATATCTTCGAGGCTTTTCCCCACTTTCTCCTCTATAACTTTCACTGTCTCTGGTTTTATGTGGAGTTCCTTGATCCACTTAGATTTTACCTTAGTACAAGGAGATAGGAATGGATCAATTCCCATTCTTCTACATGATAACTGCCAGTTGTGCCAGCACCATTTGTTGAAAATGCTGTTTTTTTTTCCACTGGATGGTTTTAGCTCCCTTGTCAAAGATCAAGTGACCATAGGTGTGTGGGTTCATCTCTGGGTCTTCAATTCTGTTCCATTGGTCTACTTGTCTGTAGCTATACCAGTACCATACAGTTTTTTTTTTTTTAATCACAATTGCTCTGTAGTACAGCTTTAGATCAGGCATGGTGATTGCACCTTAGGGTCTTTTATCCTTGAGATGAGTTTTTGCTATCCTAGGTTTTTTGTTATTCTACATGAATTTACAGATTGCCCTTTCTAATTCGTTGAAGAATTGAGTTGGAATTTTGATGGGGATTGCATTGAATCTGTAGATTGCTTTTGGCAAGATGGCCATTTTTACTATATTGATCCTGCAAATCCATGAGCATGGGAGATCTTTCCATCTTCTGAGATCTTCTTTCATTTCTTTCTTCAGAGACTTGAAGTTCTTATCATACAGATCTCTCACTTCCTTAGTTAGAGTCACGCCAAGATATTTTATATTATTTGTGACTATTGAGAAGGGTGTTGTTTCCCTAATTTCTTTCTCAGCCTGTTTATCCTTTGTGTAGAGAAAGGCCATTGACTTGTTTGAGTTAATTTTATATCCAGCTACTTCATTGAAGCTGTTTATCAGCTTTAGGAGTTTTCTGGTGGAATTTTCTAGATAAATTATTTTCTTATTTGTAGACTAAGAAGTTTCTGTAAGTAGGAGCTGAAGGAATACTAGAAAAGGGTAATAAATACCCCGGTTCCTAAATTTCATTGCTCCAAAACCATGTGTTGGTATTTTACAAATCTCTAGTTACAAGTACCCAGAACAATTAATTCATGATGCCCTGTATCTGTAGATGTCATTGCAATGGAAAGCAAAGTAGAAACTCTGGTTAACTAATTATGAACTTAAAGACAAGAGGAAGCAGATCCTACAGTGTTTTCGTTTGTTTTAAATTACCGCACAAGTAGTGCATTCACTATTGATTATCTTCTCAACTAAGCTTAAGAACTCATTTACCCCTACCATAAATCCATTATAATTTTATGACACCACACATACACACACACACACTCTGGGGTGAAGAAAGTTTAAAATCTAGGATATCCATTTGCCTTTCTGACTTTCTGACTCTCACTTTTTTAGCTTACTTTATATAATGATTTCTAGTTGCCTCAATTTTCCTGAAATTTTCATGATTTAATTATTATTGCTGGCTGTATCCATCAAATTTTATTGTGTATATTCA